>NC_069502.1:293760073-294092573 GCF_027579735.1 Bombina bombina | reverse complement strand
CCTTTACGCACCTTCACATTAGGCTCCACCCCCTTCACAGACCTTCATGCTGGGCTCCGCCCCCTTTACGGGCCTTCACGCTAGACCACGGCCCTTCACGGTCGGCCCCGCCCCGCGTACGCTCAGCCATGCCCACTTCTGCTCGCGGCAGTCAGCAGATCAGGTAGGGATTTAAGGCCAGCTGTGTTTGTCCTCGTGCTGTCTCTATTGCGTATGACAGCATCGGACAAACACATTTGGCCTTTTATAGTATAGGATGAATATTGCATAAATATGCTTTTACATGTTTTCATCTACTTAACTGCAAAGTGTTCCAAAACACTTATATACATAATATCTCTGAGGAAGAAGGGCTGAAGTGTTTGTGTCCCTTCGAAACGCGTCAGGATTGTGTCTTACCTTATGCTAAGTTTGCACTGTGTGCATATGTTACCAGCACCGTGCTCCCGCAATCTAGTAAAATGATTTTAAAGTTTTTAATTACCTCATAATTTTGAGGGTCCTTGATGTAAGCATACATCGTTGTATATTAATAAATAGTGTGTCATTTTAAAACAGTGTTGCACTATCGTATGTCCTTTTTCTTGTATGATTGCACGCACTGTGGGGAAAGAGCGGTGAGAGGAGATATCAGTATTGAAAAGACAACACACCTCAAACCTACAGCTGATACCGGGAAGGAGACTTATCTGTACACTACGCGGCACTTACCTCATGAGATTGAGGTGAAGGAGTGTAAGTAAGCTCCCAACGGGAACGTTGTGGATTGAAGTACTATCTACTTGAAGTTCTGCATATTTGATATGGACTATAACAATACTCATCTATAGCAGTATAATTTTGTTCCTTAGGACGTTTATCACACATAATCTTCACTGTGTTATAATTATAACGATATTATGTTACCCCTTTTTATTTAATTCAATTTATAATCAATATCTAATTTACAAGTAACATTTTCCATTTTGATAACAATTTTCGTATTTTTAGCATTGTATCTTGTATTTTGTGACCCTGAGCATTAGTAGTATAACGGAAGAGTGTTCGTATATCTTCACTATCAGTTATACATGGGTCTGTTTTGTGTGTAATCATATGATACACTATTTCTTTCTCAGCTACTTTGCGGCATTACTAGTAACAACAGTATCAATATTAGTATACATATACATCTAATGCTCCATTGAATCGATACATCTATATATATATTCTTCATCACAGCATGTTATATGGGAGATATTTATTTGACATATATAGTTAAGAGATATACTATCATTTATATTATACTATTTACCTGTGTTTAGTTTCTATATACTTTGCACCAACACTTTATCACACTGCATCGTTCTCCTATTTCCATTTGTATTTGAAATAACATATTGGGCATATTTCCAGAGTGTGGCGCCATTCGTTTCTATCCCCTTTCCCTTTTCCTAAATATTTTTTCCATATTATATCTAACAGGTGAAGAGTACTTGCGGGCACAATTCACACTGGTTAGACATTCGAAGGCAGCTAACCATACACTCTAGGTTAGAAGTATCTATAGGGTGGATCTCCAGCGCCAAACCTACACTCATCTTCCTTCACATATATACACTGTGTGCAGAATTATTAGGCAAATGAGTATTTTGACCACATCATCCTCTTTATGCATGTTGTCTTACTCCAAGCTGTATAGGCTTGAAAGCCTACTACCAATTAAGCATATTAGGTGATGTGCATCTCTGTAATGAGAAGGGGTGTGGTCTAATGACATCAACACCCTATATCAGGTGTGCATAATTATTAGGCAACTTCCTTTCCTTTGGCAAAATGGGTCAAAAGAAGGACTTGACAGGCTCAGAAAAGTCAAAAATAGAGAGCTATCTTGCAGAGGGATGCAGCACTCTTAAAATTGCAAAGCTTCTGAAGCGTGATCATCGAACAATCAAGCGTTTCATTCAAAATAGTCAACAGGGTTGCAAGAAGCGTGTTGAAAAACCAAGGCGCAAAATAACTGCCCATGAACTGAGAAAAGTCAAGCGTGCAGCTGCCAAGATGCCACTTGCCACCAGTTTGGCCATATTTCAGAGCTGCAACATCACTGGAGTGCCCAAAAGCACAAGGTGTGCAATATTCAGAGACATGGCCAAGGTAAGAAAGGCTAGAAGGACGACCACCACTGGACAAGACACACAAGCTGAAATGTCAAGACTGGGCCAAGAAATATCTCAAGACTGATTTTTCTAAGGTTTTATGGACTGATGAAATGAGAGTGAGTCTTGATGGGCCAGATGGATGGGCCCGTGGCTGGATTGGTAAAGGGCAGAGAGCTCCAGTCTGACTCAGACGCCAGCAAGGTGGAGGTGGAGTACTGGTTTGGGCTGGTATCATCAAAGATGAGCTTGTGGGGCCTTTTCGGGTTGAGGATGGAGTCAAGCTCAACTCCCAGTCCTACTGCCAGTTTCTGGAAGACACCTTCTTCAAGCAGTGGTACAGGAAGAAGTCTGCATCCTTCAAGAAAAACATGATTTTCATGCAGGACAATGCTCCATCACACGCGTCCAAGTACTCCACAGCGTGGCTGGCAAGAAAGGGTATAAAAGAAGAAAATCTAATGACATGGCCTCCTTGTTCACCTGATCTGAACCCCATTGAGAACCTGTGGTCCATCATCAAATGTGAGATTTACAAGGAGGGAAAACAGTACACCTCTCTGAACAGTGTATGGGAGGCTGTGGTTGCTGCTGCACGCAATGTTGATGGTGAACAGATCAAAACACTGACAGAATCCATGGATGGCAGACTTTTGAGTGTCCTTGCAAAGAAAGGTGGCTATATTGGTCACTGATTTGTTTTTGTTTTGTTTTTGAATGTCAGAAATGTATATTTGTGAATGTTGAGATGTTATATTGGTTTCACTGGTAAAAATAAATAATTGAAATGGGTATATATTTGTTTTTTGTTAAGTTGCCTAATAATTCTGCACAGTAATAGTCACCTGCACACACAGATATCCCCCTAAAATAGCTATAACTAAAAACAAACTAAAAACTACTTCCAAAACTATTCAGCTTTGATATTAATTAGTTTTTTGGGTTCATTGAGAACATGGTTGTTGTTCAATAATAAAATTAATCCTCAAAAATACAACTTGCCTAATAATTCTGCACTCCCTGTATATATATATTTATTTATATGTGTGTACATATGTATTTATGTGTTTATATGTGTATATATGTCTGTAAATACATATAAATATGTAATATATATATATATATATATATATATGTAAATATATATATATATATATATATACACACACACACACACACACACACAAATATACATCTTTAGGCATATATATGTATGTATCTCTATGTATGTATCTATGTATGTCTCTATGTATCTCTATGTTAAAGCCCTTTGTCTGCCTTTTTTCTGACACTTGAGATCGCATACCTTTGACACCTTATAACTTCATTGTGCAAAAATTTTTAAAATAATTTTTATTAGATAGTGCTATAATGAG
The DNA here is from genome assembly GCF_027579735.1 of Bombina bombina. Taxonomy (NCBI): domain Eukaryota; kingdom Metazoa; phylum Chordata; class Amphibia; order Anura; family Bombinatoridae; genus Bombina; species Bombina bombina. The sequence continues at coordinate 294,089,059 of NC_069502.1, read as the reverse complement.
TGTAACTGTACTTTGTAATGTATTTTTGATATGTTTTGTGACATTTTTTTGTAAAACAGTTAACCAGAGCTCTGATTACGCGGTAAACACTCAAGCACAAATCGTGATTGTGCTCACGCATTTGTGTTTACTGTCAACTTGTAATACAATTGCTAAACTCGAAGCGCGCAAACACCCACGATAACTGTTAGTGCGCCACGGTTACATGCCTGCTACTAATAAATGTCTACACTGATGTTTACATTGATACCGTTTATGACTGCTTAGTAGCTGTTCAGAGGGTGACTGATAATTTTTCATTTATTTTCAATGAAACATATACTTTGTATTACAATCAACCAGAGATAGCTGTTTGCTCCTGTGGTTAGATACAAGGTAATCACAGAGGTAAAAAGTATATTAATATAACAGTGTTGGTTATGCAAAAATTGGTAGTAAAGGGATTATCTATGTTTTTAAACAAGAAACATGTTCAAGTAGACTGTACCTTTAAAGTAAGTAGACAAATAAATGATGATATTCTTTTCAAATGACTTGCTAATGTTTTGAGCATTTTTAAACTAATTTTTGTTTGGACAGGGACTTATTTAAAAACCACTGGATTACATTTGTGACATAGCCCCTTCTAATGTCATCCATTTTATATCACCTGCAGAAGCACATACACATGTATGCATAAACTCAAGCAATGGAATCAATAAAGCAAGCATCATGTATATTCAAATGCATTGCTCTTTTCTAATCTACAGCTGTCAAAATCAGTTATCCAGTCCAATACAAAGTCTAACTTTTTGTGTAGTTTTCTAGACTGTTTAATGTATATTAACACTTAAATGGACAGTCTAGTCAAAAATAATCTTTCATTATTTAGATAGGGCATGTCATTTTAAACAACTTTCCGATGTACTTTTAGCATCAATTTTGCTTTGTTTTCTTGGCATTCTTAGTTGAAAGCTAGGTAGGCTCATATGATAATTTCTTAGCCCTTGAAGGCCGCCTCTTATCTGAATGCATTTTGACAGTTTTTCACAACTAGAGGTTATTAGTTCATGTGTGCCACATAGAAAACATTGTGCTCAAACCTGTGGAGTTACCTAGGAGGCAGCAGTGATTGGATAAAATGTAAGTCTGTTAAAAGAACTGAAATAAGGAGGCAGTCTGAAGAGGCTTAGATACAAGGTAGTCACAGACGTAAAAAGTATATTAATATAACTGTGTTAGTTATGCAAAACTGTGGAATTAGTAATAAAGGGATTATCTATATTTTTAAACAGTAAAAATTCTGGTGTAGACTGCCCCTTTAAGTTTCATTGATAAACCTAACAATATTTTAAATAATTAGAAAACAGGGAAGGTAAACACATTGAGATTTTAATGTAAAATGTTTAGTTGTGTGTAGCAAAACAACATTGTAATTGACTCTTATTATTTATTTTGCCCCCTTTTCACATAATTTAGCTTTGGAAATTGTGGCTTTTCTAATTCTCAGAAAAGAAAAAGCACACTGCAAAATTCTTAAGTTTAACCCTGCTACATATCTCTTCCTAATTTAATGAATAAGAACTGAAAAACAATGCACTTCATAATAATATAGTGATTAGCCTTGTCAGTAGCAGACAAGACTAGATTGAGTTTGTCTAATGACAAATATTTGCAGCAAACAATATAATAATGTTATTGTATTTACAAGATGTTTACTGTCTCTTTAATCTCTTAAAAATACTTATTTGGCCTATTTCACATTGCATAGCTCAGTCACATGGTCACAACCACAATTGTTATCTGGTTTATAAAAATATAAAGCTAAATCAGACTTTTTAAGAATCTGCACTTGAACTTGGTTTACATTTCAGTTAAATGGTGGACATTATATAGGGGGATATCTATCAAGCCGTCAACTGCAAATACGCCGGAATTCCGTATCGTAATTGTTGCTAGATTGATCCGACCTAGTTATCAAAGCCTACAGACCGGCAAAAGTTGAAATTTGTGATGTAACATACGATCCGCCGGTCTCAATCCGACGCAGATCAATGCTTACTTCATTACAGATGTTCCGACATTCAGCTCTATCTGACACTTTTTCAAAGTTATCAAACATTTAACAGGTACGCTCTCGGCTATTCCAGCTCAGCGCACCTGGTTTTCAATCCGCCACCCTGGAGGCCGCAAATGCCATAGAAATTAATGGGAGTCTGAAAGCACCAAAGCTTATGTTCGATGCTGCCAGATATCCCATTGATTTTTATGGTTGAAAACATGTAACATTTACACTTAACATCCTAACATAAACCCCGAGTCTAAACACCCCTAATCTGCCACCCCCAACATCGCCGCAGCCTAAATAAAAGTATTAACCCCTAAACCTCTGGCCTTCCACATCACTACCACTAACTAAACCTATTAACCCCTAAACCGTCAGCCCCCCACAACACCATAAACTAAATGAAGCTATTAACCCCTACACTTTGCAACCCGCTAACTTTAAATTAAAATTACAACATCCCTATCTTCAAATAAATTTAAACTTACCTGTAGAATTAAAAAAAACTATTTTAAAATATTAATTAACCTATCCTAACTATTATACTACAATTAAATTAAATTACCAATTAAATTAACTACATTACATATTAAAAAACCCTAACCCTACTCAAATGATTTAAATATACTATTAAACCTTATTACAAATTACTGAATTACAGAAAAAAACACTAAGTTAAAAAAACAAACACTAAATCACGAAAAATAAAAAAACACATCAAAAATAAAAAAGAATTACACCTAATCTAATAGCCCTATCAAAATAAAAAAGTCCCCCCAAAATAAAAAAAAACCTAGCCTACAATAAACTACCAATGGCCCTTCAAAGGGCTTTTTGTGGGGCATTGCCCCAAAGAAATCAGCTCTTTTACCTGTAAAAAAACCCACCCCCCAACAGTAAAACCGACCACCCAACCAACCAACCCCCAAATAAAAAACCTAAAATCTAAAATAACCTAAGCTCCCTATTGCCCTGAAAAGGGCATTTGTATGGGCACTGCCCTTAAAAGGGCATTTAGCTTTTTTACATGCCCAGACCCTAATCTAAAAATAAAACCCACCCAAAAAAACCTTAAATAAAGCTAACACTAAACCCCAACGATCCACTTACAGTTGTTGAAGTCCCGCTTGAAAGATCCATCCAGCCATCAAGAAGTCTTCATCCATGTGGCCTCTTCGATCTTCATCCAGCCGGCGAAGTCCTCATCCAGGCGGCAAGAAGTCTTCATCCAGACGGCATCTTCTATCTCATCCATCCGGCGCGGAGTAGGTCCATCCTGAAGACATCCGGCGTGGCGCATCCTCTTCATACGGTCGTGCCATAAACTGGAACTTCAATGCAAGTGACGTCATCGAAGATGTTGTCCCTTGCATTCCTATTGGCTGAAAGATTTCAATCAACCAATAGGATTAGAGCTGCTAAAATCCTATTGGCTGTTCCAATCAGCCAATAGGATTGAGCTCTCACCCTGGTAAAAGAGCTAAATGCCCTTTTAAGGGCTATGCCCATACAAATGCCCTTTTCAGGGCAATGGGGACCTTAGGTTATTTTAGATTTTTTATTTGGGGGGGGGGTTGGTTGGTTGGGTGGTGGATTTTACTGTTGGGGGGTGTTTTTTTTTTTTTTTTTACAGGTTAAAGAGCTGATTTCTTTGGAGCAATGCCCCACAAAAGGCCCTTTTAAGGGCCATTAGTAGTTTATTGTAGGGTAGGGCTTTTTTATTGGGGGGGGGGGGCTTTTTTATTTTGATAGGGCTATTAGATTAGGTGTAATTATGTTTTATTTTTGCTAATGTGTTTTTTTTATTTTTCGTAATTTAGTGTTCAAAAATCTAAGAAGTCCCCCCCTGAAAAAAGTGAATTTGATACATATCTTTTTTTTTTTTTTTTTTTTTTTTTTTTTACATTTAACACAGAAAAAAAAATGTGAATCAGATTACATGTCTGTAAAAGGAGGTACCCTGTGGCCACAGTCCGTGAGATGGTCTGACCCCGACAGATAGCTCAGCAGAGCTGGACAGATAGTTCAGGGGAGCCGGACAGTATGCTAAGGCACTGTGGCTGAGCTCTATAGCAACCCAAGGGTTGCAGGTTCGATCCCCAGTTAAGTCCACTCAGCCTTTCATCCTTCCGAGGTTGATAAAATGAGGGGCGCGTTGAGACCCTTACGGGTTATTAGCTGTGCTTTACAAGTACCCAATACATACATACATGCCCCAGTACTGTATATAGTGAGTCAGTGACACAGTCTGTAATCTGCCGGTGAGATGACTGGCCTGACCCTACCTGCACCAGTACACTAAAGTGACCACAGTAGTCTGAGACATGGTCCAGCCCCCCGTACTGTATATTGTGGTACTGTATAGTGACACTGTTTACCTCCTCCCCCAATGCTGTAGTAACAAGGTCTGTAATTTGCTGGTTCCACAAACATACATGCACACACCAATGGGTAAAACAGAAAGACTAACCCCTGTAGTCAGAGACACTGGTTAAGCATCATGTCACACTCACATGATATCAGTGCAGGCAGTGGCAGATCAACATTTTTTATTTAACCCCTTAATGACCGGACCATTTTTCAATTTTCTTACCCTTAATGACAATGGCTATTTTTACATTTCTGCAGTGTTTGCGTTTAGCTGTAATTTTCCTCTTACTCGTTTACTGTACCCACACATATTATATACCGTTTTTCTTGCCATTAAATGGACTTTCTAAAGATACCATTATTTTTATCATATCTTATAATTTACAAAAAAAAATGATAAAATATGAGGAAAAAATGGAAAAAAACACACTTTTTCTAACTTTGACCCCCAAAATCTGTTACACATCTACAATCACCAAAAAACACTGATGCTAAATAGTTTATAAATTTTGTCCTGAGTTTAGAAATACCCAATGTTTGCACGTTCTTTGCTTTTTTTGCAATTTATGGGGCAATAAATACAAGTAGCACTTTACTATTTCCAAACCACTTTTTTTCAAAATTAGCGCTAGTTACTTTGGAACCCTGATATCTGTCAGGAATACCTGAATATCCCTTGACATGTATATATTTTGTTTTAGAAGACATCCCAAAGTATTGATCTAGGCCCATTTTGGTATATTTCATGCCACCATTTCACCGCCAAATGTGAGCAAATAAAAAAAAAACTTTACATTTTTCACAATTTTAGGTTTCTCACTGAAATTATTTACAAACAGCTTGTGTTATTATGGCAGAAATTGTTGTAAAAGCTTCTCTGGGATCCCCTTTGTTCAGAAATAGCAGACTTATATGGCTTTGGCGTTGCTTTTTGGTAATTAGAAGGCCGCTAAATGCTGCTGCGCACCACACGTGAATTATGCCCAGCAGTGAAGGGGTTAAATTAGGTAGCTTGTAAGGAGCTTGCAGGGTTAATTTTAGAGATCAGCCTCCCACCTGACACATCCCACCCCCTGATCCCTCCCAAACAGCTCTCTTCCCTCCCCCACCCCACAATTGTTACCGCCATCTTAAGTACTGGCAGAAAGTCTGCCAGTACTAAATAAAAGAGTTTTTTTTTTTTTAAATAAAAATAATAAAATATTTTAGTTGTGATGAACCCCTTCCTTAGCACCAACCTCCCTGATCCCCCCCTCCAGCTCTCTAACCCTCTCCCCTACCTAATTACCGCCATCTTGGGTACTGGCAGCTGTCTGCCAGTACCCAGTTTGGCCCCACAAACCAAAGTATTTTAATTTTATTTTTAACTTTTATTTTTATTTTTAATTATTTCTGTAGTGTAGCAGCCCCCCCACAATACCCCCACCCCCTCCCCCTCCCAGATCCTTTTATATTGAAAAAAATTTTTTTTAACTTTTTTTCCCCCTTCCTAACTTCATTGGTGTCAGTGTGGCTAATGCGTGCACGTGCACGCGCGTCCACGTGCACGCGCGTCCACGTACACACCCTCGTGCACGCGCGCGCATCGTGCACGCGCGCACACGCTCCCTCCTCCCACCCGGTCAAACGGCACCATCGGCACCATCGCTACCAGTGCAGAGAGGGCCACAGAGTGGCTCTCTCTGCATCGGAAGCTTGTAAAGGGGTATTGCAGGATGCCTCCATATCGAGGCATCACTGCAATACCCTCAGAGCTGCTGGAAGTGGTTGTGATCACTTCCAGCACTCTGTTAGACAACTGACGTACCAGGTACGTCTATTGTCATTAACTGCTTGTTAATGCATGACGTACCTGGTACGTCAGTTGTCATTAAGGGGTTAAAAAAAAATTCGACCCCTGCACCCCCTGTAGTTTTGCTCCTGAAGTTATCCCAGTGGGCCGGCATAACATTGTAATATAGGCACAGATTAAAACCTTTTCACAGATAGATTAAAAAAAGAAAAGTTACACATATATATTTTTTAATAGCAAAGATTACATACGTATATGGCATTTGATTAGCTTAAGTTTACCATCACTTTAAGTGATAGAGTATGTATCTTATCCACTAAAAATAATCAGTTTTCAGCATATCACAATATCCCCTGCATGTACCAAGAAATTCGATGGACAGGGTTTGTTAGACAAGACATGTCATTGTTCTCTATTATGATCCATTATGCGTAAAGTTGCCACACACACAAAACAGCAGACAACTACTTGTTTCTTGGCTCAAACTACTTGTTTCTTGGCTCAACCAGTATTTTTTTCAGACTCATTAAATTGATAGAGAGATAAATAGATAGACAGAAAGATAGACAGACAGATGGATGGACAGACAGACAGTGTAAGAAACTTACTTAATGACCGGCTTGCGCCTCTCCCTAGGCAAGTGCGGCAGTGTGCTGTACTAATTTAAAGGGGCCGTACACAATTATAGGATCTCCCACCTAAATGGCTCCAAGCATGGGAGATCCTATATAAATCCACTCAGCCTATCACTCTGACTGAGCTATTGTTAGATGCACCTAGTTCCTGTGTCTGTTGAGTGTCATGTTTATACTTACCTTGTCCCTGTGCCTGCTGAATCCTAAGCTGGTTTAAATAGCTTGTTCCTGTGTCTGCTGAGTCCAAGGCTGGTTTACATACCTTGTTCCTGTGCCTGCTGAGTCCTAGGCTGGTTACTTAACTTTTTCTTGTGTCTGCTGAGTCCCAAGCTGGTTACTTACCTTGTTCTTATACCTGCTAAGTCTGCTATGCCTGCTATACATGTGGCAGCTTACCTACAATATTCGCTGGTGTATCCTGTGTCTTCTGAGTTTTTGGTTGTTGCTGTACCCGTGGAAGCTTAACTGATTACTTTTACCCACTGCACCTACCTTTAATCCCATGGCAGCATCATCAACTGTACCCGCTGGGTATCCTGTGCCTGCTGAGTCTCCTGTGTTTGCTGTACCAGTGGCAGCTTACCTGAATCCTATTATCACTTTACATGCTGGACATTGCTCTTGTTTGCCCCCTTGGTACCTAGTTGCTGGACTGCTCTCACTGTACTTTTGACCTGTTCCTGGACTCTGCTTTGGTTTCAACCTTATTATTGATCAAATCTTTCAATTGTTTTTTTTTGCTTTATTAAAACCTTTTTTTTAAAAGCCTTTTTTCATTTCCTGCATATTGAGTTCCACTCACCCTAACTTCAGACAGACAGAAAGATTGCTAGATGATAGATAATTATTGCTGCAATTGAAGTATGCCCTCTGAACTTTCACCACTGCCTGTCTTACCCCATCAGCATTTTTCACACTGTGTGCCCTGTGCTCCCCATGCTCCCCATCGGAAGTCCCTCCGGGACCTCATCCGCATGAAACCGGTGCCAAGGAAAGGAAGCCACACCAACGCTTCTGAAATAGCGACTCCACAACACACCAGAAGATCATTGCATTCGGTAAATAAAGATTTTAAATCTGGGAGTATAGATTAGAAACAAAAACTTTTATTCCAAACTTTAAAAACAGGTGTAATAGCAAATCAAGTCAAATTACACCTGTTTCTAAAGTTTGGAATAAAAGTTTTTGTTTCTAATCTATACTCCCGGATTTAAAGTATTCATGTACCGAGTACAAGGATCTTCTGCTGTGTGATAGATAATTAGACAGATGATGGATGTGTAACTAATAATCAGCCAGATTACAAATTTTGAGCGATATAGGGAAATTAACGACCGCAGCATTTTCGGCGGTATTTCACCTCCCTTTAGCGCTGGTACTATGAGTTTAAAAAAAGCCGGCGTTTGCGGGCGATATGGTGCATTGAGCTCCATACCGCACACAAATACCAGCGCTGCATTGAGCTGCTGTTACGTACTCGTGCACAATTTCCCCATAGACAACAATGGGGAGAGCCAGCTAAAAAAAAGCCTAACACCTGCAATCACAGAGCGTAAATCTCCTTAATGTAGCCCCATTGATGTCTATGGGGATTTTTTTTTTAATGTTTAAACCTAACACCCTAATATAAACCCAGAGTCTAAACACCCCTAATCTGCTGCCCCTGACATCGCCGCCAGCTACATTACAGTTATTAACCCCTAATCTGCTGCCCCCAACATCCCTGCCACCTACATTACAGTTATTAACCCCTTATCTGCTGCCCCAACATCGCCGCCACCTACATTACAGTTATTAACTCCTAATCTGCTGCCCCAAAATCACCGCAACCTAACTACACTTATTAATCCCTAATCTGCTGCCCCCAAAATTACCGCAACCTAACCACACTTATTAAACCCTAATCTGCTGCCCCAATGTCGCCGCCACTATACTAACGTTATTAACCCCTAAACCTAACCCTAAGTCTAACCCTAATGTAACCCTAACCCTAACCCACTAACTTTAACATAATTAAAATAATTCCAAATAAAAATTACAATTAATACCTAAATTATTCCTATTTAAAACTAAATACATACCTGTAAAATAAAACCTAAGATAGCTACAATATAACTAATAGTTACATTGTATCTAGCTTATGTTTTATTTTTATTTCACAGGTAAGTTTGTATTTATTTTAACTAGGTAGACTAGTTAGTAAATATTTATTAACTATTTAATAACTACCTAGTTAAAATAAATACAAATTTACCTGTAAAATGAAACTAACTAAACTGTCTTAAACCTGACATTACACTAAAATTAAATAAATTACATTAATCAAATACAATTAAATAAATTACAACAAAAAAATAAACACTAAATTATACATATTATACAAATTAAACATAAAATGATCAAATATTTAAACTAATTACTCCTAATCTAATAGCCATATCAAAATAAAAAAGCCCCCCAAAATAATAAAACCCCTAGCCTAAACTAAACTGCCAATAGCCCTTAAAAGGGCCTTTTGTGTGACATTGCCCCAAAGATATCAGCTCTTTTACCTGGCAAATAAAAATACAAATATACCACCCAACAGTAAAACCCACCACCCACACAACCAACCCCCCGACAATAAAATTCTATCTAAAAATTCTAAGCTACTCATTGCCCTGAAAAGGGCATTTGGATGGGCATTGCCCTTAAAAGGGCATTCAGCTATTTTACTGCCCAAACCCTAAGCTAAAAATAAAACCCACCCAATAAACCCTTAATAAAACACAAACACTAACCCCCGATGATCCACTTACAGTTTTGGAAGACCGGACATCCATTCTCATCCAGCCGGAAGAAGTCTTCATCCAAGCGGCAAGAAGTCATCATCCAGGCGGGCAGAAGTCTTCATCCAGATGGCATCTTCTATCTTCATCCTTCCGGTGCGGAGAGGATCCATCTTCAACACATCCGGCGCAAAGCATCCTCTTCATATGGACCCGCTCCGTGCCGGAAGGATGAAGATAGAAGATGCCATTTGGATGAAGACTTATGCCCGTCTGGATGATGACTTCTTGCGGCTTGGATGAAGATTTCTCCCGGCTTCGTTGAGGACTTCTTGCCGCTTGGATGAAGACTTCTCCCTGCTGGATGAGGATGAGGATGGATGTCCAGTCTTAAAAAACTGTAAGTGGATCTTCTGAGTTAGTGTTAGGCTTTATTAAGGGTTTATTGGTTGGGTTTTATTTTTAGCTTAGGGTTTGGGCAGTAAAAGAGTTGAATGCCCATTTAACGGCATGCCCATCCAAATGCCCTTTTCAGGGCAATGGGTAGCTTAGGTTTTTTAGATAGAATTTTATTTGGGGGGGTTGGTTGTGTGGGTGGTAGGTTTTACTGTTGGGGGGATGTTTGCATTTTTATTTGCCAGGTAAAAGAGCTGATATCTTTGGTGCAATGTTCAGCAAAAGGCCCTTTTAAGAGCTATTGGCAGTTTAGTTTAGGCTAGGGGATTTATTATTTTGGGGGGCTTTTTATTTTTATAGGGCTATTAGATTAGGAGTAATTAGTTTAAATATTTGATAATTTCTTTTTTATTTTGTGTAATTTATTGTTTATTTTTTTGTTGTAATTTAGTTAATTGTATTTGATTAAATTAATTTATTTAATTTTAGTGAATGTTAGGTTTTACTGTAAGACAGGTTAGGTTTTATTTTACAGGTAAATTTGTATTTATTTTAACTAGGTAGTTAGTAAATAGTAAATAAATATTTACTAACTAGTCTACCTAGTTAAAATAAATACTTACCTGTGAAATAAAAATAAAACATAAGCTAGATACAATATAACAATTAGTTATATTGTAGCTAGCTTAGGTTTTATTTTACAGGTAAGTATTTATTTAGTTTTAAATAGGGATAATTTAGGTATTAATTGTAATTTTTATTTGGAATTATTTTAATTATGTTAAAGTTAGTGGGTGTTAGGGTTAGGGTTACGTTAGGGTTAGGGTTAGACTTAGGGTTAGGTTTTGGGGTTAATAACTTTAGTATAGTGGTAGCGACATTGGGGGCAGCAGATTAGGGGTTAATGAGTGTAGTTAGGTTGCGGCGATTTTGGGGGCAGCAGAGTAGGGGTTTATAACAGTAATGTAGGTTGCGGCAATGTTAGGGACAGCAGATTAGGGGTTAATAACATTTTAGATCATTGTTGCTTTGTATATTTCTCACAACTGGATTTGAGGGACACATGGAGGGGTCGGGACAGAAAGTCAAATTTATGTTATTCAACTTTTAGTTCATTGAGCATTATACGCAAAGCAGAATTTAAATATTTCTCTATTAGCATTAGCAGTATTCATACCCTGTTTAAATCACTCATGCCCATACAGACAGATTCCTATTATATCAAGTTTGTTCTCCCTAGTGGTCTGTGATGTGGATATTTGAAATTGTAAAATTAAATGAAGAATTATCATGATTGCATGGCTAAATAAAAAAATAATAATGATCTTATTATCAGTTTTATATATGATTTAAGTAAGCATATTATATTAAGCTATATGTTTAAGACATCTCAACACTATCTATTGACATTCTATCATAACATGTTGTAAGTTTTACATTTTTAGCTGTGATTTCATTTTAGAAATATTTGTAAAAAGTACAGCAGTTTACTGACATTGAATTGCTACTTGTTGGCAAGAGATGCAGGGTATACGTTTTGCCCACCACAGTTTTGTTCTTTTATAATCGGCTTCCACAAGTATGTAATTGAGAAAGTTGTAATGGATTAGAACATACACCTGCTGCTCTGAGTTTGTCCTCTGGGTGGCAGGTTCATCACATGGCAAAGGACATCTCACAGAGGAGACATCTAACAGTCAGTATAACACTTTATGTTTAACATTAGCTCTTATGGGTGCAGGAAAATGATCAACACCAAATCTGTTTATGAGTCATAGGACTCATTCCTCCTGGCATAAAATACATGCTGCTCTAGCTCACAGCTGGATTATTCATTGGGTGCCATGTTTACTTGCTTTCCTGGGCACCAGAGTAGGTACATACTGGTTTGTTCTTCATCTTTGAACAGACAATGTGCAGCATCTTAATCGCAGGGTGAACCATACAGCTGACTGTCTAGTGATTCTTCAATTTGTTGAAAACATTCTTCACTTTCTTAACTTTTAAAGCTTTGCTAGCAGAACATTGTCATTCAAATGCGTATGTGGCAGCCATATGTCAAAAAAGACATTGAAAATATAGGCAAGCAGCATTTTTTGTTGATAAAATAGTATCATAAGCTAATAAAATCAAACATAGAAATTACTCCTGTTGCTTTGAGTCCTAAATGCACCTGTCAGTTATCCAAAATTGTTCTTTTAATGTGCTAAAAAATACAGACTTCAAATAAACTGGATGGCACATGGGGTGACCACCTGTTTCCAAATTACTTGGGCCACACTCAGTCGCTCCTATTTTGTAGCTCTCATAACCTACAGAGGTAATTGCAATTTCTATCAATGAATGTCATGTCAGTTAGAGATAAAAAAAACATTAATATTTCCATATTGTACGATGGAGTAAAACAAACCTTTGGCATTGGGCGCTATACCATAGGCATAACAGTGTTACAGATATTTCCTATAAAAAATTACTGCTTAAGTAATACATTTTAATAATTCATAAACATATTGTATTCCTTTTAGCTGAATGGTGAAGTGAACTTAAAGTGTATACTACATAAAATCTATATTTTGGTGATGCTCCTGCACATAAAGAGCTTAAATTGTTCTCAATTTATTGTGTACACACATATATACATAAATATAAATCTATCTATCTATCTATCTATCTATCTATCTATCTATCTATCTATCTATCTATCTATTTATCATCTATCTATCTATACTATTTGAGAGGAAAAAAAAATTATATACATATTAAATTTCAAAGAATCTACACACCATGCTATGGTAGAGTTTTAATGCCAGTGGTGTGTGACAAAATAGCAAATCAACATGCAAAATGGCCAGCATTTAATTTCGGCAATGTGTACCTTTATTGTAATATTTCAAGGTACATATCACCCTTCATCACATAGCCATATGTGTGTGCGTGTGTGCGTGTGTGTGCGTGTGTCCGTCCAACAAAGGATACCGATAGAACAAAACAAAACAGATAATAGATGTAAATTGTGTTTTATGTCCCTTTAACAGTAGATTCTAACTTATTATAGTTTTAATGTTTCAATAAAAATATCTGAGAAAGAGGAGTTAAAACTCCATAATTATATACTGTATTAATGTATCTAAATATATATATATATATTCATACTGTACCCCTTTAACGATATCTGGCCTTTAATAATATTCCCCTAAAATACTTGAAACAATGCTTCAAAACATAATAACAAGCATTTAGATTGGGAACGGTTATTTGTGCTAATGCCCAAATCCAGTATCTAAGATTAATTTTACATTTTTGGGACTTTAAATCATCTGGACACATGTAAACCATTTACTGTTTAAACACTGGCAGCCAAATTGTTATTCCTAACAGATAGGGGAAGATTAAAAAACCAAAACTGTCTGAGACCCCAAGGACAAATATTGCTAGGCTGCACTTGTAAATCTCCCTTCCCAGTTTAATAGCTTAGAGAGAAACTTGTTATGGTAGTCGGAGTAAGTAATCCTATGGCAATACTTCACTTTTAAGTCAGAAAGATGAAAGCTTTGTTGGAATTTAATGAACACATTTACTGAAAAGCTGAATAATGTACATGTACACTAAAATTGAAATATTATTATCAGTATACATTTACACATCTTAAAAAGGCCAAAAACAAACCTACTTGCTGCCTGCTGTTATTATATGCAAATCCCTGTAAATTACTGGACATATTTACAGCGGCATAAATGATTTGCAGTTCGGGATACATAGAATCAATAAGTGGGATAATTATTGTCAGTAATAATTTTGTATACCTTGACATTGGTATCACTGCATAGAATTTGTTAAGGTATGAAATACAATATTCACAGTTGAGAAGACTACAAATTTACTTCTTATAATCTACTCTTAATATTCCTGAAAATGGTTAAAATCCTTCCAGGTTTGTGGAGTTTTGCATTTCAATCAGATGCCGACTTTTACAAAAAATACTGTTATCTGAGGGCAAGCAAATAGCTTTAAGCTACACACATAGAGAGTCACAAGGGTGAGTTGCTATAATTATATTGGAGGGCATCCAAGAAATCTCGTATTCTGTTTATACTTCATGCTTCTTTGAATTTATGTACAATTCAAGCAAACAAATTGATTTTAATGCTAAGACTGTTGACCTTACTTGTGCATTTTATTGAATAGTCTACATATTATAGCTATCTCATTTAAGAAAGAAAAAAAATGAATTGCATTTTATATCTAGACTGAAAATAGGTTTATACAAACTGACATTACACACTATGATCCTTTCCCGAGAAGATAATTACTTGCTAATAGCTAATTTCTTAAGAATGATTTGCTTATCATAGTAACAGAAGATAAATTATGAAAGATTGTCACTGTTTTACATGACATGCATAATCACAGTTCAAAGCCAATATATAAATGCATATTGCAGAAAATCATAATTAGCAACACCTGACACAGTTTGCAGTCTGCATATAGAGAAATCCTGAAAGACAAGTAGATAACTTTTTACTCATACTTTAAGTAAACAAGATGAAGGTTTGTGGCAAACCACTTTTTGCATAGATTGATTACGTGTTGATGCTGTATAGAGGTTACACATCTATCTTGAGTGTTTAATTATTGTAACTGGATATATAATATATAATGCAAAATCTAATTTAAAAACGATATGCTCTAATTCATAAAAACAGGCTAAACACATAGGGCCCCATTTATTAAGTTGTAAAAGCAGCTTTGGGGGTTGGTACCAATCAGCAAGCACAACCTAGGTGCTGAACCAAAAATGGGCCGGATTCTTAGCTTTTTTAAAAAATAAAGATAGCAAGAGAACGAAGAAAAATTGATAATAGAAGTAAATTAGAAAGTTGCTTAAAATAGCATGCTCCATCTGAATCATGAAATAAGAAAATAGGTTTAGTATCCCTTTAAGACCACTTCTGCTTAACTTGTCTGCTGCTGATTAGATCAGGATGATTTACAGCCCCAGCTAGCAGTTGATTGGCCGACAGTGAGAAGTGCTTGTGCGATGCTTGTGCCCTGTTAAATGCGAGGTCCGGCGGCCATGATTTGGTAGTCTATAATAAATGGTGCCCAGCCTAGTCGCACTCAGATATACAAGAAAATCAGGAACAACAGTCGCGCATCCCCACAATCACCAGCTGTTTCCTGAGGGTGTTACCAATGTGTTTAATAGATGTGCACACACACGCACAGACACGCACAGACACGTGCAGATTACTGTCATTGAATTTCCGATGAAACTCCCATGGAACGACTATATATTTGCTATGTCTATGATCAACATTGTTAGTAAATAAAAAAATATAAAGATTTTTCACATCACTTTCTTAACATAAGCCACTGAAATTTCATATTTAATACAACCTAATATAAAATATCTTTTTTAAAGAGACATTAAACACTAAAAAAATGCTAGATAAAATGATGCAGTCAAAGAAAAGATGAGTCTGAGAATAGCATGTAGATGTATTTTTTAAAGTTTCATTAGCTTTGTAAATATTGACAAAATATGTGAAAAGTTTTAGTGTCTATAAAGCAATGGGCGTTGCCATGTTGTTACCACATGATTAAGGGGCATTGGCCCCGAAATGTTGTGTTCTTTCTTGATCCTGTTATGGAATAAACTGAGATAAAATTTTGTGCAGCTTAAAGGGACACTGAACCCAAATTTTTTCTTTCATGATTCAGATAGAGCATGTTATTGTAAGCAACTTTCTAATTTACTTCTATTATCAATTTTTCTTCATTCTCTTGCAATCTTTATTTGAAAAGAAGGCATCTCATCTAAGGAGCCAGCAAATTGTGGGTTCAGAACCATGGACAGCACTTGTTTAAAGGTGCTGTCCATTCAGCAAGGACAACCCAGTTTGTTCACCTAAAATGGGCCGGCATCTAAACTTACATTCTTGCTTTTCAAATAAACATAACAAGAAAATGAAGACAATTTGATAATAGGAGTAAATTAGAAAGTTGCTTAAAATTGCATGCTCTATCTGAATCACAAAATAATTTTTTTGGCTACAGTGTCCCTTTAAGGAGAATCTCCGGTTTTTCTTTTACATATATATTTGAGAGCTTGGCAGTTGCTCTTGGTTGTTCTCCTTTTTGGGATAGTGTGTGCTGGACACAACTTTGTCAATTGATGTTGTAACAGGTTACCTTCTCTGCTGTGGCCATTTAGGGACAGTTATAAATAGGTCACTAGAGTGTGCAGCCAATGGTTGTGCGTAATATAACAGTGTTCTGCACTTCCATTTCTAACAGGAAATGAAAAGTTCACAATTTTAGAATGGAATTTCAAGAAAAGGGGTCAAAATCGATAATTAAAGTATATTTAAGAGTTTTTTGTTTCTATATACGATTTATCATTGTATATTACCATCTCAAAGTGTTTTTATGGTCCTTTAAAGTCCATTTTAATATATAGGGTCTGAAGAAGGAGTGTGTATCTTTGAAATGTAACAATAAAAAAAGATGGTTTGCTGAGATTAAATCCAGTGAGTGCTGTCTTCTGGGATATATAAATATATTTGTTTTTAAAATATAAATGTATAAAGATTATAATAATACCAATGGAGAAAGCAACTAAAAGACATTTTAACAAATGTAGCTGATCTAAAGCATTTCCTGTCTTGCTATGGTTCTGAATACATTCTCATTATGTTTTACAAGCTAGCAAAAAATGTTAAGTAAATATATAAAATCACAAGTTTTAGTGAAAATGTATTATTAAAGGGATACTAAACCCCAAACTTTTCTTTAATGATTCAGATAGAGCATGCAATTTTAAGTAACTTTCTAATTTACTCCTATTATTAAATTTGTTTCATTATTTTCTATCTTTATTTAAAAAGCAGGAATGTAAAGCTTAGTAGCCGGCACATTTTTGGTTCGGAACTAGGGATGGGCGAATGTGTTTATATTCGAATTCGAATGTTAGAACGAATGTTATTGTAGAAAATCGATTTACGTAATAGAATGTTGATAAGAACGATATTCTTAAAAATTCTATTTTCAAATGTTATTTACAGTTTTCGAATGTCACATTCGAAAGTCACATTCGAATTTGAATGTCACATACAAATGTCACATTCAAATTGGAATATTACATTTATAAAACAGTATTAGACTAGAAATACTATTTCGAATTCGAATGTCACATTTCGAATTCAAATGTAGCATTCGAATTTGAATATTACATTTATTAAACACAGTTGTAGACTAGAAATAATATTTAGAATTTGAATGTCACATTTGAATTCGAATGTCACATTCAAATTCGAATATTACATTTCGAAATTGAATAAATACATAGCTAAACATTCTATTATTCGAGCGAATATTTTCGAATTTTATTGAAAAATTTGAAAATGAAAATTCGAAAATAGAATGTTAGAATGTTATAAAAACATTTGAAATTTGATTCGAATGAACGAATGTATCAAAATTCATTTTAAATTTCTAATTTTTAGAAACATTCACCAATCCCTATTTGGAACCTGGGTTGTGCTTGCTTATTGGTTAGCTGAATATAGTCAACAATAATCAAGTGCTATCCAGGTTTCTGAACCTAAAATTTGCCGGCTCCTAAACTTTACATTCCTGCTTTTTAAACAAAAACAGCAAGAGTACGAAGAAAAATTTGATAATATGAGTAAATTAGAAAGTTGCTTAAAACGGCATGCTCTATCTGAATCATTAAAGAAAAAAATTGGGTTTAGTAATCCTTTAAACATTTTTAATTTTTTTTTTTTTTTTATTGAGGAAATACATTATACAATTGACATGCTTATATAGGCATACATAACAAGAAAAAAAATAAACATAACAAAACACATGTCTGTCCATCTTAAATAACAGACCTCATTTTTGTCCCTCTAATTGGTATTTCAGACCACTCTTGGGTCTTCCATGTATATATAAACATATAGGTAGGGATTATATAAAAGTAAAACAAATAAAAAAGGATGAGAAAACTTAGCTATACGATTCAAATATGATGAGATATACTTGTTAAGGACCACAACTAAGTTATACCAAATAGTAATATTAGTACAATTAGATTGCATCATGCTCTGACCTGCATCCCCCTGAGTTTTAAAAGACATATCTGCTGGCTAAGTGTTGTATATTTGGAGCATTTAATGAGTTGAGGCTATAAATGAGTGTTTTAAGATATAAAATGGTTTAGCTAGATGAATGGACTAGGAACCTGGACACCAGTGCAGGAATAATTGCAAACAGAAGTAGTGCCATATTATGATCTTCTACTTGCAGGGACTTCAGCTAATATGTGTTGCGCTCATACTCTGCAGCTCCGGCCGCTAGCCACAGAACACGGTACTTGTATTTCCTTAGTCCCGCATTTGAAACTATTATAAATGTGTTAGTAACCATGCTTATTGTACAACTGTTCTAGTGTGGGAGACAATAAAAAGTGTTATCAGGTCTAGGCTTCAAAGTAGTGGTTAAAGCTAAGGCAGGTCAAATCATTTTTCCAATTGATAAAGACATGAGATAATAATATTTAACATTTAAATATCAAACTGTGATAGAGAAAAAATAAGCCATACTCGTTACATTAGTTATACTGAATAACATCAAATATCCCATTGTTGTGTGCCATAGCACCGCTCAGTCATTTTAATATGAGTTGTAGTATGAGATGTTGCAGGTAGTATAGCTTCTAGTTGACAATTAAAAAACTCTTCATGTATATACAAACATAATAGGAGATAACATTCAAACATTAAACTATGAAGAAACAAACTAGTTATACTTGATACAGTTAAATGTCCTGCTGTTATGGAACAAGGCCTTCTAAAGTAATGGTAGGATAAATCAAAACTAACTGCATGAAATAAAACCCAAACAGCAAACTAAAGATTATATCGCCAGGTGATTATTTTAATCTGCACTTGCCATTCAGTGAATAAGGCGATATTTGGTAGGAGCTCATTTGCTAATAGTTAACCTCCTGTGTCCAGCTGGCCATAATAGACGGACGAGATCAACTGGCACAGGGGATCAGAGTTCCTGATGTCATTTTGTAGGGCTGGGGAAGCTGTTTCACTGGGTGGTGCCTGCGGTACTTTAAACATGAGCCTGGGTACCCCAGAAGAAACAGCCGTTAGGAAGCCCTGATTTAGTAGGGCTGATGACATATCACTTGTGCGTTGATGGGTCGCATATAGAAATCCAGTCGGGAGATCAAACTCGGATGTCAGTCCCGGAGTCCCCACTGCAGTGAAACTCAACCCGGTATCCGCTTCAAGCACTATCTTGGCATTCTCCGGTGCTGACCATGCTGCGGTACTTGACTTAGAGGTGATACTACAGGCATCAGAGGCCCCAGATGTAAGTCCACTCGGTAGACTTCCGTACCCAATCGCTCTTCACTCTCCCTGCATTGAGCGGACTTTTGTTTTGTGGAGGTCTGTCGGTGTTTGAGTAGCCGCTCTATTTTACATGCTCCAGGAAATGAGTCTAACGCCGTCTGTGCGTGCGCTGCCCCAAGGAGCCTCTGTGTCTCAGGCGGATAGTTACTTGTATTGATGCCTGCTTGAGATTTATCCAGTAGAGGATCCATAGTAGATACTCCGGTCTCCTGATCCAAATGCAAGCGCTGCATTAGGTATTCATATGGGGCATTGTCCATTAGCTTTAACATGCGTTCAGTGAATATTGACAGTAGCTCCTCGTGACACGATTGAGTTTGCTCCTCCGCCATATTGGTCATATACCACTTGTTACTATTGTACTATGGGCAAATCTCAACTTCACCCTGTAGGTGATAGTGTGGTATGATGGGACTACCCTCTAATCCTTTTGAGCTATATTGTGGTGAAGAATAGGTAAGTCGGAAATGTCTGACAGCACCAATAACCCTGTTTCTTCCCGGGGGGGGGGGGGTGGATACCTAACAGTGGGACGCCGCCCTAGGCCTTAATGATCCAAGCTGAGTCCCCGGAGTCATGCAAACAGCAGAAAAGGTAGATATGGGACCACAACTGCCAGAGTTGTGATGTCCTTCTAAAATGTATTTGTGATCTTGCTGTTAGGACACAATAACCAGCGGATTACTGTAGATTCGGCTAGAGCCCTCAGAGAATGCGTCCTTTCTAGGTCGCTGCATGGACACGCCCCCCTTTAAACATTTTTGTGTTGAATGTCTATGTCATAAAATAAAGAAGAGTGTAGTGAATGGGAACATTTAAAAATGTTTAGTGAGATAGATGATATGGATAAAAAAAGCATTTGAATTAAAAACAAAATGAATAGTCTATTAAAGATTTCTTTATAATTAAAATAGTAGTTTTAACTTAAACGCTTCTTGTACAACCAAATTTCCAGGCCTCAAGATCTATACTTTAGTGCTTGGGGGCATATAGTCAAAATAAACTCATATTAATCTCACACCCAGCCAGTCAAGTTTGCCATCCAATATGAAAAATGTGCGCAGAGCCTAAATAACAGAGCCATAAACTGCATTAAATTGGTCATGGTATAATGTATTTCATAATCTAAATTGTTCAAATGAGGGTGTGTTGTTTTTTTAATACAGGTTTGAAGGGACATGAAACCAAAATTTTTTTCTTTCATGATTCAGATAGAGCACACAATTTTAAACGACTTTCCAATTTACTTCTATTATCTAATTTGCTTAGTTCTATTTTCATCCTTTGTTGAAATGCATACCTAAGTAGGCTCAGGAGCGAGATACTGATTGGTGTCTGCACATAAATGTCTCTTGTTTTTGGCTTATGTGTTCAGCTAGCTCCCAGTGGCACATTGCTGGTCCCTCAATAAAGGATATCAAGAGGTTGAAACAAAATTGATAATAGAAGTAACTGTAAAGTTTTTAAAAACATTTGTTCTGTCTTAATATAATCATAAAATAAAAAAATTGGTTTCATGTCCCTTTAAGGGACTTTGTGATGATGATTCCCAATATATTTATAAGACATATATATAGTTCCTATGTTTGTGTCCTCATACTCTGAAATCACCATTTCTACCAATATCTACAGCAATGTGTTACAGCTTTTAAGAGATAATTTAGTTATGTGTTTAATTCTTTTTGGGGGTTTACAAACATGCATACATTTTAGATTGTGGGGTGTTAATAATGTTTAACTGTTTATAAAGCTGACCGATTTGAATTTTTTACATATTATCAAGTCTTTTGGAGCCATAAAATGATAATTTGCGTTTGTTTACACTGAGACATTTTACGACTCATGTTTGTGGCTTACTATAAAACTATCAACCACAAACACCTAAACAAAAAAAAGTTACACTAACGTCATAACTTTTCTTTCAAAATTTAGAGCATGCAATTTTAAAAATCTTTTTAATTTACTTCCAGTATTATGTTGTGCACAATATTTTTTATATGTATTGGGCCTTCGGAATCTGCTTGATCAAATATAGGAAGAAAGTTTGTGTCAGTAGGCTTTTGAAAAAGGGTAATTGTCAGCTTATCTGCTTCTTTGTAGATACGTAAATCTAGAAAATTCATATGGGAAGAATGATTAGTGAATTTAAGTTATACGGGGCCAAGAGGCCCATTTAAGTACTCACACCACTCATGTCATTGTGACAGTAATCCCTTCCATAGAAAGAACAAATTGTCTATGTAAAGACAATTTAATGGGATCTTTTGTTGCTCAGAGGCCTTCATGATTTTGGTCTTGTAATATTCCATAAATAAATTTGCATATGATGCGGCCATATTCAACCCCATCTCAGTCCCTGAAATTTGGAGGTAGTATTTAGACTAAAACCTAATATAGTTGAACCTCAAACAGTAGCCCAACAATTCAAGCAAAGTTTCCACTGGTGGATCAATATAGGGATACTTAAATAATGATTTTCTAATCAACTCAATACCAATTTCATAAGTTATGATTGTATAGAGACTGTTCACATCTGTTGTTACTAACCGTCATTTCCTGAGTGAATAGACTTATCTTTACCACCACATATTCCTCTGATAAAACAAAATTGGGACGTGCTTTGAAGGATTATTGCCACATTATCAGCTCTGATCTGATGCTCCCCTTTGTGAATAGTGAGGCATTAATGATTGGCTATAGAAGGATCCAGTCTTTAAGGGATAAATTGGTATTAACAGATTTAAAACCCTGTTATAAAAAAGATTCTTGGTTAAGATGTACTGCTTGTGATTTCCCGCTGCAGGGGTTGACTTTTTGGCACCCACATTCTAATCATAAAATCCACATCAGTTATTATCATTTTTAGTTGTGTTTGTGGTAAAATGTATGTAGTAAAACTAGCGATTACATTTGCACCTGTATGGCGAATCAACTCTGTGCCATACTTAGTACTAATTACCAGAAAAGAAGTGACCAGCCATTTGCAAGGCATTTCATGGAACAGGGTCACTCAGTTAGTGTACTTATTTATTCCTATAGATCACGTCCCCCCTCTTAGAAGAGGTGGGGACGGGAACAAATGCCTTTTGCAACTGGAAGCCCAGTTGGATAATTAAACTTAACACTATTTAATCCCATGGCCTGAATAGTCGAATCGATTGGCACCCCTTTTTGTAACTAGATCCATATTTTTGTGCTAATAATATCCAATTTTCTTGATAACATTTTAAAAGCTAAATCTGTTTATATTTATTTAATACATAGCATTCACCTTGCAAATGACCTGTTATGCCTTTTCTAGCATGGGATGCAATTAAGGGCTAGATTAAAAGTGAAGCGCAAATGATTTTGCGCTAGCGCAATTGCGTTTTTGCAATCCATTTTCATTCCACTGACATTACAAGTGCTATGAAATCACGATTGCACTAGTGCCATCGCCTTTTATGCTTCCATCCTTTTCGCGATCTAAGTGGTGTGGTTAACTGGTTTCTAAAAATAAAAAGTTGCACAAAACATTTAAAAATACATTACAAAGTACATTTACACCCATAAATAAACTATTAAACCCTAAACCGCCATCTGCCTGTAACGTAGTACCTAGATAAACTATTAACCCCTAAACCGCCACCCGCCACATCGCAAAGTACATAAACACACTATTAACCCCTAAACCGCAACCCCCCACAATGCAAAATACCTAAAATAAACTATTAACCCCTAAACCGCAGGTTGTTTTTTATGTGTGATGTTAGGTTTTTATTTTTAAATGTAAGATTAGTTTTTTATTTAATTTTACAGGTAAGTTTTGTTTTGTTTAAGGTCGTTAGTATTTTTTTGTAATTTTAAAAATATTGTAAATTGGGTTAAGTTAAGGAGTGTTAAGTTAGGGGGTTTAGATGTTAGATTATAAATGCATTATGGGGGATGGTGGTTTAGGGGTTAATAGTTTATTTAGTTTTTGTAATGGGGGGGATAGATTAGGAGTTATTAGGCTAGGGGCTTTCGGTTGGATGATTTGTTTTTCACTTTTTTTTCTCCTTTGACTTCTATGGGGAATGTGAAAATACAAGGTCATTTGTGCGAGTATGGTGTTAGTTTTTTTTTTCACTTTTTTGTCTCCATTGATTTCTATGTGGGATTACATGCACGCGCACACGAAAACTCCGGTTAGGATTTTTACACTTTTCAAGTTACCAACTTACCGATAGCGTGAAATAAGTTTTTTTGCAACTTGTAATACCAGTGGAACCCGACAAGAGCAAAAATCTTAACTCTAGTGATAATTTTGCCCTAAATTGTGAGTACGTGAGGTTCCAATTGTGTCACCATCTATAGACAGTTTTCCTTCCTATTTGAGTCTTCATAACTTTTTCAAAACATGTATAATCATAACTTGTGTTTCTATTTAATAGATTTAGGCTTTATCTGTCACCAGCATTTAGGGTTGCATTTACAGGTTTTATACTACATGCCTAATATATGTGTTATTTCTTCTCTCTGCAGATTGATTCTGACAACACTGTTCATTTGGTAAACCTGTAAATTCTACTTCTATGTATGTTGTTCTGTTATTGCTGATCAAGGATATACGGTACTCTGTAATACACTGACGTAAGTTCTGTTTTACATGTCTGTTTGTTTGTATTGCTTTAGGTTTCCCTGGATACACTCCACAGACTGTAAGAAAATGAGATGGCAACACTTATTTCTGCAATGTACTGCTCCAGACATGTCCACTCTTCCTACCTATGTAGCTCGTCAACAAAGAATACCATAAGAACAAAGCAAATTTGATAACAGAAGTAAATTGAAAACTTTTTTAAAAATTGTATGTGCTGTCTGAATCCATTAAACACAAAAATTGTCTTTCATAATTCAGGAAGAGTATACAATTTTAAACAACATTCTAATTTACTTCTATTATCTAATTTGCTTCATTCTTTTGATATCCTTTTTTTAAGAAATAGCAATGCACACAGATGAGCCAATCACATTTGGCATCTATGTGCAGCCACCAATCAGCAGCTACTGAGCCTATCTAGATATGCTTTTCAGCAAAGGATATCAAGTGAATGAAGAAAATTAGATAATAGAAGTATATCAGAACGTTGTTTAAAATTGCATGCTCTTTCTAAATCATGAAAGAAAAAATATGGGTTTCATGTCCCTTTAAGGAAAAACAAAATATTAAGCCATGAAACAGATAAATAAACCAGGATCAGCCATACTGATTCAGATTTAGGTTGTGGTTATTCCTCAGGTTTTTATACTCATAAATTCCAGTCTAGCATCAGATCTCCTTAAATTGAAGTGGGTTCACCTCCATTTGCATCAACCTTACAACAATATAAGCTAAACCACAATTTAAGAAGGAAAATACATACATTATTTAGCAATATAGGTATAGATAGACAGATAGACAGACAGACAGACAGACAGACAGATAGATAGATAGATAGATAGATAGATAGATAGATGATAGATAGGTTTGTGTAGACTGATTAGTAAAAGAACATTCAAGTATTTTATTTTATTTAAAAGAAGGCTTTTTTTAAATGGATATTTTTGTGCTGAAATTGTTATTTGAAAAATTAATATTTTTATGCTCCTATATTTTTTAGCAGTCTTCTTAGATGTAGAAGAGGAAGAAGAGATGCTCCGTCTTCAATGCACATAATGGAGAACATAATAGCGTTATTTTTATCAGCTATATTGTAAGGTTATTAAATTAAATTTGCGTCATTATTGAATAATTATGTCGCTAAATAACAAAGGGTACAAAATAAAAAAATAAAATATAATAATACATAAAACATTTCCTCTAAGATTAACTTTAATGAAGAGAAAAGTGGATGGTGTCTTTTTCAATTAAGTCAAAATGGCTGGTATCAGCATAAAAATATGATGCATTATGAAATTTGCTAAATATAGTCTGTATTGTAAGCTTGATCATTTAGATTATTCGCACCATCGAAGTTTTCAAAGTTATTAACAGCCTGCTATACTTCACGTAAGAAAAAACGCAATTGAAAATAAGTCAATTTTTACAAATTAATGCAGCAAACTAGTGGTTGCCCGCTGCGGGTAGCTTCGGATGAAAGAGGATTGCATGATTAGTCAAAATTGGTGTTTTGATAAATCGAGCCCCTAAGAGCTAAAAAAAAATATGCACCAAACAGAACATAAATACATTAAAATAAAGTGTTACACTGATATATATATATATATACGTATATCTATCTATCTATCTATCTATCTATCTATCTATCTATCTATCTATCTATCTATCTATCTATCTATCTATCTATCTATCTATATATATATATATATATATATATATATATATACACACACTCTGTCATAAAAAATATTCAGATAAATATTAATACAATTTTTTATAAGGGTTAAAAGTTATATGGTGTATGACAAGGTATTTGAATCAAAAGGGCTACATTGTATACATATACAGTATGTCTATGTATGATGCAGCCTTAGAGATCTTCGGTGCATGAGCAAGCGTGCAGCTGATACTTAAGAAGTGGTTTAAGTCCAACCAGGGTGATTAACAACCCCTGCTCGATTGCGATTGGCTGCAATGTTAAATGTGGGATTCCTCCTGTATGTGTTTGTAAATTCTGTCCTGTCTCTTAGTCTTAGAAGTTTTATATTATTATTGTTTTATTTAAATGAACTGTATCCATGGACAGTGCTGAAGAATATGATGGCGCTTCATAAACAAAGTATAATAATAATAATATATACACTTTGGAGCCCTTTCCACTCAAATACCTTAAAATATGAAAACATAATTTTTACCCATTTTTAATATTGGGCTAGATTACGAGTGGAGTGCAATATTGCGTTTACGCGAGTGAGATATTTGCTCTCCACTCAGTAATACCAGTTCGCTTCCATAGGTTCAAATTGGAGCTTTGTTTTCATGCCATCAGACATGGCAATCCAGCTAGCGCAGCACAGGGGGCAAATCGCACAGCGTTGAGCATCAATAAATAAATATATATGTATATAAGCATATACATATATATTCAGAGTATAAACACAGTCCCCCAGTCACCTCTATGTAAAGGCACTTTAGGTGCTGTTTTTTTTCTTATACCCCACATTCCCTCACTTTAACCCCTTATAACTGCTTTGTGCAGTTTTTTTTATTTTAAATAAAAATGCTCATATTTATTTTACATTGTACAATACTGTCCTCTTTATTTGGGGGACAATTTTCTTCATTAACCAGAGGTCTGACCTCTAGTTAATTGTGCTAAGCGCAAAGTAAAACCGTGAGCTTGCGGGAGCATTAACAAGCCACTTGTAATGGCCGGTTATTTAACGTGCGCCCCTTAAAATTTACCACTTTATGGGCACATGTTAAATTAGCACTCCGCTTGTAATGTGGCCCTATGTGTTTTAATGTGCATTTACTGAAATATTTTACATTCCAATCTTCTTCACATAGTATAATATGTTCTTTGTATTTTAAATATAAATTCCTATAGCTCTATATATATCTTTACACACATATATATATATAGATATATATATATATATATACATATATATATATATATACTGTATATATATATATATATATATATATATATATATATATATATATGTATATATATATATATATATATATATATATATATATATATATATATATATATATATATATATATATATATATATATATATATATAAAAGAAAAAGTAATCACGCCACTTGTAGTCTAGCCATATGTATTTAATCTCTATTGCAGATATCAAGTCCCACTGGGGAGTTATGGAGAACTGTTGGTCCTAAGCAGAAAACAGCAAGTGAGCCAATCGGTGATGGCTGTCACTGGTTGTGTTCTGTTGTAATCCTTGAGGCTATTAAAGGGACACGAAACCCACATTTTTTCTTTCATGATTCAGAAAGAGTATGTGATTTTAAACAACTTTCAATTTACTTCTATTATTTAATTTGCTTTCTTCTCTTGTTATCCTTCCCTAAAAGGTTTATTTAGAAAAGTTCAGGAGCAGTAAAGAATCTAGGTTCTAGCTGCTTATTGGTGGCTGCATATATATATTGATTGTCACTGGCTTACCCATGTGTTCAGTTAGAAACCATTAGTGCATTGCTGCTCCTTCAACAAATGATACCAATAGAATAAAACAAATATGATAATAGAAATAAACTGGAAAGTTGTTTAAAATTGTATGTTCTACCTAAATCACAACAGATATTTTTTGGGCTTCACTTAAAGGGATAGTTTAGTCAAAATTAAACTTTCATGATAGAGCATGCAATTTTAAGCAACTTTCTAATTTACTCATATTATCAATTTTTCTTCGTTCTCTTGGTATCTTTATTTGAAAAAGCAAGAATTTAAAGGGACTCTGAACTCATTTTTTTTCTTTCATGATTCAGATAGAGCATGAAATGTTAAGCAACTTTATAGTTTACTCCTATTATCAATTTTTCTTTGTTCTCTTGCTATCTTTATTTTAAAAGCAGGAATGTAAATCTTAGCAGACAGCCCATTTTAGGTTCAGCACCATGGATAGTGCTTGCTTATTGGAGGCTTACATTTACCCACCAATAAGCAAGCATAACCCAGGTTCTCAACCAAAACTGGGCTGGCTCCTATGCATCACATTACTGCATTTTAAATAAAGATAGCAAGAGAATGAAGAAAAAATTATAATAGGAGTAAATTAGAAAGTTGCTTAACCCCTTAATGACCACAGCACTTTTCCATTTGCTGTCCGTTTGGGACCAAGGCTATTTTTACATTTTTGCGGTGTTTGTGTTTAGCTGTAATTTTCCTCTTACTCGATAACTGTACCAACACATATTATATACCGTTTTTCTCGCCATTAAATGGACTTTCAAAATATACCATTATTTTCATCATATCTTATAATATGCTATAAAAAAAATACAAAATATGATGAAAATATGGAAAAAAACACACTTTTTCTAACTTTGACCCCCAAAATATGTTACACATCTACAACCACCAAAAAAGACCCATGCTAAATAGTTTCTAAATTTTGTCCTGAGTTTGGAAATACCCAATGTTTACATGTTCTTTGCTTTTTTTGCAAGTTATAGGACAATAAATAAAAGTAGCACTTTGCTATTTCCAAACCACTTTTTTTCAAAATTAGCGCTAGTTACATTGAAACACTGATATCTTTCAGGAATCCCTGAATATCCATTGACATGTATATATTTTTTTTAGAAGACATCCCAAAGTATTGATCTAGACCCATTTTGGCATATTTCATGCCACCATTTCACCGCCAAATGCGATCAAATTACAAAAAACGTTAAATTTTTCACATTTTTAGGTTTCTCACTGAAATTATTTACAAACAGCTTGTGCAATTATGGCACAAATGGTTGTAAATGCTTCTCTGGGATCCCCTTTCTTTAGAAATAGCAGACATGTATGGCTTTGGTGTTGCTTTTTGGTAATTAGAAGGCTGCTAAATGCTGCTGCGCACCACACGTGTATTATGCCCAGCAGAGACAACCCAAAGTATTGATCTAGGCCCATTTTGGTATATTTCATGCCACCATTTCACTGCCAAAAGCGATCAAATAAAAAAAATTGTTCACTTTTTCACAAACTTTAGGTTTCTCACTAAAATTATTTACAAACAGCTTGTGCAATTATGACACAAATGTTTGTAAATGCTTCTCTGGGATCCCCTTTGTTCAGAAATAGCAGACATACATGGCTTTGGCGTTGCTTTTTGGTAATTAGAAGGCCGCTAAATGCTGCTGCACATCACATGTGTATTATGGCTAGCAGTGAAGGGGTTAATTAGGTAGTTTGTAGGGAGCTTGCAGGGTTAATTTTAGCTTTAGTGTAGAGATCAGCCTCCCACCTGACACATCACACCCCCTGATCCCTCCCAAACAGCTCCCTTCCCTCCCCCACCCCACAATTGTCCCCGCCATCTTAAGTACTGGCAGAAAGTCTGCCAGTACTAAAATAAAAGGCATCTTTGAATATATATTTTTTTTAAATTGAGCATATTTACATATGCTGCTATGTAGGATCCCCCCTTAGCCCCCAACCTCCCTGATCCCCCCCAAAACAGCTCTCTAACCACCCCCTCTGCCTTATTGGGGGCCATCTTGGGTACCCAGTTGGGTACCCAGTTTGCAAAAAAAAAGGGTTTTATTATTTTTATTTTATTTTTTTCTGTAGTGTAGCTTCCCCCCCACAGACTAACACCCCACCAGCCATACCGATCTTGCTAAATTGTAAATAATATCCCCCTTTTTGCCCACTTCTAAATAAAATATTTCTGTAGTGTAGCGGTTCCCACTCGCTCCCTCCCCATGCACGCGCCCGCCCCCGCCTCGCCGTGCACGTGTGTGCGTCTGTGCGCGCCCCCGGACATCCCCGCCCACAATCCCGCCCCCCTCCGCATCATCCAGGGCCATCGATGACCGCCACCCGCCTCCCACACCGGCTCCCACCCACCAACGAACTTAGCCGTTAATGTCCGGTGCAGAGAGGGCCACAGAGTGGCTCTCTCTGCATCGGATGGCTAAAAATGGTTATTGCAGGATGCCTCGATATCGAGGCATTACTGCAATAACCGGAAAGCAGCTGGAAGCGAGCAGGATCGCTTCCAGCTGCTTTCCACACCGAGGACGTGCAGGGTACGTCCTCAGGCGTTTTGAGGACGTACCCTGCACGTCCTCGGTCGTTAAGGGGTTAAAATTGCATGCGCTATCTGAATAATGAAAGTTAGATTTTGACTAGACTTTTCCTTAAAACACAAAAGAGTTTAACACTAGACATGTGCAATTCGTTTTGGCAGTATTTTGTTTTCGGACGAATTACGGCCGATTCGGAGATTCGAAAATTAATAAATCCGTTTCTGAATTTTCTGATCTTTTCTTTATTCATATTCTGAATTTTTCATTGTTCTAATCTAAACCGCAGTTCCCCGACATCACCGACACTAACTAAATCACTAAATAAAGCTATTAACCCCTAAACTGCCATTCCCCAACACTAACTAAACCTATTAACCCTTAAACCGCAGTTCCCCTACATCGCCGACACTAACTAAACCTATTAACCCCTAAACAGCAGTTCCCCGACATCGCCAACACTAACTAAACCTATTAACCCCTAAACCTCCATTCCCAAACATCGCCAACAGCCCAACACTAACTGAAACACTAAATAAACTTATTAACCCCTAAACTGCAGTTCCTCTACATCAGCGACACTAACTAAACCTATTAACCCACAAACTGCAGTTCCCCCACATCGCCAACACTAACTAAACCTATTAACCCCTAAACCGCTGTTCCCAAACATTGCCAACACTAACTAAACCTATTAACCCCTAAACCGCCGTTCCCAAACATCGCCAACACTAACTAAACCTATTTATCCCTAAACCGCCGCCCCCCACATCGCAACAACCTAAATTAAACTATTAACCCCTAAACCTAACACCCCCTAACTTTAACATAATTAAAATAGACCTAAATTAAAGTTACAATAATTAACTACCTACCTATTTAAAAATAAATACAAACTTACTTGTTAAATAAAAATAAAACCCAAGCTAGCTACAAAATAACTATTTACTAACTACCTAGTTAAAATAAATACAAACCTACCTGTGAAATAAAAATAAAACCTAAGCATAAACTAATAAAACCTAACATTACTAAAAATAAAAAACCTAAGATTACTAAAAAATTAAAACTACAATTGCAAAAAATAATAAACACTAACATTACAAAAAAATAAATAAAACTACCATTACAAAAAATAAACTAAATTATCCAAAATAATACAAATTATTCCTATTCTAATACCCCGTTTTTAAAAAAAACAAAGAACACCCCAAAATAAAAAAAAACCTAATCTATAATAAACTACCAAGGGCCCTTAAAATGGCCTTTTGTAGGGCATTGCCCTAAAGTTAACAGCTCTTTTGCAAACAAATAAAAACAAACCCCCCCTAACATTACAAACCCCCACCCCCCCAAATTCACAAAAAAAAAAAAAAAACTAACTAAAAAAAAACCTAATCTACCCATTGCCCTGAAAAGGGAATTTGTATGGGCATTGCCCTTAAAAGGGCATTCAGCTCTTTTACTGCCCTTAAAAAGGCATTTAGCTCTTTTTTGGCCCATTAAAATAATAAAAGCCCTAATCTAAAAAAAAATACCCCCAAAAAACAAAAAAAATACCTAACACTAACCCCAAAATCGGTACTCACAGTTGCTGAAGTCCGGCGAAAAATCTTCATCCTAGCGGTGAAGAATCTTCATCCAGACGGCTCCATCTGTATCCATCGTGGGACCGGCATCTTCTATCTTCATCCCAGCAGAGGCAGAATGGTCGGTGGATGCGCGGAGGCAGAGGTCCAGGCGGAGGTCCATCAGTCCAATGTGGAGGTCCTCTTCATGCGATCATCCGCCGCACACTGAGGATTCAATGCAAGGTACCCCTTTTATATTGGGGTACCATTGCATTCCTATTGGCTGAAAAATTAAAATCAGCCAATAGGAATTAGACCTGCTTAAATCCTATTGGCTGATTTGAACAGCCAATAGGATTTAAACAACTCTCATTCCTATTGGCTGATTCAAATCAGCCAATTGGAATAAGAGCTGCTTAAATCCTATTGGCTGTTTAAATCTAGGGTACCTTGCATTGAATCCTCATTGTGCAGCGGATGATCGCATGAAGAGGACCTCCACGTCGGACCGATGAATCTCAGCCTGGACCTCCGCCTCTGTGCATCGTCTGCTCCGCCTCCGCAGGGATGAAGAAGATGCCGGTCCCGTGATGGATGAAGAAGGAGCCGTCTGGATGAAGATGCTTCGCCACTGGGATGAAGATCTTTCGCCGGACTTCAGCAAC
The DNA here is from genome assembly GCF_027579735.1 of Bombina bombina. Taxonomy (NCBI): domain Eukaryota; kingdom Metazoa; phylum Chordata; class Amphibia; order Anura; family Bombinatoridae; genus Bombina; species Bombina bombina. The sequence goes on along the minus strand of NC_069502.1, from coordinate 294,056,707 downwards.
TGTGAGTACCGATTTAGGGGTTAGTGTTAGGTATTTTTTTTGTTTTTTTGGGGTGTTTTTTTTTTTTTAGATTAGGGCTTTTTTATTTCTTCTGTTAAGTGTGATCAGTCCACGGGTCATCATTACTTCTGGGATATTACTCCTCCCCAACAGGAAGTGCAAGAGGATTCACCCAGCAGAGCTGCATATAGCTCCTCCCCTCTACGTCACTCCCAGTCATTCTCTTGCACCCAACGACTAGATAGGATGTGTGAGAGGACTATGGTGATTATACTTAGTTTTATATCTTCAATCAAAAGTTTGTTATTTTAAAATAGCACCGGAGTGTGTTATTATCTCTCTGGCAGAGTTTGAAGAAGAATCTACCAGAGTTTTTGTTATGATTTTAGCCGGAGTAGTTAAGATCATATTGCTGTTTCTCGGCCATCTGAGGAGAGGTAAACTTCAGATCAGGGGACAGCGGGCAGATGAATCTGCATAGAGGTATGTAGCAGTTTTTATTTTCTGACAATGGAATTGATGAGAAAATCCTGCCATACCGATATAATGTCATGTATGTATACTTTACACTTCAGTATTCTGGGGAATGGTACTTCACTAGAATTACACTGTAAGAAATACATAAAGCTGTTTAATAACTAGAGATTATGTTTAACGTTTTTGCTGGAATGTAAAATCGTTTTCATTTGCTGAGGTACTGAGTGAATAAATGTTTGGGCACTATTTTTCCACTTGGCAGTTGCTTAATCTGTTTTCTGACAGTTTCTGTTCTCCCTCACTGCTGTGTGTGAGGGGGAGGGGCCGTTTTTTGGCGCTTTTACTATGCATCAAATATTTCAGTCAGCAACTCATTGTATTCCCTGCATGATCCGGTTCATCTCTACAGAGCTCAGGGGTCTTCAAAACTTATTTTGAGGGAGGTAATTTCTCTCAGCAGAGCTGTGAGAATTATAGTTTGACTGAGATAAAAAACGTTTATTCTGTAATTTGTTTCCTGCTTTCAGAATTTGTTATCTTTGCTAATGGGATTAAACCTTTGCTAAAGTTGTGTTGTTTACAAGGATTGAGGCTATAACTTTTCAATTTATTAATTTTCAACTGTCATAGATCTTCTGTGCTTCTTAAAGGCACAGTACGTTTTAATATTATTCTAATTGAATTGTATTTCCAAGTTGCAAGTTTATTTGCTAGTGTGTTAAACATGTCTGATTCAGAGGATGATACCTGTGTCATTTGTTGCAATGCCAAAGTGGAGCCCAATAGAAATTTATGTACTAACTGTATTGATGCTACTTTAAATAAAAATCAATCTGTACAAATTGAACAAATTTCACCAAACAACGAGGGGAGAGTTATGCCGACTAACTCGCCTCACGTGTCAGTACCTACATCTCCCGCTCAGAGGGAGGTGCGTGATATTGTAGCGCCGAGTACATCTGGGCGGCCATTACAAATCACATTACAGGATATGGCTACTGTTATGACTGAGGTTTTGGCTAAATTACCAGAACTAAGAGGTAAGCGTGATCACTCTGGGGTGAGAACAGAGTGCGCTGATAATATTAGGGCCATGTCAGACACTGCGTCACAGGTGGCAGAACATGAGGACGGAGAACTTCATTCTGTGGGTGACGGTTCTGATCCAAACAGACTGGATTCAGATATTTCAAATTTTAAATTTAAACTGGAAAACCTCCGTGTATTACTAGGGGAGGTGTTAGCGGCTCTGAATGATTGTAACACAGTTGCAATACCAGAGAAAATGTGTAGGTTGGATAAATATTTTGCGGTACCGACGAGTACTGAGGTTTTTCCTATACCTAAGAGACTTACTGAAATTGTTACTAAGGAGTGGGATAGACCCGGTGTGCCGTTCTCACCCCCTCCGATATTTAGAAAAATGTTTCCAATAGACGCCACCACAAGGGACTTATGGCAAACGGTCCCTAAGGTGGAGGGAGCAGTTTCTACCTTAGCTAAGCGTACCACTATCCCGGTGGAGGATAGCTGTGCTTTTTCAGATCCAATGGATAAAAAGTTAGAGGGTTACCTTAAGAAAATGTTTGTTCAACAAGGTTTTATATTGCAACCCCTTGCATGCATTGCGCCGATCACGGCTGCAGCGGCATTCTGGATTGAGTCTCTGGAAGAGAACATTGGTTCAGCTACTCTGGACGACATTACGGACAGGCTTAGAGTCCTTAAACTAGCTAATTCATTCATTTCGGAGGCCGTAGTACATCTTACTAAACTTACGGCGAAGAATTCAGGATTCGCCATTCAGGCACGCAGGGCGCTGTGGCTAAAATCCTGGTCAGCTGATGTTACTTCTAAGTCTAAATTGCTTAATATACCTTTCAAAGGGCAGACCGTATTCGGGCCCGGGTTGAAAGAGATTATCGCTGACATTACAGGAGGTAAAGGCCATGCCCTGCCTCAGGACAAAGCCAAAGCCAAGACTAGACAGTCTAATTTTCGTTCCTTTCGTAATTTCAAAGCAGGAGCAGCATCAACTTCCTCTGCACCAAAACAGGAAGGAGCTGTTGCTCGCTACAGACAAGGCTGGAAACCTAACCAGTCCTGGAACAAGGGCAAGCAGACTAGGAAACCTGCTGCTGCCCCTAAAACAGCATGAATTGAGGGCCCCCGATCCGGGATCGGATCTAGTGGGGGGCAGACTTTCTCTCTTCGCCCAGGCTTGGGCAAGAGATGTTCAGGATCCCTGGGCGCTAGAGATAATATCTCAGGGATACCTTCTGGACTTCAAATACTCTCCTCCAAGAGAGAGATTTCATCTGTCAAGATTGTCAACAATCCAGACAAAGATAGAGGCGTTTCTACGCTGCGTACAAGAGCTCTTGTTAATGGGAGTAATCCATCCAGTTCCACGATCAGAACAGGGACAGGGGTTTTACTCAAATCTGTTTGTGGTTCCCAAAAAAGAGGGAACTTTCAGACCAATCCTGGACTTAAAGATCCTAAACAAATTCCTAAGAGTTCCATCTTTCAAGATGGAGACTATTCAGACAATTTTACCTATGATCCAAGAAGGTCAGTACATGACCACTGTAGATTTAAAAGATGCTTACCTTCACATACCGATTCACAAAGATCATTATCGGTACCTAAGGTTTGCCTTCCTAGACAGGCATTACCAGTTTGTGGCTCTTCCATTCGGATTGGCTACAGCTCCAAGAATCTTCACACAGGTTCTGGGTGCTCTTCTGGCGGTACTAAGACCGCGGGGAATCTCGGTAGCTCCATACCTAGACGACATTCTGATACAAGCTTCAAGCTTTCAAACTGCCAGGTCTCATACAGAGTTAGTGCTGGCATTTCTAAGGTCACATGGATGGAAGGTGAACGAAAAGAAAAGTTCACTCGTTCCACTAACAAGAGTTCCCTTCCTGGGGACTCTTATAGATTCTGTAGAAATGAAGATTTACCTGACAGAGGACAGGCTAACAAGACTTCAAAGTGCTTGCCGCACCCTTCATTCCATTCAACACCCGTCAGTGGCTCAATGCATGGAGGTAATCGGCTTAATGGTAGCGGCAATGGACATAGTACCCTTTGCACGCTTACACCTCAGACCACTGCAACTGTGCATGCTAAGTCAGTGGAATGGGGATTACTCAGACTTATCCCCTTCTCTGAATCTGGATCAAGAGACCAGAAATTCTCTTCTATGGTGGCTTTCTCGGCCACATCTGTCCAGGGGGATGCCATTCAGCAGACCAGACTGGACAATTGTAACAACAGACGCCAGCCTTCTAGGTTGGGGTGCCGTCTGGAATTCTCTGAAGGCTCAGGGACGATGGAGTCAGGAGGAGAGTCTCCTGCCAATAAACATTCTGGAATTGAGAGCAGTTCTCAATGCCCTCCTGGCTTGGCCCCAGTTGACAACTCGGGGGTTCATCAGGTTTCAGTCGGACAACATCACGACTGTAGCTTACATCAACCATCAGGGAGGGACAAGAAGCTCCCTAGCTATGATGGAAGTATCAAAGATAATTCGCTGGGCAGAGTCTCACTCTTGCCACCTGTCAGCAATCCACATCCCGGGAGTGGAGAACTGGGAGGCGGATTTCTTAAGTCGTCAGACTTTTCATCCGGGGGAGTGGGAACTTCATCCGGAGGTCTTTGCCCAAATACTTCGACGTTGGGGCAAACCAGAGATAGATCTCATGGCGTCTCGACAGAACGCCAAGCTTCCTCGTTACGGGTCCAGATCCAGGGATCCAGGAGCAGTCCTGATAGATGCTCTGACAGCACCTTGGGACTTCAGGATGGCTTACGTGTTTCCACCCTTCCCGTTGCTTCCTCGATTGATTGCCAGAATCAAACAAGAGAGAGCATCAGTGATACTAATAGCACCTGCGTGGCCACGCAGGACTTGGTATGCAGACCTGGTGGACATGTCATCCTGTCCACCTTGGTCTCTACCTCTGAAACAGGACCTTCTGATACAGGGTCCCTTCAAACATCAAAATCTAACTTCTCTGAAGCTGACTGCTTGGAAATTGAACGCTTGATTTTATCAAGACGTGGGTTTTCTGAGTCAGTTATTGATACCTTAATACAGGCTAGGAAACCTGTTACCAGAAAGATTTACCATAAGATATGGCGTAAATACCTATATTGGTGTGAATCCAAAGGTTACTCTTGGAGTAAGGTTAGGATTCCTAGGATATTGTCTTTTCTACAAGAAGGTTTAGAAAAGGGTTTATCTGCTAGTTCTTTAAAGGGACAGATCTCAGCTCTGTCCATTCTGTTACACAAACGTCTGTCAGAAGTTCCTGACGTCCAGGCTTTTTGTCAGGCTTTGGCCAGGATTAAGCCTGTGTTTAAAACTGTTGCTCCACCATGGAGTTTAAACCTTGTTCTTAATGTTTTACAGGGCGTTCCGTTTGAACCCCTTCATTCCATTGATATAAAGTTGTTATCTTGGAAAGTTCTATTTTTAATGGCTATTTCCTCGGCTCGAAGAGTCTCTGAATTATCAGCCTTACATTGTGATTCTCCTTATTTGATTTTTCATTCGGATAAGGTAGTCCTGCGTACTAAACCTGGGTTCTTACCTAAGGTAGTTACTAACAGGAATATCAATCAAGAGATTGTTGTTCCTTCTTTATGCCCAAATCCTTCTTCAAAGAAGGAACGTCTACTGCACAACCTGGATGTAGTCCGTGCTCTAAAATTTTACTTACAGGCAACTAAGGAATTTCGACAAACGTCTTCTCTGTTTGTCATTTACTCTGGGCAGAGGAGAGGTCAAAAAGCTTCCGCTACCTCTCTTTCTTTTTGGCTTCGTAGCATAATTCGTTTAGCTTATGAGACTGCTGGACAGCAGCCTCCTGAAAGAATTACAGCTCATTCTACTAGAGCTGTGGCTTCCACTTGGGCCTTCAAGAATGAGGCCTCTGTTGAACAGATTTGCAAGGCTGCAACTTGGTCTTCGCTTCATACTTTTTCCAAATTTTACAAATTTGACACTTTTGCTTCATCGGAGGCTATTTTTGGGAGAAAGGTTCTTCAGGCAGTGGTTCCTTCTGTATAAAGAGCCTGCCTATCCCTCCCGTCATCCGTGTACTTTTGCTTTGGTATTGGTATCCCAGAAGTAATGATGACCCGTGGACTGATCACACTTAACAGAAGAAAACATAATTTATGCTTACCTGATAAATTCCTTTCTTCTGTAGTGTGATCAGTCCACGGCCCGCCCTGTTTGTAAGGCAGGTAAATATTTTTTAATTTATACTCCAGTCACCACTTCACCCTTGGCTTTTCCTTTCTCGTTGGTCCTTGGTCGAATGACTGGGAGTGATGTAGAGGGGAGGAGCTATATGCAGCTCTGCTGGGTGAATCCTCTTGCACTTCCTGTTGGGGAGGAGTAATATCCCAGAAGTAATGATGACCCGTGGACTGATCACACTACAGAAGAAAGGAATTTATCAGGTAAGCATAAATTATGTTTTTAATGGTCCGAAAAAAAGCTGAATGCCCTTTAAAGGGTAGTAAAAGAGCTGAATGCCCTTTAAGGGCAATGCCCATACAAATGCTTTTTTTAGGGCAATGGGTAGATTAGGTAATTTTAGTTAGTTTTTTTGTTTGTTTGTTTGTTGGGGGGGGGTTTGTAATGTTAGGGCGTGTTTGTTGTAATTTTTTAGCAAGAGAGCTGTTAACTTTAGGGCAATGCCCTACAAAAGGCCCTTTTAAAGGGACAGTCAACACCAGCATTTTTGTTGTTTAAAAAGAAAGATAATCCTTTTATTACCCATTCCCCAGTTTTGCACAACCAACACTGTTATAGAAACACACTTCTTACCTCTGTGATTACCTTGTATCTATGCTTCTGCAGACTTGGATTTTAGCCAATCAGTGCTCACTCCAGGGTAACTTCACCTGCATGAGCACAATGTTATCTATATGAAACACATGAATTAATGCCATCTAGTGGTCAAAATGCATTCAGATTAGTCTTCAAGGTCTAAGAAATTAGCATATGAACCTCCTAGGTTTAGCTTTCAACTAAAAATACCAAGAGAACAAAGCAAAATTGGATAAAAGTAAATTGGAAAGTTGTTTAAAATTACATTCCCTATTTAAATCATGAAATATTTTTTTTGGACTTGACTGTCCCTTTATGGGTTATTGGTAGTTTATTATAAATCAGGTTTTTTTTATTTTGGGGTGTTTTTTTTTAAAACGGGGTTTTAGAATAGGAATAATTTTTATTATTTTGGATAGTTTCGTTTGTTATTTTTTGTAATGGGATTTTTTTTATTTTTGGGGTGTTTTTTTTTTAGATTAGGCATTTATTATTTGTAATGTGCTGAAAAAGAACTGAATGCCCATACAAATGCCCTTTTTGGGGGGAATGGATGGATTAGGTTTATTTTTATTTTGTGGGTTTGGGGGTGGGGGTTTGTAATGTTAGGGGGTGTTTGTTTTTATTTTTTTGCAAAAGAGCTGTTAACGTTTGGGCAATGCCCTACAAAAGGCCCTTTTAAGGGCCCTTGGTAGTTTATTATAGATTAGGTTTTTTTATTTAGGGATTTTTTTTTATTTTTTTTTAAACGGGGTAATAGAATAGGAATCATTTTTATTTTTTTGGATAATTTCGTTTGTTATTTTTTGTATTGGTAGTTTTTTTAATTTTTTTGTAATTTCAGTGTTTATTATTTTCTGCAATTGTAGTTTTAATTTTTTAGTAATCTTAGTTTTTTTATTTTTAGTAATGTTAAGTATTTTATTTTTAGTAATTTTAGGTTTTATTAGTGTAAGCTTAGGTGTTATTTTTATTTCACAGGTAAAATTTGTATTTATTTTTAAATAGGTAGTTAGTTAATAATTGTAACTTTAATTTAGGTCTATTTTAATTATGTTAAAGTTAGGGGGTGTTAGATTTAGCGGTTAATATAGTTTAATTTAGGTTGTTGCGATGTGGGGGGCGGGTGTTTAGGGGTTAATCGGTTTATTTAGTGTTTTAGTTAGTGTTGGCGATGTGGGTGTACGGTGGTTTAGGGGTTAATAGGTTTGGTTAGTGTCGGCGATGTCGAGGAACTGAGGTTTAGGGGTTAATAGGTTTCGTTAGTGTTGGCGATGTTGGGGAACTGCGGTTTAGGGGTTAATAGAATTAGTTAGGGTTTGGCGATGTTTGGGAATTGCGGTTTAGGGGTTAATAGGTTTATTTAGGGTTTTAGTTAGTGTTGGCGATGTCGGGGAACTGCGGTTTAGGGGTTAATATGTTTAATTAGTGTAGGCGATGTTGGGGAACTGTGGTTCAGGGGTTAATAGAATTAGTTAGTGTTTGACGATGTTTGGGAACGGCGGTTTAGGGGTTAATAGGTTTATTTAGGGTTTTAGTTAGTGTCGGCGATGTCGGGGAACTGCGGTTTAGGGGTTAATAGGTTTAGTTAGTGTCGGGGAATGGCGGTTTAGGGGTTAATATGTTTAGTTAGTGTCGGCGATGTGGGGGGCGGCGGTTTAGGGGTTAATAGGTTTCAGTAGTGTTGGCAATGTGGGGGGACGGCAGTTTAGGGGTTTATAGCTTAATTTAGTGTCGGCGGTGAGTGTCGGCGGTGGTTTTCGATAATTTTATTTCAGCAATCCCCGGCATATTAGTTATGTTAAGTTAAATCGTTGTTTTAGAATAATGCATATGAATAAAGAATGAATCCGAAAAAACGAACAGATCCGAAAAAACAATTTAACTTAACATAACTCATTTGCCGAAACAATTTTTTTTTTAAACTTAAAGGGACACTGAATTCAAATCTTTTCTTTCGTGATTTAGATAGAGCATGCAATTTTAAGCAACTTTCTAATTTACTCCTATTATCAAATTTTCCTCATTCTCTTGGTATCTTTGTTTCAAAAGCAAAAATGTACGTTTAGATGCCTGCCCATTTTTGGTGAACAACCTGGGTTGTTCTTCCTGAATGGTGGATAAATTCACCCGCCAATAAACAAGTGCTGTCCAGCGTCTGAACCAAAAATTGTCTGGCTCCTTAGCTTAGATGCCTTCTTTTTTCAAATAAAGAATGAAGAATTGATAATAGGAGTAAATGAGAAAGTTGCTTAAAATTGCCTGCTCTATCTGAATCACAAAAGAAAAAATTTGGGTTCAGTGTCCCTTTAACTAAACTAATTTGCCAAGACAAAATTATTTATGTAACTAATAAAAATGAAACAAAACAACATTTTTAGCATTGCACATGTCTATTTAACACATATATGGCCTGATGATCAAAAAACTTACTGGCATAAAGAAAAATCATTAAAGGGACACTGAACCCATTTTTTTTCTTTCATGATTCAGATAGAGCATGCAATTTTAAGCAACTTTCTAATTTACTCCTATTATCAAATTTTCTTTGTTTTCTTGCTATCTTTATTTGAAAAAGAAGGCATCTAAGCCTTTTTCTTGGTTCAGAACTCTGGATAGCAGTTTTTGATTGGTGGATGAATTTATTCACCAATCAGCAAGGACAACCTAGGTTATTCACCAAAAATGGGCCGGCATCTAAACTTACATTCCTGCATTTCAAATAAAGATACCAAGAGAATAAAGAAAATTTGATAATAGGAGTAAATTAGAAAGTTGCTTAAAATTTCATGCTCTATCTGAATCATGAAAGAAAAAATTTGGGTTCAGTGTCCCTTTAAGAATTTTTAAAATTTGTTTAAACCTTATATTGCAAAGTCTCTCCTTGACTTCCAAAACACTTCAAAGAAAGATAAACACGTCACAAGGTAAAATATGCGTTTATAAAATTCATAGTGGAACCTCACAGTACTGACGAGACTTCTGAGATCATCTTGCCTAAAATCATTTAAACATTGTATTAAATAAATTCAAAGGTTAGATTGAGCACAAATCTCAGTGGCTATTGCAGAACTAAGACATGTATTATAATTGTCAGGGTAATTTCTTATAATATTTAACATTACTAATTATTGAATCTACAGAGCTATTTCTCATTGTCTCAGGAAATTGGTTTACTTCCTATAATATTACTATCTGACTGTGATAAGGTGCATTGCTAAGAAAGACATATATTATTTATAGTTTTAATAACTCTCTGAAATGTGCACCGTAAATTAAATTCCATTACAGATTTTTGTTCAGAATGGTATTTATAAATCAGATTTAAATACAGGTTGCGGTTTATTAACCTTATGTACAAATGTTTAATTCTAAATGTTTAATTCTAAATATAAAAATATTCCTTTAGTATGTTTCATTTGGATGAGATATGAAATATATTGTTATATGCATTTTTTATTACTATGTAACAGACAAGCTTCAACTCTAGGAAACTGCTGAATAATACACAAACTTCCTACAGTCATACATTCACCAACATTCAACAAAGACTTTAAAAATACTGAAATACTTATTTTTTTTTATCATTTGCATTGCACTTTCTAAAATAACAAAAGAAAAAAAGTTGCTGGGTATGCACTTTAAGGTACCTGAGTTTGTGTGAAGTAAAAGCCCCAAGGCCAAGCTCTGAGCCCATATAACTGCTCACACAGACATGAGACCTCATTTCTCCCCCAAGAAAACGCAGCCAGCTATGGGCAGTCAAGATTTTTTACTTTGAAGGCTTTTTGTTAGACACCAGGCTGTGATCTAAGCTGAAACAATTAACTGTTCATTTCACCGGCTGTCTTAAAAATGCTTTGAAAAAAATTATTGAAATTTCAGGTATACTATAGAGATACAAAGCACACAGATATTGCTTGCATATCATCCTATTTGAAAATTTAAATTTAAAAGCTTTAATTTAAATTTTTTGTTAACTTTTTGGCATTGTTGTGATAAACAGATTTTAACAAAAATGTTCTTGATATTAGAAAGGGCAACTTAGATAAATACAACCTTGTAGTAATGAAATAATGCAAAAATATCAATTTGATGTATGCACGCCAACGCTTGTATGTATGTATGTGTGTATGTTGATATATATATATATATATATATATATATATATATATATATATATATATATATATATATATACCTGTATATATGTAGGCAAGCATATATCAAATTCCTATTTTTGCATTATTTCAGTACTGCTATTTGATTTACAAGGTTTTATTTATCTAAGTCGCTTTACATATAAATATATATATATATACTGTATATATATAGAGAGAAAATAACTCATTGTGTAGTTCATTAACAAATATAGACAGGCCAGAAGGCTTGTTTTTCCCACAGAAAACCTCTGGAATACATTGTTTCCAATGCAGCAAAGGATTCTGGGTAAGATATGCAAATTAGGTTCCCAATGACACACCCTTTTATCATTGTGAACCTTATTTGCATATCTTACACAGAATCCTTTGCTGCATTGGAAACAATGTATTCCAGAGGTTTTCTGTGGAAAAAAACAAGCCTTCTGGCTTGTCTAGATTTGTTAATGAACTACACAATGAGTTATTTTGTGCGTAGTGGAGGAATTTAAACTCACCTTTTACCTCCCCCTAATTTTAAATGTTATTGTATTTTGCTCGAAATCAACTTCACCCAGCAGTGATTCAAATCTTCTCCCAGCTGATGAGTAGCAATAACTACGAAACAGACTGTCCTGGGATGATTATGAATCACTGCACTAACCCTAGCTTAGCTTATAAGCTGTATGAACAGTGATGCTTTGGCGTTAAGGGAATCTGCTGAAAAGCAGACTTGAAGTAAAAAGGTATGTCATTTTGTACCTAATTTGCACATCTTACCCAGAATCCTTTGCTACATTGGAAACAATGTATTACATAGGTTTTCTGGCCTGTCTAGATTTGTTAATGAATTACACAATGAGTTATTTTCTCTAAATTTTGTGCATAGTGGAGGATTTTAAACTCACCTTTTAACCATCTTTTACCACCCCCTAATTTTAAATGATGTTGTATATACATATACAGTGTGTATATATATCTATCAATATATAGTTCTTTATCATAAATCTATCTATCTATCTATCTATCTATCTATCTATCTATCTATCTATCTATCTATCTATCTATCTATCTATCTATCTATCTATCTATCTATCTATCTATCTATCTATCTATCTATCTATCTATCTAATCTATCTATCTATCTATCTATCTATCTATCTATCTATCTACAGTACCTATCATCTATCTTTCTATCTATCTGGTCCATTTAAAAAGCTCCAGGGCAGCTTTGGAGCCCTTGCACTACTAACTGTGAGTTAAGAAGCAGTAGTGATATGACCACTGCTTCTTAAACTTCCCACTACTTCAGAGGTGGCAGTTACAACACCCTGAACTTGCTTGTCGGAGTTGATTGACAAGCACACTGCTCACATGTAACAAGGGGTAGCGCTGTAATAATTGCAGGTAGCAAATGCTAGGAACCTCTTCTGCATGCTACGTGATAAATGGAGGCCTTTATCTTTATATGTATTGCATCAGACTAGCAGTATCCTTTTTATTATTATGGATCCAAAGATCTATAAAAAAATTGCCCGGTGTAAAACTATTATTAAATGAACATACCACAACATAAATATATGAACATAACACAAAAAAATTCAAGCTGAGTTTGTTTGTAACAATTGAAAAATTTCTTATTTTCAATAACAAAAACAGGAAAAAATCTTCTTCCTGCTCATTTCCTTTAACCCTAACTGGCATGGGTGTCTACAAAAAAAAGCTACACCAAACACAATGATGCTAATGTTAACAAACAAATACAATACATATCTATAGTTCTAATACAAGCACACACTAATGAAATAAGTACCAAGCAGGTCAATCACTATCTATCAGCTATCAGCGATTTGCTTCTGAAAAGGCATTGGCCTTTCTACTGAATTGGTCATCAAGTTTCTCAAGCAAGTGATCACAATTCAATATTGTTTCATGTGTTAAATACCTGTGTTAACTGGGCAATCACCTGAAACTAACAGGTACTTGAGGCCATTCACTCCTCTTTAGGTTACAGTAAAGAAACAGCCTTGTTCACCCTGCAAGTAAAATACTCAGTATATAACCTGTTGCAATCATATTCCATCCTCAACACTCATTATCCCTGAATGTCATATGTATCTTGACATGATGGACATATATCAATAGTCACTTCAGGAGTCCAACATCAACAAATGGTATGTTTCTAATTTTCATTTTAACATTTGATTGTAAGTCACACTCGTTGTGATTGTTACTAACAGTAGAGGTGTCATTGAAATTGGGTTTTAAAAGGGAATCTCTCGATCATGACTTTCATAGAAACCCATTGTCATCAGCACCAGTGATAAACCATTTGAATGCATCATTTATGTTGTCACAACTGCACACCATTTTTCTATTGCTAAATTGTCACTTTTAAACTTTTACAAGTATTGTTTTGACAATATTTATTTTTGTTGTTTGTAAAAGCACTGCTTCCATTCTGGTGTGAACTAAAAACAAGATGACGACAATGGGTTTTTCTGAAATGACAGTGGAGGGCCCTCTAGTGGGCCTGTAACAAAATTAAGGGATAACTGAGTTGAAGTCTGGAGTTTTCTATGTGTGTGTTTGTTACTTTGTTGCAACTGGAGGGGCGGAGAGTGTGCTTACCTTTATAGGTCCTTGTTGCAGTGGTTCCAGCCTCTTTTCCTGCTTCTAGACTTCAAGAGGATTTTGTTCTGTGGTGAGGATTTCTTCTGGAAGGCAGCATGAATCATTCTAGAAGAGCTTCTGTTTGCCCCAGGCGGTACAGGGAGGAGATGGAGGGATCCACAGGAAACAGAGGACCTGCAAGGGAAAGCATGGAAAGATCGGATGAGGTTGTACCATCAACACTCCAGACCCGTTCCCCTGTAACACATTTAACTGGGGCTAGAGGAAATGGGGGGAGAGGTAGTGGGGCCAACATTAGGCCACAAACGGTAATGGCTACCCCCAGTACTACTCTGGAGGTGGTTGCTGGGCCTAGCATAAGGGGTCAGGGAGATGATCCATCCACTCTCACTTCGGGCCTAACCCAATCCGTTGCGAATGTTGCACTACATTCCCAACCCTTGGGCACTTCTGCCCCCCTAGACACACGTGGGCAATTTGGGCCTACCACCCTTGCCGGATCCAGTGTTGTGCAGTTGGCCACGCTTCCCCCAGCTACCCTGGCCACCGTTCTGGCATTGACCCAGTCCCTGACTGCGGGAATTTTACCCCAGCTGAGGCTGTGGCTGGGCTGGAGGGCCTGGGGCGTGGGGCTGAGGCATTGGGCCTGCTGCGGCCTGGTGCGGCTTTGGCGGGTAGGTCAGAAGAAGGTCATGTCCCCTCACATGACGCGGTGGGCGCATCGTCACCGTCTGACGTAGAGAGCAGTGACAAGCGTGGCTGCAGTCGTGGGAAGCACAGGACAGGGAGCAGTCGCATCTCACCTCACGCAGCTCCCAGTAAGTTGGGGAGAATCCAAGAGGAGGGCAGTGCTTCAGGAGGTAGGTCTGGGAGGCAGGAGCGAGATGGGTTATGGTAGTGGTGTGATAGGTGGCATGGGTAATCTGTTGCAATGGCCTGCAGGAGCTCAGGTAGCTGCGGGACCCAGTGTGAATGTGGGCAATGGCAGAGGGTGGTGTCTGCTGCTATGGGTATGAACTGGTGTGAGGGCCAAGGTCTTTCAGATGGGGTGGACCCCTCTGAAGTCCCATCCTCTTTCCAGAGTACTCCCCATCTTACTGTTAATCCACAGGACACAATGATAAATACTTCAGCTACTACATCTATGGGGGAGCTAGGTCATCAGGCAAGCACAGCATCCCATCAGACGGCCGGACTTACAGCTGCGGCAGTGGCAGAGCCCTCTACATCAGCAGCACCTGGGCAGGCGCCTGCGACTGGTTAGCTTTTACTTCCTATACACACAGAGCTTACCATCTAGTGGGTCAGATTCAGAGACTGGAAAGGCACTGGTGTTAGTGGGTAAGGGTCAGCAGCGCATGTTTAGGATGATTAAAAAGATGTTTGCAGCGCAGGAGAAAGCGAAGTCAGGGGCCACTGGGGTCGCAGCAGGGGCTACCTGCCAGCAGTTGGTGTCATATAGCGGTGGGGGCACGGCACTTCCTGTATCTTGGAAGGTGGCGGTTCAGGGGGGGCAACTACCCTTGTCTGGTGCATTCCCTATATGGGCACTTGAAGACTAATATTATCAAAAAGATTCAGGAAGGAAGGTACGTCAATATCTTCGAACTGTCTGCTGAAGCATACAGGGACAAGGAGAGGGCTGAGGATGGTACAGGACCCAAAAGGGTCAAGTGGCCTTAGACGTTCAACGAGTGGCAGAAGTGCTTTAGGGTTATGGCGAACTGCTATGTGGACAAGTGGCCAGCGCAGGGTTATAACCTATACAAATATGCGGACACCATTGATACTATTCACAAACATTTAAGGAAGGCGTTTGGCGGGAGTATGATATGGCCTTCCGCAGAAAGATGGTGGGTAATTCGCTATTGCACTTCGGCATGCAGGAACTGCATCTGTGGTCGAGACTGGAATCAGAGCGATCCCCCTCCCCACTGGGGGTATGAAAGTGGGTCCTTCACGGTCCGCCCCGTACTTAAAGAGGCAGGGCAGAGAGTGCTGGAAGTACCAAGATAAGCAGTGTGAGATGGGAGTGAATTGCTCCTTTCGGCACATCTGTAAATACTGTGGTGGCCCCCACCCGAGGGTGGAATGCGCAAAAAGAAAAGAACTTGTATCTGACAAAGGGGGATCAAGAGGGAAGCCTGGTAACAAGGGCCCCAACACCTCTTAGATCCTCCCCTATGATCCCATGGTTAGTGCACTATCCTGATAGGGAAGTGGCGGGATTGCTGTGGGAGGGGTTAATTGAGGGTTTTAGGATTCCAGTTCAGCATTCAGTTCAGGGGTCTTCGGTTCACTGCAACCCTAAGTCTGCGCATGAATTCCCCGATGTTGTAAAAAATTATGAAGGAATTGGTATTACAGAGGGTTGTGGGCCCATTTTGGGCACAACCATTCCCAGATATAGTGGTTTCTCCCCTGGGGGTGGTTCCTAAAAAAGAAACTGGGAAATTTAGGTTTATACACCACCTTTCATATCCAAAGGGGACATCAATGATGCGATAGACCCGGTTATGAGCTCAGTGCACTATCAATCATTCGATGAGACGGTAGCATTGGTTAAATCGTCAGGAAGGGGGTTCTATGTTGGCCAAGCTAGATAGAATTGGCCTTCAGATTGCTTCCATTGCACCCGTCTGCCTTCAAACTTATGGGTTTGAAATTTGAGGTGGGGTACTATGTGGACAGGTGTCTTCCTATGGGCTGCTCCATATCGTGCGCACTATTCAAGTGCTTTAGTTCCTTTTTACATTGGGTTGTACAAGAATCATCAGATGGGGACGGTTGCCCATTATTTTGATGATTTCCTACTAATAGGCAGAGCGGATACTTCGGAATGTGATAGGCTTATCGTTTTCATGAAAAAAGGTGATGTCAGAGTTCAGCTAGTGGAGGAGAAAACGCAAGGTCCTTGCACGTGTCTTACATTCTTAGGGATTGAGATAGACATGGTGGAAGCTGAATGCTGTCTTCCACGTGACAAGGTGGTCAAACTCCTGGTTATGATCAGAACGGTAGCAGGGGCTGCAAGCATTTCCCTTAAGGAATTGCAGTCCTTATTAGGCATTCTAAACTTTTCAGCCAGGGAGATTCCCATGGGCCGCATTTTTAAAAGGAAATTAGAGGAACAGCTGAGGGGACAAAGGGTTGGCCCCAGCACATTCAGGGTGACCACGGAAATGAAAGAGGACCTCTGCATATGGGACATACTGTATTTTTGACCCATTTTAATGAAGTTTGCCTATAGCTAAAAGACCCCATCTATAACCAGTGGCTGCACCTGTTCACAGATGCAGCAGGTAGCTTTGGTTATGGGGTATACCTGGAAGGTGAATGGAGCGCTGCTCCATGGCCTATTCAGTGGGTGGTCGCAGGCTTAACAAGGAACTTGGCACTGCTAGAGCTATATCTTATAGTGGTGGCGGTGGAACTCTGGGGGAAAAAGCTGGCAAACAGATCGGTGGTGATCTGGTCAGATAACATGAGTGTGGTGTACGCCATAAACAGGTTGTCTGCATCATCACCAGTTATAGTTAGGTACCTTAGGCACCTAGTACTGCGGTGTCTACAGCTTAATATCTGGTTTACAGCACAGCATGTCCCCGGGGTTCATAACGTAGTGGCGGACGTGCTTTTTAGATTCAAGTAGGAATAGTTTAGGAAGGTAGCCCCTAGGGCAGCTGCACAAGGTTTACCTTGTCCCTTGTTTCTCTGGCAGTGGGCAGTCTGTGGGCATCAATCATCCCATTAGTGAAGACTTCTTTGGCTCCCAAGACCTGGAAGGCTTATGAGTCACATTGGAAGAGTTGGGAGACGTTCTGCAATGAAAAGGTTTTCATGCTGCAACACGCTTTTCAGGTACAGGTGTTGGAATGGCTGTCATGGATGAAAGAATCAGGGGTTTCCAGATTATCAGCTCAAAGCAGGTTGTCGGCAGTAGCGTTCTTCAGTAAGACGCTGGGAATCCCAGAATTTTCTAATTCCTTTCTTGTGAGACAGGTGCTGAAAGGATGGGATAGGTCGGAGGTTAAGAATTGCGATAGGAGGGAACCTATTACTCATCTCCATTTGAAAGAGCTGGTGAACTTGTTACACAAGATTTGCACTACTAAATATGAAGTGTTATTATTCAGATCAGCCTTCTCTATAGCTTTAGCGGGGGCCCTGAGAGTAGGGGAATTGGTGTCTACCGCGACAGTAGGTGGCAAGGGGGGCATACTGCTTGAACATGTAAGGGCCTCTGAGGAAGGGATGCTGTTATTCATTCCGCAATCTAAAATGGATCAGGTGGGGAAAGGGGCATGGCTCCCATTGGACAGGCATGAGCTACCAGAATGCTGCCCGATTTGTAACACGGAAATTAATTAAAGGTCAGGCTGGCTGGGCCAAAAGAATTCTTCGTGCACGAGGATTCTTCGGCATTGTCGGTATTTCAATTCAAGAAGGTGCTGGCTTTAGCAGCAGCTGCATGCGGGCTAGACCCATCGCAGGAGACCTCTCACTCCTTTAGAATTGGGGCAGCAACTAGCGCGTCATCTAAGGGAGCTCCAACTGGGGAGATCATATATTTGGGACGTTAGAGATCTGGGTGATAAAAACTATACATTAGGCCTTTAAAGACAGACAGCTAAGCCCTTCCGGGTTTGTGGGGGGGGGGGGGGTTATGCCTGGGTTAAGCTTTTGACATGTTGATGTTGTTCGGTATTTGTTGTTCGAAAGTCCCTAGCTAAGTGCATCCACATGATGTTGTTCTAGGTAAGGGCTCATCGCCAGTTCGCATTTGGATTGTGGGGCACTCGTCTGTACATTGGGCCGCAATCAGGGCTCTGCGTTCTCCGGACGGGCAGCAGCTGGGCTTTCCTTTGACTAAGGCTAGCGTTCGTTGGCTGGGCCGCCGGGGCATAACCTGGAATGAGTTGCCTTCACTCCTGCAGGAAGCTCACAGGAGGTGGGGCCTTCCGAATATTATAGTCCTGCACCTAGGGGGAAATGATATGGGATCCCTCCATGCCCTCGACCTTATTAAACAAATGGTCTCTGATGTTAAATGGCTGTGTGCTTGGCTGCATGGTGTTAAGGTAGGGTGGTCCAATGTGGTTGCACAACTGCATTGGAGATACATGGTATCACAAAGGGCGGCTTACAATGTTAAAAAAAAAGTTAAGAGAGCTCACGGCCTTGTCAGGATTTATAATTAGGCATGACAGTATTACGACTGACAAAAAATCATTATATCGCCCTGACGGAGTGCATTTGGCTGACGAAAGGCTGAATATATTCCTGGCTGATTTGAGGAGAGCACAGTTGGCTCAAGTTTAAATAAAATAAAATAAAATAAAAAATTTATATATAATAATTGTGGCTATGGTTGTTATTATATTCAGTATAGTTTGTCAGTTATGGTTGGCGGCAAAAGTTACACTCAGTTTCCTCTTGTGGCGGTCGGTCATAGCGTTGGAGCGAGCACTCAGAATGAGTGACAACCTTGAAAACGGGGAGGGGTGACGCCCACTAGGTGCCGGCCTAGGGGTTCCCCTCCTTGACAAATTGCTGGCCGAAGATCTCTAAACTATCATCCATTCTCTCTGCTAGGGAGTGTGAGCAATCCGTGCTACGCTGCAGGTAATGAATTGGGCTTTGACCGGCTGTCGGTAGGGGTTAGCTGATTGCAACAGCCAATAGGATTTTTTCAACCTTAATTCTGATTGGCTGATAGAATTCTATCAGCCAATCGCAATCTAAGGTACACCATCTTGGATGACATAATTTAAAGGAACCTTCATTCTGGAAGAAGACATCGGAAGAAGAGGATGCTCCGCGTCGGATGTCTTGAAAATGGAGCCGCTCCGCGCCAGATGGATGAAGATAGAAGATGCCGTCTGGGTGAAGACTTCTGCAGGCTTGGATGAAGACTTCGGCCATTTGGATGAAGACTTATGCCGGCTTCGATGAGGACTTCTCCTGGCTTCTTGGAGGATGGATCTTTAAAACTGTAAGTGAATCTTCAGGGGTTAGTGTTAGGATGTTTTAAGGGTGTATTGGGTGGGTTTTATTTTTAGATTAGGGGTTTGGGCTGCAATAGAGCTAAATGCCCTTTTAAGGGCAATGCCCATACAAATGCCCTTTTCAGGGCAATGGGGAGCTTAGGTTTTTTTTAGTTAGGTTTTTATTTGGGGGGGGGGGTTGGTTGTATGGGTGGTGGGTTTTACTGTTGGAGGGGTATTTGTATTTTTTATTTACAAGAGCTGATTTCTTTGGGGCAATGCCCCGCAAAAGGCCCTTTTAAGGGCTATTTGTAGTTTATTATAGGCTAGGGTTTTTTTTATTTTGGGGGGGCTTTTTTATTTTCATAGGGCCCTTAGATTAGGTGTAATTAGTTTAAATGTTTGATAATTTCTTTCTTATTTTGTGTAACTTAGTGTTTATTTTTTTTGTAACAGTGTTTGTTATTTTTTGTAACTTAGTTGTTAGTATTTTGTAATTTAGTAAATTTTTATTGTAGATTAAAATTATTTCAGTAGGGTTAGGTGTTTAAATATGTAATATAGTTAATTTAATTGGTAGTTAAATGTAATTTTAGTCTAATAGTTAGGGTAGATTAATTATTAATTTAATATAGTTTAATGTAATTTTAGTATAATAGTTAGGGTAGGTTAATTATTAGTTTAATATAGTTTAATGTAATTTTAGTATAATAGTTAGGGTAGGTTAATTATTAGTTTAATATAGTTTAATTTAAATCTAAAGGTAAGTTTAAATTTATTATAAGATAGGGATGAGTTAATATTTCATATAAAGTTAGCGGGTTGTTAGGTTTAGCGGTTAATACTTGAATTTAGTTTATGTGGGGGACTGGCGGTTTAGGGGTTAATAGGTTTAGTAAGTGGTAGTGATGTGGGAGGCAAGGGGTTTAGGGGTTAATACATTTATTTAGTTGTGGTGGGCTCCAGGAGCGGCAGGATAGGGGTTAATAACTTTATGTAGGTGGGCAGATTAGGGGTTAATAAGTATAATGTAGGTGGCGGCGCAGTCAGAGCAGCAGATTAGGGGTTAATAAGTATAATGTAGGTGGCGGCGATGTCGGGGTGGCAGATTAGGGGTTAATAAGTATAATGTAGGTGGCAGCGGTGTAGGGGGCAGCAGATTAGGGGTGTTTAGACTTGGGGTACATATTAGGGTGTTTGGTGTAAACGTAACTTTTATTCTCCCATAGGAATCAATGGGATATTGGGCAGCAGCGAACATAAGCTTTCGCTGCTTTCAGACTCCCATTGATTCCTATGGCATCCGCCGCCCTTGAAAACCAGGTACGCTGGGCCGGAATAGTCTAGAGCACACCTGTTAGAAATTTGTTAACTAGCAAAAGTTGTCAGATAGTGCTGACTTTGCATTCGGAACATCTGTAATGACGTAAGCATCGACCTGCGTCGGACTGAGACCGGCAGATCGTATGTTACGTCACATATTTCAACTTTTGCCGGTCTGTAGGGTTTGATAAGTAAGTAGAATCAAGCTCTCCATAATTACGCTGCGGAATTCCAGAATATTTGCGGTTGACGGCTTGATAAATAGGCTTCATAGTTGCAACTTTTTACAGTTGAATTGTCTGTATGTACCATTACAGTGCAGAATAAAAAACTAATAGGCTTCTTAATGATTCAAAGTTAAAGGCTTATCTATTTTTAATACAATTTTAAACAAGAGGCTGTTTAAGGTATTGTATTGTTTATCAAATTTGTACAAATGTTGCAAGATAAATCCCAACTTTATCCTAGATTATAAGTGGAGCAGTAATCACTGCTCCCACTTGAGAGTTAACATCGCTAAAGCTCTAGTATTAAAAGTTGAAAGTAAAAAATTTGCACTCACACAAAACCCGACACACGTGAAAAGTTAACCAAAGTAAATTACGTTTGTGATATCACATTAAGGCAGTGCTTTCCAAACTGTGTGTCGGGACACACTAGTGTGTCGGCAGCAGTGTGTAGGTGTGTCCCTGCTTCAGCACTAATTTTTTTAAATTTAATTTTTTTAAACATTTTTTTTTGGTTTCTGACTTTCCGCCTGCCTGCTACACATATCACATGGTTGACATGTGATTGATACCTAGGGGGTCACAGATCATCTTAACCTATTGGCACAGCTCAGTGGGAACTGAAACTATTCCCATTGACGGCTTTGGCGGCACATTGGCTCCTGACTGCACGTGTAGTCTCCTTAATTGGCTCGTGACTGCATGTGCAGTCAGTGAGTGGGACAGCAGTGTGTTTGCAGCGCGGGCAGTAGTCAATCAGACTCACCGAGCTTAAACGCTGAGCTGAAGTCAGAAGTCAGTGGGGTTTTTTTTGCAACTAGCTCCCAGTAGTGCATTGCTGCTCCTGCTCTTGATATATGGATAGGAAGTGGAAGCTTAAAAATGCTTGATGATGAAATGCGAGTGTCTTTATCTAATATTCCACCAAATATTCAGAAATTGTGTTCATCCCATCAACCTCATACATCCCATTAAAATAGTAAGTAGCTATTGGTGTTATTAAACTTTTTTTAATTCTTGCACATACATACTGTTACTTGTAAATACATTTAGTTATTATATAATTTATGTTTGTGTCCGTATCTCTTAAAACAAGTTAGTTTAACCCCCTGTTTGCCAGTACAACTGAATTACTGTGTCGTAAAATGATGTAGGTGTAAAAAGTGTGTCCCCAACATGAAAAGTTTGGAAAGCTCTGCATTAAGGGCTAGATTACAAGTGGAGCGCTATTTTAACGTGCATCTGTAAAGGGGCAAATATGTTCATTTACGGGCGCAGCTTAAATAATCAGCCATTACAAGGGGCTGGTTAATGATCCCACGAGCTCACAGGAGCATTTTGTGCTTAGCACAATTAACCAGAGCTCAGACCTCTGGTTAATTAAAAAAATGTTGCCCCAATTGCCCCCAAATAAAGTGGACAGTTAATTTCTTTAAATAAAAGACATAAGCATTTTTAATTAAAAAACAAAACTGCACAAAGCCATTATAAGCCATTAAAGTAAGGGTATGTGGAGGGTATGTGGACTGTTTGAAAAAAACTGCGCTGAAAGTGCCTTTACATTGTGGTCTATGTGGACTGTGTTTTTACGTTAAATATATAATGTATATGCTTAAATACATATATATTTATGTGCTAATATGTGTATATACACTTATAAACACATATATATGTATATATTCATATACATAAATATTTTTCATTTGCTGCCCAACGCTTCGCGAATTACCCCCTGTGCTGTGCTAGGTACTTTGCTGTGTCTCACGGCATGAAACTTTGAAACTTATAGAAGCATGCATAAATATTGCGCTTGCGAAAGCCTAATTTTGCGCTCTACTCATAATCTATGCCAAAATATTAAAAAAACACAACACTTACACTCACTTTAAACCCCATCGCAATAAGCCTCCTACTCTAATAACTCCTAAACCACCACAAACCCCACTGCAATAAACTCCCTACACTTTTAACTCCTAAACTGCCATATCCTTGCTGAAGATTACCCTGCTATTCTATTAACCCCTAATACCCCCTAACCTACAGTATTAACCCCTATCTATCACAACCCCAATTGCCAAAATACCCCCTAACCTTCTAACAGTTAAGAGGTACACTTTGACTCCACAGCTATTATTGGCAGCCTAGCACATATGCTGCTGGAGACTGGCTCACTGGTCTCTTGCAGAGCACAGGATTAGCAGTGCATTGCTGTTCCACAGCTAACAATAGGCAAGCAATAGTATAATTGCAATTTCAGGTCCCTTTGTAGAAAGGTCAAAATCAAAATATGCATGGATGCATTTAAGTTTTAGATTGAAACATTTTTGTATTATTCTTCCATTAGCAAAAACAATTCTAGTAAAAGTTAACACCAAAGTAGTTATGGCATATGCACATATTCTAGGAGGGTTGTGCACCAGTATTCAAACACCAAACCTTCTCAGAGAGTCAGAAGTGACTTATATGATACAAATAAAGTATTTATGGACACAGTACACACAATTGCCAGCTATCTGAACTTGATACATGTGCAGTTAGGGGTAGTAATAATGGGGGGTCCAGCAGATATATGATCATGTGCAGCGGGGTTTCTGGCAGTTCATGGGTTAAAAGTAGTAGGGGGTTAGGGGTTAGTACTAGTTGGAATAATTAATAATTTGAGGTGTTTTGGGTGCTGCAGGGCACTTCATTTGTTTTTAACAAATTTTGTTAACAAATTTCATACAAAATGAATAGCGAAATAAAGACAAATTAAAAATAAAATAAATGGGAAACTATTTATTCACATATGGATGGTGACCAAGATGTATTCCTCTATCTGTGCACAAAAGGGGTCCTAACTAGTCCTGAAATAACAATGAATAGGTGAGAAGTGTGTACAGAGCCTATGGCCGAGGAAATTGATGTACTTGTCTATTTAGGACAGTGAGATTTTGTTTATATTGCACAAATATGTCTGATAATACACATAAATAAAATGTACAATTTATTAACAAGAATGATAAAATATATAAAAACTATTCATGGATCCATGATACTAAAAATAAATCTAAAATTTAAGCATACGTCTTGTAGTACAATAGGGTCTGACACAAAAGAGCCCATATCAGGATAAATGCAAAGTGTCACTTTTAGATGACAACAATGTAGGAATGTGAATCTGTAGATTAATCAAAAATAAATGTACAGTCCAATGGAGTAATCAAAGTAAATGTATAATCCAATTATATGATTGAAACAAATCCCAATAAGTTTGCAGAGATGATTATAAATTGATAAACAATGTTGTATTGGTGAAATGGTATGAAGTGATTTGTGTGAAGATAAAAAAATTATGAAAAATATATTGAAAAATTCAACAAATGAAACTGTGCACGTGCACCACAAATTTCCTTAAAATAGTGGTGAGAAAAATATAAAATTGTATAAAAATATGGTGAGAGAAAAAAAATATATAAATTCCTTAAAATGGTGGTGAGAAAAATGTATAAATTCCTTAAGAGAAAAATATATAAAAATATAAAAATTATACAAAAATATATATAGCACAAAAATTAAAAATTAACAGTACATGAAATCCAGTAGCAGTATTTGTAATCCTACAGTGATAAAAAACTAAATTTAAATATGATCCAATTAAAATATAAGATGAAAAAATTATGAAATGAAAAAACCTGGTGTAGCTGTTGAAGAGAATCCTCAGGAGATCCTAGATGTCACCTTAATATTCCATTATCAAATCCTTTGCGTGATCCTTAGATGTCCCCTTAGGTCAACGCGTTTTGGCCCGTAATAGGCCTTTCTCAAGACTAATTTGTTAGCTGGACCTGATGGCCTTTTATAGTGATATACCTGCTGTGACCGGAAGTCCGTTATCCAATGTTTACTTCCGGTTTCAGAAAAAGTTTTTAACTGCTATTTTTCATTATATCCCATTGTTATATGCACTATTTTTGTACATTTATAATTTTGGTACAGTGTTTATATTTATTTTGACCATACTACGTTATTATTGATAATAGACCCGACCTCCGTATATTCATGATGTCACTTCCGGTTTTGAGACTGCGGGAAATTTTATTCAATTCACAGATTCTTGAAACAATCGTTTATTTATGAAAAGATGTTTTGTAAATTCTACTCTGATTGCAATTGCTATTTTATGTTATTTTGGAAGATTTCCATCTTCATAATTTGCTGATTTTCTGTTAATCTCATTGGTTGTGACATCATGATTGATGGTGGGCATTGGTTTTTTATTGTTGTACTATTGGTTGTTTTTAGGGGTGTGTGTTCATCCTCCTATTCTATTGGATATTGTATCTTCTGTTTGTAGTAACCGTAGTTTTATTCACTTCTGTATATTTGTACTTGTATAAAAATCTAAAGAGACAGTATAATCGTAGCACAAAAGTGGATGTTGTGCTCATACTATTAATCAATTTTACTGGTCTGTCATATTGCAGAGAGATTGGATCTGATGTTCCTTATATAAATAATCCTAACAAACCTTACGCTTGGGATACATGTATATTAGTATATACTTGACATTATGCTCATCTAAGTAGCCCTTCCTGCTGTTAAATGATGTGCAATATACTAGCTGAAGTTGTAGTAAAAATGTTGTAGTAAAAATATTGTAAAAATATTGTCGTAAAAATGTTATAGTAAAAATGTTGGCGTATTAATGCGGCTTATAGCCTGATCTCCGATCTGTTTACATTACTGTTGATGATTCCCTTACTTGCTGGATATGTAAGCTAATATTCTTACTGTAAATGATGGAACACTATCAAGAGGAATTTGAGAGTGGTGTTTTTTTCTGAGGGATTAAGGAGTAATTATATAACTCATGTGATGTGACAATATAATGGATAAATATTGGAATACCCATGCGCAAGAAAGACATAGAATAAATAAGATAAAATGGATGCATATGTAGATAGTCTACACATCGTGTAGTATAACACCAATATATAAGATCTTATGTCTGTACATTATATATAATATAGCTGTCAGATGATCTGTACATCAGAAAAAAAAAATTCATTAGTGGACTGACTGTAGAGGCGTAAGAAAATAAGAAAATACTAATTATAATTCTATCTTGTGCACTGAGACATATCATCTGAATGATCAAATGTTCACATAAAGATGACTAAGTTTATTGGATTTTGGATTGGCTATCTTAGCAGTATGGTTGTAAAATACTGGGATACGCATACGTTGAAAAAACGAAGGATAAAAAGATAATCTATACAGCATTACATATGGCTCTGATAGACCTTGAAGTCGAGCCTTGTATGAATGTAAATATATAAAAAGTATATAAAAAGGAGTTTCATGTCTGGACAATTTATACACTAAAATCAACAGGGGATCTATACACCTGGTTAACTTGCAAATGAAATTGCAAACCTGATAGTCCCATCTAATTAGTTTGTGGAGGCATGTAAGATTTTAAGATTGATTTTATCTAGTTCACTATGTACCTAGTGATGGTGGGATGTGTCGTCTGGTGGGGCAAATGGTCACATAAAGATGATTTAGGAAACCAAGAACCATATATAAATTCAAAGATGATAAGAAAGGTCTAGGACATCCAACTTGTATATGTCAAATCTGTGTGGACTCCTAGAGATAAGAATATACAATTGGGCTGAATTTGGTCATTGGTATTGACCAATATATACCATAGCCAAAACAAAATTGGTCTAAATGTTAGGTTTGCTATTGGTTCGGAGACCAGAGAGTACCAGAGAGACAGCTATATTATATATAATGTACAGACATAAGATCGTATATATTGGTGTTATACTACACGATGTGTAGACTATCTACATATGCATCCATTTTATCTTATTTATTCTATGTCTTTCTTGCGTATGGGTATTCCAATATTTATCCATTATATTGTCACATCACATGAGTTATATAATTACTCCTTAATCCCTCAGAAATAAACACCACTCTCAAATTCTTCTTGATAGTGTTCCATCATTTACAGTAAGAATATCAGCTTACATATCCAGCAAGTGAGGGAATCATCAACAGTAATTTAAACAGATCAGAGATCAGGCTATAAGCCGCATTAATATGCCAACATTTTTACTATAACATTTTTACGACAACATTTTTACAATATTTTTTACTACAATTTTTTTTGTCGTACTCTGCAAGGGAGCAGGTTCAGGAGGTGGGAGCTGTTGTGCAGCGGTGTCAGATTCTGGGGATAAAGTTGTGTTTTGTCTGCATGTGTCTTTCCTTTTTGGCATAATTAAACAGATACAAGGTTTTAGGAAATAAAGGTGATGGTTTTATTTATAGGATAATTAGCAATGCAGAGATATGCAATTAGATAAGGCAATGTCTATAGGCTGTAGTATTAGACAGGAATCCAGATCTTTGTAATAACAGGCAGGATACTTGCATATGCTGTAGACTGGAACTGTGTAATAACAGACAGGAATGCAGTTCTTTGTATAACAGGCAGGATACTTGCATATGATGTAGACTGGAACTGTGTAATAACAGGCAGGAATGCAGTTCTTTGTATAACAGGCAGGATACTTGCATATGCTGTAGACTGGAACTGTGTAATAACAGGCAGGAATGCAGATCTTTGTATAACAGGCAGGATACTTTCATATGCTGTAGACTGGAACTGTGTAATAACAGGCAGGAATGCAGCGCTTTGTAATAATAGGCAGGATACTTGCATATGCTGTAGACTGGAACTGTGTAATAACAGGCAGGAATGCAGGGCTTTGTAGTAACATATAGGATACTTGCATATGCTGTAGACTGGAACACTGTAGTAACAAACAGGAAACTTGCATAGACTGCAAACTGGAACTCTAGAGTATCAGGTAACAAGCAAGCAAAAGTACCGGAGTCAGTCTTTAGGAAATAGAGAATTAGGCAAGATCAATTGCCTGTGATCTAGCCATCTGGTGGCAGAGAGGCAAGACAACAGGCTGGGAAAGAACAGCAGCAGAAATAGAAACAGGTCCCAGGTTCAATTCCAGGCTGGATAATGACAGTACCCCCTCCACAAGGACGACCTCTGGGCGGACTTAGCATTCTCATATAGCTCCAGATGTTTAATGCATACTAGCGTGCCATCAGAGGCATAAGTACAATCAGGGGGTATTATCTTTTTTGAAGGGTTCTCCAGAAGAGGATTCTGCAGACTGGAATTAGTATAGAGGACCCCAACATGACTGATCTTTGGTTTCTGTGCAGTTCTAGGCTTGTAGGTTCTGAAGAGGTGGGTCTGAGGAACAGAAGGTAAAGGACCTTTTGACCTAACAGCAGTTTGAAGCACCGTCCCTTCAGTGTCAGAATCAGTATCATCTTCAATGCTTGAATAGTTAGACATTTCTTCTGAAATGCACAAAGATGAGAATGTAGTTGCATTTGGTAGGAAAGTCTCTGGATTAGTAGTACTAGGATTCTGTGGATGACATGTTAGTACTTCACAGGAATCAGAGTCTTTGGAAGGTGCAGTCCTAGGCTGATCAAATTGGGGATGTAAAATAGAACCCATGCAGAGCTCATCGCCAGAGGAATCCGAAGTGGGATTAAAGTTCAACTTCCTCTCTGTAGCCTATCCATTTGATGACTCAGGATTTAGAGGTGGAAACCCCGGAACATACTTCTTAGGGGGTGTAACTGGACAAAAAGATATTACATGCCCAGTAGCTCCACAATAGAAACATAAGCCATTAGTTCTCCTTCTGGCAATTTCATCAGTGGTAAGATGGGTTGATATCCTCCTTTGGATTAATAAGGATACAACTTTTGGGGTAGTGGACACAGGAGTAGGAGAACCAAACCCAGAAATTTTTTTATTGATAAAGTCTTTCAGGCTATCCTGTAATGTCTGGAATGCTGCAGTGAAATCTTGGATAAGTGACTTCAATGCATCCGGAAGGGATTTTAGAATTTGGTTAAGTTGTAGTAGATGAGAGTCCACAGACAAAATTCTCTCTGACACTTCAGTCAAAGAATGGATCACCTCTGCAAGCTCCGATGTAGGGCCTTGACATTCTGTCATACTCTGCAAGGGAGCAGGTTCAGGAGTTGGGAGCTGTTGTGCAGAGGTGTCAGGTTCTGGGGTTAAAGTTGTGTTTTGTCTGCGTGTGTCTTTCCTTTTTGGCATAATTAAACAGGTACAAGGTTTTAGGAAATAAAGGTGATGGTTTTATTTATAGGATAATTAGCAATGCAGAGATATGCAATTAGATAAGGCAATGTCTATAGGCTGTAGTTTTAGGCAGGAATACAGATCTTTGTAATAACAGGCAGGATACTTCCATATGCTGTAGATTGGAACTGTGTAATAACAGGCTGGAATGCAGATCTTTGTAATAACAGGCAGGATACTTGCATATGCTGTAGACTGGAACTGTGTAATAACAGGCAGGAATGCAGGCTTTGTATAATAGGCAGGATACTTGCATATGCTGTAGACTGGAACTGTGTAATAACAGGCAGGAATGCAGCGCTTTGTATAACAGGCAGGATACTTACAAATGCTGTAGACTGGAACTGTGTTATTACAGGCAGGAATGCAGGGCTTTGTATATCAGGCAGGATATTTGCATATGCTGTAGACTGGAACTGTGTAAAAACAAACAGGAAACTTGCATAGACTACAAACTGGAACTCTATAGTATCAGGTAACAAGCAAGCAAAAGTATCTGAGTCAGTCTTTAGGAAATAGAGAATTAGGCAAGATCAATTGACAGGAAATCAGTCCAAAAACGAAACACAGTGCCAAGAGAATATCCAGAAGAGTAGTCAGGAAATGAAGCAGAAATCAGGAACCAGGAAATCCAACAAATCTGTATTTCACTCAGGAAACAGGACCAGTGGGTCTTTCAGAGTATAACACTCAATTTCAAGGCCCAGAACTGCCAGAAAATCTCCCAAATATAGCAGGCTGCTGATTAAATGATTTGTTTCAGCTGGTAAGCAGGTGGAGCCAGAGAGCCAAAGTTACAGCAAACAGAAAAACCCAATATTCTTAGTCTGTGATCAAGCCATCTGGTGGCAGAGAAGCAAGACAACAGGCTGGGAAAGAACAGCAGCAGAAATAGAAATAGAAACTGGTCCCAGGTTCAATTCCAGGCTGGATCATGACATTTTTACTACAACTTCAGCTAGTATATTGCACATCATTTAACAGCAAGAAGGGCTACGCAGATTAGCATAATGTCAAGTATATACAAATATACATGTATCCCAAGCATAAGGTTTGTTAGGATTATCTATATAAGGAACATCAGATCTGATCTCTCTGCAATATGACAGACCAGTAAAATTGATTAATAGTATGAGCACAAAATCTACATTTGTGCTACGATTATACTGTCTCTTTAGATTTTTATACGAGTATGTCTCAGTGCACAAGATAGAATTATAATTAATATTTTCTTATTTTCTTAAGCCTCTACAGTCAGTCCACTAATGACATTTTTTTTCAGATGTACAGATCATCTGACAGCTATATTATATATAATGTACAGACATAAGATCTTATATATTGGTGTTATACTACACGATGTGTAGACTATCTACATATGCATCCATTTTATCTTATTTATTCTATGTCTTTCTTGCGTATGGGTATTCCAATATTTATCCATTATATTGTCACATCACATGAGTTATATAATTACTACTTAATCCCTCAGAAAAAAACACCACTCTCAAATTCCTCTTGATAGTGTTCCATCACTTACAGTAAGAATATTAGCTTACATATCCAGCAAGTGAGGGAATCATCAACAGTAATTAAAACAGATCGGAGATCAGGCTATAAGCCGCATTAATACGCCAACATTTTTACTATTACATTTTTACGACAACATTTTTACAATATTTTTACTACAACATTTTTACTACAACTTCAGCTAGTATATTGCACATTAACAGCAGGAAGGGCTACTCAGATGAGCATAATGTCAAGTATATACTAATATACATGTATCCCAAGCATAAGCTTTGTTAGGATTATCTAAATAAGGAACATCAGATCCGATCTCTCTGCAATATGACAGACCAGTAAAATTGATTAATAGTATGAGCACAACATCCACTTTTGTGCTACGATTATACTGTCTCTTTAGATTTTTATACGAGTACAAATATACATAAAATAGCAATTGCAATCATAGTAGAATTTACAAAACATCTTTTCATAAATAAACGATTGTTTCAAGAATCCGTGAATTGAATAAAATTTCCCGCAGTCTCAAAACCAGAAGTGACATCATGAATATACGGAGGCCGGGAATATTATCAATAATAATCGTAAGTAGGTGGGAGTAGGCGCTATAATAGCTGAATAGGCAAGTTAAAACAAGCAAGCTAGATAATTAAATGTAAAAGCATAGGTAGAGCTGGCTTGGCCGAACTGACTAATGATACAGGCGATAATAATGTCTAATAAAAGGTTTAATAAACAACTCAATTAAAATACATATATACAATAATGTAATCATGGATCCATGTTGACAATATAAGCGATGAGTATAAAACAATATGCAATATAAAATCAATACGTCGGACGGCAAGATAGTCTTGAAAAAGGCCCAAAAAGGCCAAAACGCGTTGATGACATACTGGTGAGCTTATTTTCAACATTTACCCACTGTGTACAAACAGTTTTGCACAATGTACAAAAATAGTGCATATAACAATGGGATATAATGAAAAATAACAGTTAAGAACTTTTTCCGAAACCGGAAGTAAACATTGGATAACGGACTTCCGGTCACAGCAGGTATATCACTATAAAAGGCCATCAGGTCCAGCTAACAAATTAGTCTTGAGAAAGGCCTATTACGGGCCGAAACACGTTGACCTAAGGGGACATCTAAGGATCATGCAAAGGATTTGATAATGGAATATTAAGGTGACATCTAGGATCTCCTGAGGATTCTCTTCAACAGATACACCAAGTTTTTTCATTTCATCATTTTTTCATCTTATATTTTTATTGGATCATATTTAAATTTTGTTTTTTTATCACTGTGGGATTACAAATACTGCTACTGGATTTCATGTACTGTTAATTTTTAATTTTTGTGCTATATATATTTTTGTATAATTTTTATATTTTTATATATTTTTCTCACCACCATCTTAAGGAATTCATACATTTTTCTCACCACCATTTTAAGGAATTTATATATATTTTTTCTCTCACCATATTTTTATACAATTTTATATTTTTCTCACCACTATTTTAAGGAAAAATTGGTGTGCACGTGCACAGTTTCATTTGTTGAATTTTGGAATAATTTTTCAATATATTTTTCATCATTTTTTCATCTTCACACAAATCACTTCATTCCATTTCACCAATACAACATTGTTTATCAATTTATAATCATCTCTGCAAACTTATTGGGATTTGTTTCAATCATATAATTGGATTATACATTTACTTTGATTACTCCATTGGACTGTACATTTATTTTTGATTAATCTACAGATTCACATTCCTACATTGTTGTCATCTAAAAGTGACACCTGGGATTTATCCTGATAGGGGCTCTTTTGTGTCAGACCCTATTGTACTACAAGACGTATGCTTACATTTTAGATTTATTTTTAGTATCATGGATCCATGAATAGTTTTTATATATTTTATCATTCTTGTTAATAAATTGTACATTTTATTTATGTGTATTATCAGACATCTTTGTGCAATATAAACACAATCTCACTGTCCTAAATAGACAAGTACATCAATTTCCTCGGCCATAGGCGCTGTACACACTTCTCACCTAAACTATTTATTCACCCAAAACTATTTTGTCTCAGATGTACATGTCTAATGCCTATGCTACACGTGTGAATCAGTCTCTACCCACCTTGACTCCACCAAGGGAACACATACCATTCTACCAAGTGGCCTCCCTCTCCAGTGTGCTGGCTCTAATTGGACCTCTATGGGGTGTTTCCCCCCACTATTTTATTTCTGCCTCTGTCACTGATAACAATTTCCTAAATGTTCATTTTTGTTTATATTTATTAAATAGGCCTCTATTATTTTTTATTATTTATGGCTTTTAAATATAAATAAAAATTAGGGAATAGAGCCAGGGTAGAGATTATCATTTTCGTTTAGTTTTTATTCCTGAAGCCAATATTACTTTTAGAAATGTTTCTATCCAAGGTTGTAATTAGATATGAGTACAATTTATGCAAGATAATTATGAGTGTTGACATCTGCACTGGGAGGAAAATAATAAATTCACATATGTACTGTTTAGACATTTGAGGTACTGAATGAATATGTTGGCATTGATGAGGCATATTTATTGCAATATAAACTTCATCTTGTGCAATATATCACATATGAGGAAATAATTAAATCCTATAGCAGTAGTTCTTTTGTAACTTAAAATGATAGATACTAGAAAGTCTACATATATACACACTAAATCATGAACATCAACAAAAGGCCCACCAAAGGACCCCTAACATACATTATGGTCCCCTGACATCAGAACCAAAATTGGCCTCCCAAATGGAAAATATGACCACCAGATCTCATAATGACCCATCTTAGGGATCAGCACACATAATGCACCACACATGGAATCTCCTACATACACAATAGTCACCAAAAAATCGTAGAACCCATTATGGTCCCTTCTAAATGTGCTCAGCATTAATAAAAGCCAAACCCTTAGAAGTAGCAAATGCCTTTAACAATTGTTTTGTCGGATGCTCCACCACCCTGATTGACAAACTAATAAATGACACGCATCCTGAAACTACAAATGTGGATCTGGCCCCGCTAAATCATAAAAGATCTGCCAAATGTCTGCAAATTCTCAACTGTACACATGTACGCAGATGACATGGTAATCTATGCAAACAAATCCGATCTGCCGCAGCTTGAGGCAGTGCTCCAAGACCAGTTTACAGAGGTAGAAAAATGGATCTCAAAAAACAAACTCTTCCCAATCACTGACAAAACTGTCACAATGATCTTTGGAATGGGACCTAAATTACACAAACTACAAAATTCCCATCTACGCATTAAAACAAAATCAAATTGCACACTGACCGCAGTCAACTCTTTCAAATACTCTGGTATTTTGTTAGACCCCAAGCTATCTTTTGGCCTCCACATAGAAATGATTGCATCTAATCTCTATCAAAAACTAGGTGCCCTGTACATAAACAAATCCTGCCTCAGCCCTACAGTAAAGGAAAAGATTGTACAGCAAATGCTGATGCCAATCATGGATTATAGGGATGTAGTATATGCACCTGCACCGCAAACTCACTTTAATAAACTTAATACACTGTATAACTCGTTCTGCCACTTTGTGCTACAATGTAACTATAGGACACACCATTGTGACATGCTAAAATAACTAAACTTGCTGTCGCTGGAATCCAGACGCACCCTCCATCTTTCCAGCCTTGTGTTTAAGAGCTTTTCTGGGAAGCTCCCATCCTACCTGAGCAGAATGCTCAACCGGGCTGTTCCCACCTCCATTAACCTCCGATCCAGTACCAAAAAGAAAGCAGCTCAATCCTCCTTTTTCTACAGAGCACCACAATTATGGAACGACCTCCCGCACACTTTAAAACCTTCCCCAAGCCTAAAATCCTTTAAGAGATCCCTCTCTGCATATCTCAAAACAGAATGCACCTGTCATGGTTGATTATATATTTACTACCTGTTCTATGTTAAATTTTGCATATATTATGTATTAATATTGTTTTTGTATTTTATTGTGCCCTATTGTATCAATGCAATGTTTTGTGGACCCAGGACATACTTGAAAACGAGAGAAATCTCAATGTATCCTTCCTGGTAAAATATTTTATAAATAAATAAAAGCCCCAAAAATATAACCCCCTTGCAGAAAAAAATTGTGAAAGTGGAGGATCCTTCTAAGTAGTGTAATACTATTAAAGGGACATAATAATCATTTGTTAAATCACTTAAAAGTGATGCAGCATAACTGTAAAAAGCTGACCTGAAAATATCACCTGAACATCTTTATGTAAAAAGGGAAGATATTTTAACTCAAAATTTCTTCAGCTCACCAGAGTAAGTGCTTTGGGACCAGTTATACTGTTGTCCAGCTGCAAGTTGAAAAAAACAAAACAATAGCTAATCAGCATCAGCAGTGCTGAGGTCATGCACTGCTTTTCTGTGATCTCACGACAGTTCACTGAAATCTTATGAGAGTGAGAGTTCATATTAAATTTCCTTAAATTGAATATACAAATAACATAACTGTTGCTGCACATGCCAGATGCACACTCCCTTGCAAGTCCTGGGACAAGAATCCTTAAAGTTTCTTTACAGTGCGGTGTGAATATATTCCTTTTTTTACATAGAGATGTTCAGGTGATATTTCCTAGTCCGCTTTTTACAGCTATTCTGCATCACTTTCAAGTGCTTCAACATT
This sequence comes from Bombina bombina, assembly GCF_027579735.1. Taxonomy (NCBI): domain Eukaryota; kingdom Metazoa; phylum Chordata; class Amphibia; order Anura; family Bombinatoridae; genus Bombina; species Bombina bombina. The sequence continues at coordinate 294,021,610 of NC_069502.1, read as the reverse complement.
TGGGTATCAACAACGCAAATTATGGCTTCTGGTAATCCATTGGGCTAACCTAATGATTGCTGAGGGTCTCTTGAAATGGTAATCTGAAGGGTTGTCCCATAAACTTGGTTAATTAAAAAGTGGTCTACAAAATGGGAGGTAGGTATAGTTAAAGTAAAAAAATGAGCAAATGTAGTTGGAGTTCACCATTAGGATTTTATTGTAGTGGGAAATTCAGGGGAGTTTAGACATAGGAAGGAGTTAATATACAATGCATTATGGTAAATCCTATTATTTTGTAATGTATTAAGGTCATAGGGTTAGTGTTGTTTATTTAGGAAGGGGCTTGGAATTAGTGTTAAGGTGACAGGTGGTAGTGTAGAGCAGTGTTTCTCAAGACCTTCTAACAGGCCAGATTCTCATTAAAGCTGAACTACAGGAAAAGTGAAATAATGGGTGAGAGCAGGTTAGTTACTAATCAGCTGATTATTTCACCTGTGCTCTAGTTCAGTTATAATGAAAACCTGGCCTTTTGGGGGGTACTTGAGGACCGCAGTTGAGAAATAGTGATGTCCCGAACTGTTCGCCCGCAAACGGTTCACAGCGAACATAGCTTGTTCGCGTTCGCGTTTGTGGGCGAACACATGGCGATGTTCGATCCGCCCCTATGTGTCATCATTGTGGAAACTTTGACCCTTTATGTCACAGCCGCCTGACACATTTGAGCCAATCAACATCAGACACTCCCTCACAGACACTCCCAGCTACTCGGAATCCGCCATTTTAGACTCATAACGACCTTGCTTTTTTAATGAGAGGACGTGTTGTGTTTTTGCTCCTGACATTAATAGGAAAAACATAGCTAGGCTAGAGTATTTACAGTCCAGAAGGACTCCACTCATCTCTGCTGCAAGCACAGCACCCCAAAAAGCCCTTTTTAGGGCTATATTTCGTGCCGTTTTTTTTTCCGTTTTTTTTTTATTAGCATTTGCCTGGCTTTCAGCTGTGTGTTTAAGGCTCACAGCATATGCTGTGACTACTGCCACCACTGATATCTCCCTAACAACATTAGTTTAAATTTAACTAACCCAAAAATATAATTATTTTTCTAGTGTAATTTTTTTTCATTTTCTATTAGGCCAGTGTCACACAGCATATACTCTGGTTCATTGCTCTGTGCCAGCCAGCAGCCACCAGTGTTAATATCCGTTTATAACATTATTTTAAATTAAAAAAATATATATATATATTTTGCTAGTGTAATCTAATTACATTTACTATCATGCCTGTGTCTGTCAGGCTCACTCAGCATTAATATACCTCTTTTTTTTCAGTCTTTTGGTTAATTGGTCTGTGCCAGGCAGCCACCCAGCACTCATATATATTTTTCTTTCACCTTAATTTTAATATATAAAAAAAAAAAGTTTAAATTTGTTTGCTAGTGTAATCTAATATAATTTTCTATCCGGCCTGTGTGTTTTGCTGAAATAGAGAGCCTACTGTGTTTACTTGCTGCCCTCCCTAGTCTATGAGCCACGACTCATATGTGTTTAACCTTTTTTTAATCCCCCCCCCCCAAAAAAAATAATTTCAATAATTTTTCTAGTGTAATCTAATAGTATTTTCTATCAGGCGTGTGTGTATCCGACATACAGAGCCTACTGTTTTTAATAGCTGCCCTTCCAAGGCTATCAGCCATGACTCATATGTACGTGCTTAACCTTTTTCTTAAAATTTCCAAAAAAAAGTCTTTAAATCATTATGCTAGTGTAATCTAATTGTATTTTCTATCAGGCCCGTGTCTAACTGTCTACCTGACTTACACAGCATACTGTTGTTATAATTGCTGCCCTACGTAGCAGCCAGCCAGTGCGACCACTCATAGAGTCATATGTGCATTGCACTTATTAACATAATTTTAATATTAAAATCTAAAATTTTCAAATATTTTGCTAGTGTAATGTAACTTAATTTTCTATCAGTCCTGTGTTTTTGTCACTTACACAGCATACTGTGTTAAATTGCTGCCCTACCTACCATCCACGACTCATATCTGCCAGCCTGTCTGCCAGGCCCAAGTAGCCAATTAGTGGCACCAATCACAATTCTTGTAACAGTAATAATAAAAAAAAAACATAATTTTTTGGACTGCAAATATTCAGTCTCCTAGTGCCATTGAATTTCATTTACCTCCTGCCTGCCACTGCCAGCCTTTTGTGCCAGGCCGTCTAGCCAACTATTTACACCAATCATAATTGTTGTCACAGTCAGACAGTATAGTTATTAATTTAAATAAAAACATTTTTTAGTGTTGATCTTAATCCTCAGTTTGCTCGTGCCTTTGAATTTCACTTTTCTACAGCCTTCCAAGCCTGTGTGCCAGGCCTACTTAAAAAATATTTACACCCATCATATTTGTTGTGACAGTATTCTAATAATTAAAAATTAAAATTTTTGGTAATAGTTGCTGTGATTTGAATCCTCAGTTTGCTGGTGCCATTGAATAGCACTTTCCTCCTGTCTTGCAGCCTGCTGTGAGCCAGGCCCACCTAGCCAATTGTTGTCAGCAATCATATTTCTGTTAACAGTATTGCAAAAATTGTCAATCATCACTGTTTAGACTGTCAGTAATCAGTCTCCTAGTGTCCTTGAATTGCATCTACCTCCTGCCTGCCATCCTTTTGTGCCAGGCCGTCTTGCCAACTATTTACACCAATCCTAATTTTTTGTCACAGTATAGTTACTAATTAAAATTAAAAAAATCTTGATTGTTGATGATCTTAACCCTCAGTTTGCTCGTGCCTTTGAATTGCACTTTTCTACAGCCTTCCAAGCCTGTGTGCCAGGCCTACTTAAAAAATATTTACACCAATCATATTTGTTGTGACAGTATTCTAATAATTAAAAATTAAATTTTTTGGTAATAGTTGCTGTGATTTGAATCCTCAGTTTGCTGGTGCCATTGAATAGCACTTTCCTCCTGCCTTGCAGCCTACTGTGAGCCAGGCCCACCTAGCCAATTGTTGTCAGCAATCATATTTCTGTTAACAGTATTGCAAAAATTGTCAATCATCACTGTTTAGACTGTCAGTAATCAGTCTCCTAGTGTCCTTGAATTGCATCTACCTCCTGCCTGCCATCCTTTTGTGCCAGGCCGTCTTGCCAACTATTTACACCAATCCTAATTTTTTGTCACAGTATAGTTACTAATTACAATTAAAAAAATCTATATTGTTGATGATCTTAACCCTCAGTTTGCTCGTGCCTTTGAATTGCACTTTTCTACAGCCTTCCAAGCCTGTGTGCCAGGCCTACTTAAAAAATATTTACACCAATCATATTTGTTGTGACAGTATTCTAATAATTAAAAATTAAAAATTTTGGTAATAGTTGCTGTGATTTGAATCCTCAGTTTGCTGGTGTCATTGAATAGCACTTTCCTCCTGCCTTGCAGCCTGCTGTGAGCCAGGCCCACCTAGCCAATTGTTGTCAGCAATCATATTTCTGTTAACAGTATTGCAAAAATTGTCAATCATCACTGTTTAGACTGTCAGTAATCAGTCTCCTAGTTTCCTTGAATTGCATCTACCTCCTGCCTGCCATCCTTTTGTGCCAGGCCGTCTTGCCAACTATTTACACCAATCCTAATTTTTTGTCACAGTATAGTTACTAATTACAATCAAAAAAATCTTTATTGTTGATGATCTTAACCCTCAGTTTGCTCGTGCCTTTGAATTGCACTTTTCTACAGCCTTCCAAGCCTGTGTGCCAGGCCTACTTAAAAATATTTACACCAATCATATTTGTTGTGACAGAATTCTAATAATTAAAAATTAAAATTTTTGGTAATAGTTGCTGTGATTTGAATCCTCAGTTTGCTGGTGCCATTGAATAGCACTTTCCTCCTGCCTTGCAGCCTGCTGTGAGCCAGGCCCACCTAGCCAATTGTTGTCAGCAATCATATTTCTGTTAACAGTATTGCAAAAATTGTCAATCATCACTGTTTAGACTGTCAGTAATCAGTCTCCTAGTGTCCTTGAATTGCATCTACCTCCTGCCTGCCATCCTTTTGTGCCAGGCCGTCTTGCCAACTATTTACACCAATCCTAATTTTTTGTCACAGTATAGTTACTAATTAAAATTAAAAAAATCTTGATTGTTGATGATCTTAACCCTCAGTTTGCTCGTGCCTTTGAATTGCACTTTTCTACAGCCTTCCAAGCCTGTGTGCCAGGCCTACTTAAAAAATATTTACACCAATCATATTTGTTGTGACAGTATTCTAATAATTAAAAATTAAAATTTTTGGTAATAGTTGCTGTGATTTGAATCCTCAGTTTGCTGGTGCCATTGAATAGCACTTTCCTCCTGCCTTGCAGCCTACTGTGAGCCAGGCCCACCTAGCCAATTGTTGTCAGCAATCATATTTCTGTTAACAGTATTGCAAAAATTGTCAATCATCACTGTTTAGACTGTCAGTAATCAGTCTCCTAGTGTCCTTGAATTGCATCTACCTCCTGCCTGCCATCCTTTTGTGCCAGGCCGTCTTGCCAACTATTTACACCAATCCTAATTTTTTGTCACAGTATAGTTACTAATTACAATTAAAAAAATCTATATTGTTGATGATCTTAACCCTCAGTTTGCTCGTGCCTTTGAATTGCACTTTTCTACAGCCTTCCAAGCCTGTGTGCCAGGCCTACTTAAAAAATATTTACACCAATCATATTTGTTGTGACAGTATTCTAATAATTAAAAATTAAAATTTTTGGTAATAGTTGCTGTGATTTGAATCCTCAGTTTGCTGGTGCCATTGAATAGCACTTTCCTCCTGCCTTGCAGCCTGCTGTGAGCCAGGCCCACCTAGCCAATTGTTGTCAGCAATCATATTTCTGTTAACAGTATTGCAAAAATTGTCAATCATCACTGTTTAGACTGTCAGTAATCAGCCTCCTAGTTTCCTTGAATTGCATCTACCTCCTGCCTGCCATCCTTTTGTGCCAGGCCGTCTTGCCAACTATTTACACCAATCCTAATTTTTTGTCACAGTATAGTTACTAATTACAATCAAAAAAATCTTTATTGTTGATGATTTTAACCCTCAGTTTGCTCGTGCCTTTGAATTGCACTTTTCTACAGCCTTCCAAGCCTGTGTGCCAGGCCTACTTAAAAATATTTACACCAATCATATTTGTTGTGACAGAATTCTAATAATTAAAAATTAAAATTTTTGGTAATAGTTGCTGTGATTTGAATCCTCAGTTTGCTGGTGCCATTGAATAGCACTTTCCTCCTGCCTTGCAGCCTGCTGTGAGCCAGGCCCACCTAGCCAATTGTTGTCAGCAATCATATTTCTTTTAACAGTATTGCAAAAATTGTCAATCATCACTGTTTTGACTGTCATTAATCAGTCTCCTAGTGTCCTTGAATTGCATCTACCTCCTGCCTGCCATCCTTTTGTGCCAGGCCGTCTTGCCAACTATTTACACCAATCCTAATTGTTGTCACAGTATAGTTACTAATTAAAATTAAAAAAATCTTGATTGTTGATCTTAATCCTCATTTTGCTTGTTCCATTGAATTGCACTTTTCTACTGCCTGCCAGCCTGTGTGCCAGGCCCAACTATCCAATTAGTGCTAGCAATCATATTTCTTTTAACAGTATTGCAAATTTTGTCAATCAACACTGTTTTGACTGTCAATCTGCAGTCTACTAGTGCCCTTGAATTGCATATTCCTCCTGCCTGCCTGCCTGTGTGCCAGTCCCAACTAGCCAATTAGTGCCACCACTCATATTTATTGTAACAGGATTGGAATTTTTGTTAATCATAACTGTTTTGACTGTGATTCTATGCAATCTTCACCTTCAGATTATTATTGTCACACTCCATTGTACTCCTATGCCCAACTCCCTGCTCTTGTTTTTGTTGAGGGTCCTGGAGCCTCTACTGAAAAGGCCTATGGATAATAAAGTGTACTGGGTGTCTGTTCAATGTTTTTTTTTATTTCCCGGTTGCAAGTAATTATCTCAGTGTTTCTAAAATCAATGCCTTTCCTGTAATCTATAATTCAAAAGGATGACATATGTCCTCTTTCATGCTGTTGTTTCAGTTGCGGCTCCGGGACCCTCGTATTAACAAGGCCTGAGGATAAATAAGTGTAACCGGTGTCTAATGAATGTTTTTTTCTATTACACGGGTCATATAAATGATCTGTGGGTTTCTAAAATCAATGCCTTTACTGTAATCTTTTATTCAAAAGGATGACATATCTCCTCTTTCATGCTGTTGTTCCGTTTGATGCTCCGGGATCCTCGTATTAAAAAGGCCTGAGCATAAATAAGTGTCACGGGTGTGTAATCAATGTTTTTTTCTAATTTCACGGTTGCAAATAATGATCTGTGGGTTTCTAAAATCAATGCCTTTACTGTAATCTTTTGTTCAAAAGGATGACATATCTCCTCTTTCATGCTGTTGTTTCGGTTGAGGCTCCGAGACCCTCGTATTAAAAAGGCCTGAGCATAAATAAGTGTCACGGGTGTGTAATCAATGTTTTTTTCTAATTTCACGGTTGCAAATAATGATCTGTGGGTTTCTAAAATCAATGCCTTTACTGTAATCTTTTATTCAAAAGGATGACATATCTCCTCTTTCATGCTGTTGTTTCGGTTGAGGCTCCGGGACCCTCGTATTAAAAAGGCCTGAGCATAAATAAGTGTCACGGCTGTCTAATCAATGTTTTTTTCTAATTTAACGGTTGCAAATAATGATCTGTGGGTTTCTAAAATCAATGCCTTTCCTTTCATGCTGTTGTTTCGGTTGAGGCTCCGGGACCCTCGTATTAAAAAGGCCTGAGGATAAATAATTGTGTAACGGGTATCTAATGAATTTTTTTTTTATTTCACGGGTCATATAAATGATCTCTGGGATTCTAAAATCAATGCCTTTCCTGTAATCTATTATTCAAAAGGATGACAGTACTACCAAAATACAGCCAATGAAGGGCCTTAGGAAGACTGAGCCAAGGTTGGATTGTAGTATTTGGTTAGGCTAATCATGATGGCCATGTAGACCACCACCACCGAGAGTCCTGGAAGTAACAGGGATGATGAGATGAAAGAGCTAAGAATAGTAGAACTTGAAACAACAGAGTTAGCCATGGGTGTTAGTGCAAAGCCGCTTGGCTTTTTTTTGGCTTTGGGTGCGGCTATTCATGCAAGCCATATAGAGCTGACAACATTCGGTGTCGTATCAGCTATTAAACTAATAAGAACAGTACTACCAAAATACAGCCAATGAAGGGCCTTAGGAAGACTGAGCCAAGGTTGGATTGTAGTATTTGGTTAGGCTAATCATGATGGCCATGTAGACCACGACCACCGAGCGTCCTGGAAGTAACAGGGATGATGAGATGAAAGAGCTAAGAATAGTAGAACTTGAAACAACAGAGTTAGCCATGGGTGTTAGTGCAAAACCGCTTGGCTTTTTTTTGGCTTTGGGTGCGGCTATTCATGCAGGCCATATAGAGCTGACAACATTCGGTGTCGTATCAGCTATTAAACTAATAAGAACAGTACTACCAAAATACAGCCAATGAAGGGCCTTAGGAAGACTGAGCCAAGGTTGGATTGTAGTATTTGGTTAGGCTAATCATGATGGCCATGTAGACCACCACCACCGAGCGTCCTGGAAGTAACAGGGATGATGAGATGAAAGAGCTAAAAATAGTAGAACTTGAAACAACAGAGTTAGCCATGGGTGTTAGTGCAAAACCGCTTGGCTTTTTTTTGGCTTTGGGTGCGGCTATTCATGCAGGCCATATAGAGCTGAAAACATTCAGTGTCGTATCAGCTATTAAACTAGTAAGAACTGTACTACCAAAATACAGCCAATGAAGGGCCTTAGGAAGACTGGGCCAAGGTTGGATTGTAGTATTTGGTTAGGCTAATCATGATGGCCATGTAGACCACCACCACCAAGAGTCCTGGAAGTAACAGGGATGAGATGAAAGAGCTAAGAATAGTAGAACTTGAAACAATAGAGTTAGCCATGGGTGTTAGTGCAAAACCGCTTGGCTTTTTTTTGGCTTTGGGTGCGGCTATTCATGCAGGCCATATAGAGCTGACAACATTCGGTGTCGTATCAGCTATTAAACTAATAAGAACAGTACTACCAAAATACAGCCAATGAAGGGCCTTAGGAAGACTGAGCCAAGGTTGGATTGTAGTATTTGGTTAGGCTAATCATGATGGCCATGTAGACCACCACCACCGAGAGTCCTGGAAGTAACAGGGATGATGAGATGAAAGAGCTAAGAATATTAGAACTTGAAACAACAGAGTTAGCCATGGGTGTTAGTGCAAAACAGCTTGGCTTTTTTTTGGCTTTGGGTTCGGCTATTCATGCAGGCCATATAGAGCTGACAACATTCGGTGTCGTATCAGCTATTAAACTAATAAGAACAGTACTACCAAAATACAGCCAATGAAGGGCCTTAGAAAGACTGAGCCAAGGTTGGATTGTAGTATTTGGTTAGGCTAATCATGATGGCCATGTAGACCACCACCACCAAGAGTCCTGGAAGTAACAGGGATGAGATGAAAGAGCTAAGAATAGTAGAACTTGAAACAACAGAATTAGCCATGGGTGTTAGTGCAAAACTGCTTGGCTTTTTTTGGCTTTGGGTGCGGCTATTCATGCAGGCCATATAGAGCTGACAACATTCGGTGTCGTATCAGCTATTAAACTAATAAGAACAGTACTACCAAAATACAGCCAATGAAGGGCCTTAGGAAGACTGAGCCAAGGTTGGATTGTAGTATTTGGTTAGGCTAATCATGATGGCCATGTAGACCACCACCACCGAGAGTCCTGGAAGTAACAGGGATGATGAGATGAAAGAGCTAAGAATAGTAGAACTTGAAACAACAGAGTTAGCCATGGGTGTTAGTGCAAAACCGCTTGGCTTTTTTTTGGCTTTGGGTGCGGCTATTCATGCAGGCCATATAGAGCTGACAACATTCGGTGTCGTATCAGCTATTAAACTAATAAGAACAGTACTACCAAAATACAGCCAATGAAGGGCCTTAGGAAGACTGGGCCAAGGTTGGATTGTAGTATTTGGTTAGGCTAATCATGATGGCCATGTAGACCACCACCACCGAGAGTCCTGGAAGTAACAGGGATGATGAGATGAAAGTGCTAAGAATAGTACTACTTGAAACAACAGAGTTAGCCATGGGTGTTAATCCAAGACCGCTTGGATTTATTTTTGTATTGGTTGCGGCTAATCATGCAGGCCATATAGAGCTGCCACCATTCGGTGTTGTATCAGCTATAAAAATAATAAGAACTGTACTATCAAAATACAGACAATGAAGGGCCTATGAAGACTGAGCAAAGGTTGGATTGTAGTATTTTGTTCGGCTAATCATGATGGCCATGTAGACCGCCCGTAACAGGGATGAAAGTGCTAAGAATAGTACTAATTGAAACAACCGAGTTAGCCATGGGTGTTAGTCTAAGACCACTCGGCTTTTTTTTGGGTTTGGGTGCAGCTAATCATGAAGGCCAGATAGACCTGCCACCATTTGGTGTTGTAACAGGTATGAAAATGCAAAGAACAGTACTACTTAACACAACCTACTTACCATGGGTCCCAGAGCATATGTTTGGTTGTTATATTTTGTAAGGGTAATCATGCAGGCCATATAGACCTCCACCGATAGGGTGAGTATGAGTAACAGCTATTAAAATGCGAAGGACATTACTAATTAACACAACATAGTTACCATGGGTCGCAGACCAAGAGCAGATGTCTTATTATTATATTTTGTATGGGTAATCATCCAGGCCGTATAGACCTCACCAAATAGGGGGAGTTACAGAGATTAAAGTGCTAAGAATGGTAGTACTTAAAACACAACCTCGTTAAAATAGGTAGCAGACCACATGTCTTATTATTATAATTTTTCAGGGTAATCTGGCAGGCCATATAGAACTCCCCCGATAGGGGGGGGGAACAGGGATTAAAGTGCTAAGAAAAGTACTAATTGACACAAGCTAGTTGGGTCCAAGAACGCATGTTTGATTATTAGAATTTATTAGGGTAATTATATATCTAACAAATCTATCTATTTCTCTTCTATCGATTCTATCTAACTATCAATCTATGTATATCTATCTATCCTATCTATCACTATCAATCTATCTTCTGTCCGGGATGTTTTGAGACAGCCACTTTGGGAATGTTAGTTGATTTAGACCCATTATGGCTTAAAAGCAGACTCTGCATAAACTATGTAATTTTCCATGGGAGTTTTGCCAGGGATCCCCCTCCAGCATGCAACAGTCCAGGTGTTAGTACCCTTGAAACAACTTTTCCATCACTATTGTGGCCAGAAAGAGTCCTTGTAGGTTTTAAAGTTCGCCTGCCTATTGAATTCAATGGCGGTTCGCACGTTCGCGAACAATACCGGAAGTTCGAGTCCGCGGTTCGCGAACCGAAAATTTTAGGTTCGCAACATCACTATTGAGAAACACTGGTGTAAAGCATCAGGGGACACACCAATATATATGAATCAGACTTTATAGAGATTTTTATTGAAAAAATTGCAGCTGTGGCCAGATGGGCTTATGAATGGCAATTACTTAAAACAGTGCAGAGGAAACATTATTTCAACCCTTACGCCATTACCATGTGCTGGTTAAACTTTCCAATCATGGCCCAACATTAAATGGAACAGGTTGTGCGGTCCAGCTAAAATGTTTGCGTTACAGCCTATACCGACATGATCCATTCCGCCATCTGAGACCAGTAGTTATAGATTTTGCAAAACAAAAATGTTTCACAAAATTCATAACTAAAGAGTTACAAAGTACACTAACACCCATAAACTACCTATTAACCTCTAAACCGCCACCCTCCCGCATCGCAAACACTATATTAAACCTATTAAGCCCTAATCTGCCACCCACCCACATTGTGACTATTAAATAAACCTATTAACCCCTAATCCGCCACCCACCCACATCGTCAACATTAAATACATCTAGTAACCACCGGACCCCCTCATCACGAAACACTAAATAAAACCTATTAACCCCTAAACCTAACCCCCCCAACTTTAAATTAAAAGTTACAATATAACTATCTTTAAATAAACAAATCTTTCCTGTGAAATAAAAAAAACCCATTTAACTATAAATTAACCTAACATTACTATTCTAATAAAATAAAAAAACCTACCAATTAAAAAACCTAAATTACAAAATTAAAAAACCTAATACTACAGAAAAAAAATAAAAAATATATAATTGCAAAAAATAATAAACACTAAATTATGAAAAATAAAAGCCCCCCAAAATAAAAATACCCCTAACCTACACTAAACTACCAATAATCCTTAACCCCTTAATGACCGGACCATTTTTCAATTTTCTTACCCTTAAAGGGCCACTAAACCCAAAATCTTTCTTTCATGATTCAGATAGAGAATAGAAATTTAAACAACATTACAATTTATTTCCATAATTTATTTTGCTTAATTTTTTAAATATCCTTATTTAAAGAAAAAGCAATGCATATGGTGAGCCAATCACATGATGAGGGGTAGTTATCAACGTGTCAACTTTCCTGCCTTCGCCGGCCCAATACGCCCGCCTAAGCTCGCCTCACATCGCCGCCTCGGACCTGAAAAATTTCGCCTAAGTTATCAATTAAAGCTGTCAAAAAGCCGCGGGGCGATGAGCAGCGGACTGTGAGAGTTATCACTCATCCGATCTCGCTGCTCTTCGGCTTTTTCCCAGCTTTATTGCTAGCCTGTCACTAAGCACTCACACTAACTACACTGTTCTAACCCCTATACCGGCGCCCCCGGAGCCCCCCGCAACTAAATAAAGTTATTAAACCCTAAACCGCCGCTCCTAGACCCTGCCGCAACTCTGATAAATGTATTAACCCCTAAACCGCCGTTCCTAGACCCTGCCGCAACTCTGATAAATGTATTAACCCCTAAACCGCCGCTCCCGGACACCGCTGCCACCTACATTATAGCTCGCCTCACATCGCCGCCGCGGACCTGAAAAATTTCGCCTAAGTTATCAATTAAAGCTGTCAAAAAGCCGCGGGGCGATGAGCAGCGGACTGTGAGAGTTATCACTCATCCGATCTCGCTGCTCTTCGGCTTTTTCCCAGCTTTATTGCTAGCCTGTCACTAAGCACTCACACTAACTACACTGTTCTAACCCCTATACCGGCGCCCCCGGAGCCCCCGGCAACTAAATAAAGTTATTAAACCCTAAACCGCCACTCCTAGACCCTGCCGCAACTCTGATAAATATATTAACCCCTAAACCGCCGTTCCTAGACCCTGCCGCAACTCTGATAAATGTATTAACCCCTAAACCGCCGCTCCGGGACACCGCTGCCACCTACATTATACCTATTAACCCCTATCCTGCCCGCCCTACACCGTCGCCACCTATAATAAATTTATTAACCCCTATCCTGCCCCCCACTACACCGCCGCCACTGTAATAAATTTATTAACCCCTAAACCTAAGTCTAACACTAACCCTAACACCCCCCTAACTTAAATATTAATTAAATAAATCTAAATAATATTTCTATTATGAACTAAATTAATCCTATTTAAAACTAATAATAACAGCCAATAGAATGCGATCGAAACAGCCAATAGAATGCGAGCTCAATCTGATTGGCTGATTGGATCAGCCAATCGGATTGAACTTGAATCTGATTGGCTGATTCAATCAGCCAATCAGATTTTTCCTACCTTAATTCCGATTGGCTGATAGAATCCTATCAGCCAATCGGAATTGAAGGGATGCCATCTTGGATGACGTCCCTTAAAGGAGCCTTCATTCGTCGGTAGTCCGTCGGTAAAGAAGGATGTTCCGCGTCGGCGGGATGAAGATTCAAGACCCGGCTTGGAAGATGACATCACCCGGATAGAAGACCTCTTCAGCGCCTCTTGGAAGATGACATCGCACGGATGGAAGACTTTTTCAGCGCCGCTTGGAGTATCACTTCATCGGATGGAAGATTTCTTCAGTGCCGCTTGGAGGATCACTTCTGCCGGTCCGGGTCTCCTCTTCAGTTCCATCGGTGGCTCGGCTGAGTGAAGACGACTAAAGGTAGGATGATCTTCAGGGGATTAGTGTTAGGTTATTTTAAGGGGGTTTGGGTTAGATTAGGGGTATGTGGGTGGTGGATTTTAATGTTGGGGGGGGGTGTGTATTTTTCTTTTTCAGGCAAAAGAGCTGAATTCTTTGGAGCATGCCCCACAAATGGCCCTTTTAAGGGCTGGTAAGGTAAAAGAGCTTTGAACTTTTTTAATTTATAATAGGGTAGGGCATTTTTTTATTTTGGGGGGGGAGTTGTTATTTTATTAGGGGGCTTAGATTAGGTGTAGGTAGCTTAACCCCTTAATGACCACAGCACTTTTCCATTTTCTGTCCGTTTGGGACCAAGGCTATTTTTACATTTCTGCAGTGTTTGTGTTTAGCTGTAATTTTCCTCTTACTCATTTACTGTACCCACACATATTATATACCGTTTTTCTCGCCATTAAATGGACTTTCTAAAGATACCATTATTTTCATCATATCTTATAATTTACTATAAAAAAATTATAAAATATGAGGAAAAAATGGAAAAAAACACACTTTTTCTAACTTTGACCCCAAAAATCTGTTACACATCTACGACCACCAAAAAACACCCATGCTAAATAGTTTCTAAATTTTGTCCTGAGTTTAGAAATACCCAATGTTTACATGTTCTTTGCTTTTTTTGCAAGTTATAGGGCCATAAATACAAGTAGCACTTTGCTATTTCCAAACCACTTTTTTTCAAAATTAGCGCTAGTTACATTGGAACACTAATATCTTTCAGGAATCCCTGAATATCCCTTGACATGTATATATTTTTTTTTAGAAGACAACCCAAAGTATTGATTTAGGCCCATTTTGGTATATTTCATGCCACCATTTCACCGCCAAATGCGATCAAATAAAAAAAATCGTTCACTTTTTCACAAATTTTTTCACAAACTTTAGGTTTCTCACTGAAATTATTTACAAACAGCTTGTGCAAATATGGCACAAATGGTTGTAAATTCTTCTCTGGGATCCCCTTTGTTCATAAATAGCAGACTTATATGGCTTTGGTGTTGCTTTTTGGTAATTAGAATGCCACTAAATGCCACTGCGCACCACACGTGTATTATGCCCAGCAGTGTAGGGGTTAATTAGGGAGCATGTAGGGAGCTTTTTGGGGTAATTTTAGCTTTAGTGTAGTGTAGTAGACAACCCCAAGTATTGATCTAGGCCCATTTTGGTATATTTCATGCCACCATTTCACCGCCAAATGCGATCAAATAAAAAAAAAAGTTACATTTTTCACAATTTTAGGTTTCTCACTGAAATAATTTACAAACAGCTTGTGCAGTTATGGCACAAATGGTTGTAAATGCTTCTCTGGGATCCCCTTTGTTCAGAAATAGCAGACATATATGGCTTTGGCATTGCTTTTTGGTATTTAGAAGGCCGCTAAATGCCGCTGCGCATCACACGTGTATTATGGCTAGCAGTGAAGGGGTTAATTAGGTAGCTTGTAGGGAGCTTGCAGGGTTAATATTAGATTTAGTGTAGAGCTCAGCCTCCCACCTGAAACATCAGACCCCCTGATCCCTCCCAAACAGCTCTCTTCCCTCCCCCACCCCACAATTGTCCCCGCCATCTTAAGTACTGGCAGAAACTCTGCCAGTACTAAAATAAAAGGTATTTGGCCCTTTTTTTTTTTAAAAAAAAAGAAGCATATTTACATATGCTGATGTGTACGATCCCCCCTTAGACCCCAACCTCACTGATCCCCCCTAAAAAGCTCTATAACCCTCCCACTCTAACTTAATGGGCGCCATCTTGGGTACTGGCAGCTGTCTGCCAGTACCCAGTTTAGAAGAAAAAAATGTTTTTTTTTTACATTTATTAAAAGTTTCTGTAGTGTAGCTTCCCCCCACACAAAACCAACCCCCCACCCCTCCATGATCCCCTCCATGATCACTTTTTGTGCTTAGATTAGGTCTTATTTATTAAAACATTTTCCGTAGTGTAGCGGTTCCCACCCGCTCCCGCCCCGTGCACGCGCCCGCCCGCCACCCTCCGTGCACGCGCGCGCGCCCGTGCGCGCCCCCGACGATCGCGCCCCCGATCCCGCCCCCCTTGACGTCATGCGGCCCACCGATGGCCGCCCACCCGCCTCCCAAGTCGGCTCCCACCCACCAACGAAACCGGCCATCGATGTCTGGTGCAGAGAGGGCCACAGAGTGGCTCTCTCTGCATCGGATGGCCATAAAAGGTTATTGCAGGATGCCTCCATATCGAGGCATCACTGCAATAACCGGAAAGCAGCTGGAAGTGAGCAGGATCGCTTCCAGCTGCTTTCCACACCGAGGACGTGCAGGGTACGTCCTCAGGCGTTAACTGCCTTTTTTTTGAGGACGTACCCTGCACGTCCTCGGTCATTAAGGGGTTAAAATTGTTGTAATATTTTAAAAATGTTTGTAACCTATTTTTTTTATTTTTTGTAACTTAGCTTTTTTTATTTTTTGTACTTTAGTTAGTTTATGCAATTGTATTTAATTGTAGTTATTTGTAGGTAATTTATTTAATTAATTTAATGATAGTGTAGTGTTAGGTTTAATTGTAACTTAGGTTAGGATTTATTTTACAGGTGATTTTGTATTTCTTTTAGCTAGGTAGTTATTAAATAGTTAATAACTATTTAATAACTATTCTAACTAGCTAAAATAAATACAAAGTTACCTGTAAAATAAATATAATTCCTAAAATAGCTACAATGTAATTATTAATTACATTGTAGCTATCTTAGGGTTTATTTTACAGGTAAGTATTTAGTTTTAAATAGGAATAATTTATTAAAGTATAGTGTAGTGTTAGGTGTAATTGTAACTTAGGTTAGTTTTTTATTTTACAGGTAAATTTCTCTTTATTTTAGGTAGGTAAGCTATTAAATAGTTAATAACTATTTAATAGCTATTGTACCTAGTTAAAATAAATTGAAATTTGCCTGTAAAATAAAAATAAATCCTAAGATAGCTACAATATAATTATTATTTATATTGTAGCTATATTAGGGTTTATTTTAAAAGTAAGTATTTAGTTTTAAATAGGATTAATTTAGTTAATAATAGAAATATTATTTAGATTTATTTAATTAATATTTAAGTTAGGGGGTGTTAGGGTTAGTGTTAGACTTAGGTTTAGGGGTTAATAATTTTATTTCAGTGGCGGCGGTGTAGTGGGGGGCAGGATAGGGGTTAATAAATGTATTATAGGTGGCGACGGTGTAGGGGGGGCAGATTAGGGGTTAATAAATTTAATATAGGTTGAGGTGGGCTCCGGGAGCGGCGTTTTAGGGGTTAATATGTATAGAGTAGCTTGCGGTGGGCTCCGGGAGCGGTGGTTTAGGGGTTAATACATTTATTATAGTTGCGGCGGGGTCAGGGAGCGGCGGTTTAGGGGTTAATATGTATAGAGTAGCTTGCGGTGGGCTCCGGGAGCGGCGGTTTAGGGGGTAATAACTTTATTTAGTTGCGGCGGTTAAGGGGGGACAGATTAGTGGTGTTTACACTCGGGGTACATGTTAGGGTGTTAGGTGTAGACAGTTCCCATAGGAATCAATGGGATGTCTGGCAGCAGCGAACTTGCACTTTTGCTATGGTCAGACTCCCATTGATTCCTATGGGATCCGCCGCCTCCATTGTGGCGGTTTGAAAACCAGGTACGCTGGGCCGGAAAAGTGCCGAGCGTACCTGCTAGTTTTTTGATAACTAGCAAAAGTAGTCAGATTGTGCCGAACTTGTGTGCGGAACATCTGGAGTGACGTAAGAATCGATCTGTGTCGGACTGAGTCCGGCGGATAGAAGTTTACGTCACAAAATTCTACTTTTGCCGGTCTCTAGCCTTTGATAACTAAGACGAATCAGCCTCGCCACAAATACGCTGCGGAATTCCAGCGTATTTGAGGTTGACGGCTTGATAACTAGGCCTCGATGCCTCTATGTGCAGCAACCAATCAGCAGCTAGTGAGCATATCTAGATATGCTTTTCATCAAAGAATTTTAAGAGAATAAAACAAATTAGATAATATAAGTAAATTAGAAAGATGTTTAACATTGCATTCTCTTTCTAAATCATAAAAGAAAAAATCTGGCTGGCATGTCCCTTTAATGACAATGGCTATTTTTAAATTTCTGCAGTGCTGGCGTTTAGCTGTAATTTTCCTCTTACTCGTTTACTGTACCCACACATATTATATACCATTTTTCTCGTCATTAAATGGACTTTCTAAAGATACCATTATTTTCATCATATCTTATAACTTACTAAAAAAAAAAGATAAAATATGAGGAAAAAATGGAAAAAAACACACTTTTTCTAACTTTGACCCCCAAAATCTGTTACACATCTACAATCACCAAAAAACACCCATGCTAAATAGTTTATAAATTTTGTCCTGAGTTTAGAAATACCCAATGTTTACACTTTCTTTGCTTTTTTTTTTGCAATTTATGGGGCAATAAATACAAGTAGCACTTTGCTATTTCCAAACCACTTTTTTTCAAAATTAGCGCTAGTTACATTGGAACCCTGATATCTGTCAGGAATACCTGAATATCCCTTGACATGTATATATTTTGTTTTAGAAGACATCCCAAAGTATTGATCTAGGCCCATTTTGGTATATTTCATGCCACCATTTCACTGCCAAATGCGATAAAAAAAAAAAAAGTTCACTTTTTCACAAATTTTGTCGCAAACTTTAGGTTTCCCACTGAAATTATTTACAAACAGCTTCTGCAATTATGGCACAAATGATTGTAAATGCTTCTCTGGGATCCCCTTTTTCAGAAATAACAGACTTATATGGCTTTGTGGTTGCTTTTTGGTAATTAGAAGGCCGCTAAATGCCGCTGCGCACCACACGTGTTTTATGCCCAGGAGTGAAGGGGTTAATTAGGTAGCTTGTAGGGAGCTTGTAGGGTTAATTTTAGCTTTAGTGTAGTGTAGTAGACAACCCCAAGTATTGATCTAGGCCCATTTTGGTATATTTTATGCCACCATTTCACTGCCAAATGCGAGCAAATAAAAAAAAACTTTACATTTTTCACAATTTTAGGTTTCTCACTGAAATTATTTACAAACAGCTTGTGCTATTATGGCAGAAATTGTTTTAAAAGCTTCTCTGGGATCCCCTTTGTTCAGAAATAGCAGACTTATATGGCTTTGGCGTTGCTTTTTGGTAATTAGAAGGCCGCTAAATGCTGCTGAGCACCACTCGTGAATTATGCCCAGCAGTGAAGGGGTTAAATTAGGTAGCTTGTAGGGAGCTTGCAGGGTTAATTTTAGAGATCAGCCTCCCACCTGACACATCCCACCCCCTGATCCCTCCCAAACAGCTCTCTTCCCTCCCCCACCCCACAATTGTTCCCGCCATCTTAAGTACTGGCAGAAAGTCTGCCAGTACTAAATAAAAGTTTTTTGTTTTTTTTAAATAAAAATAAAATATTTTAGTTGTGATAGACCCCTGCCTTAGCACCAACCTCCCTGATCCCCCCTCCAGCTCTCTAACCCTCTCCCCTACCTAATTACCACCATCTTGGGTACTGGCAGCTGTCTGCCAGTACCAAGTTTGGCCCCACAAACCAAAGTATTTTAATTTTATTTATAACTTTTATTTTTATTTTTAATTATTTCTGTAGTTTAGCAGCCCCCCCACAATACCCCCACCCCCTCCCCCTCCCAGATCCTTTTATATGTAAAAAAAATAAAATAACTTTTTTTTCTCCTTCCTTCCTTCATTGGTGTCAGTGTGGTTAATGTGCGCACGTGCACGCGCGCCCCTGTGCACGTGCGCCCCCGTGCACACGCACCCCCATGCACGCGCGCGCGCATCGTGCACACATGCACACGCTCCCTCCTCCCACTCGAACAACGGCACCATCGCTACCGGTAAAGGGGTATTGCAGGATGCCTCCATATCGAGGCATCACTGCAATACCCTCAGAGCTGCTGGAAGCGATTGTGATCACTTCCAGCACTCTGTTAGACAACTGACATACCAGGTACGTCTGTTGTCATTAACAGTTAGTTTTTGCATGACGTACCTAGTACGTCAGTTGTCATTAAGGGGTTAAAGGGGCCTTTTGTAGGGCGTTGCCCTAAGTTAACTAACTCTTTTACTTAGAAAAAAAATTCAAATTCCCCCCAACAGTAAAATCCCTCACCCAACCAACCCCCCAAAATAAAAAACCTAAGTCTTAAAAAAACCTAAGCTATCCATTGTCCCTAAAGGGGCATTTGTATGGGCATTGCCCTTAAAAAGGCATTCAGCTCTTTTACAAGCCCAAAGCGCTCTTCAAACGATCACCGCCGTACACTGAAGTTGAATGCAAGGTATCCGTTTAAAAATGGTGTACCTTACATTCCTATTGGCTGATATTATTCTTCAAATTCAATAGGATGATAGCTACAGAAATCCTATTGACTGTTCAATTCACCCAATAGGATTTCAGTAGTTCTTATACTATTGGCTGATTTGAGTTTAATGAATAAAATCAGCCAAAAGGAATGCAACGTACGCCATTTTTTTAACGGGGACCTTGCATTCAACTTCAGTGTATGGCGGTGATCGTATGAAGAGCACGCTCCACGCAGGATGTCATCGCTGGTCCTTGATAGCTCCGCTCCACGCCACCAGGATGAAGATAAAAGACGCCCCTGCGATGGATGAAGATGTCGCCACCTGGATGAAGACTTCTTGCCCCCTATATGCGGATGGATGTCTGGACTTCAGGAACCGTGATTAGATATTCTGGGGTTAGTGTTAGTTTTTACATTTTTTTGGGTGTTTGTTTTTAAGATTAGGACTTTGATCTTGTAAAAGAGCTGAATGCCCATACAAATGCCCCGTTAGGGGCAATGGGTAGCTTAGGCTTTTTTAAGACTTAGGTTTTTTATTTTGGGGGTTGGTTGGGTCGGGGGTTTTACTGTTGGGGGGAATTTGTATTTTTTTTCTAGGTAAAAGAGCTTTTTAACTTAGGGCAATGCCCTACAAAAGGCCCTTCTAAAAGCTATTGGTAGTTTTGTATTGTAGGCTAGGGGGTGTTTTTTATTTTGGGGGGCTTTTTTTATTTTTATAGGGCTATTAGATTAGGTGAAATTATTTTTGTTTTTGATAATTTTGTTTATTATTTTTTGTAATCTTATAGTTTTTAATTTTTCGCAATTTAGTGTTTATTATTTTTTGTAATGTTGGATTTTTTATTTTTTTTCTTAGTATTAGGTTTTTTTACATTTGTAATTTAAGTTTTTTAATTGGTAATTTTTTTTATTTTATTAGAATAGTAATGTTAGTTTAATTTGTGGCTTATTCTTATTTTTTTTATTTCACAGGTAAGTTTTTATTTATTTATTTTAAGATAGTTATATTGTAACATTTAATTTAAAATTAGGGGGTGTTAGGTCTAGGGGTTAATAATTTAATTTAGTGTTTTGCGATGAGGGGGGGTGACAGTTTAGGGATTAATAGATATATTTGGTGTCTGCGATGTCAGGGAGTGGCAGATTAGGGGTTAATCACTTTATTTAGGTGCCGGCGATGTCGGGGGTGGCGGATTAGAGGTTAATCACTTTATTTAGTGTCAGCGATGTTGGGGAGCGGTGGATTAGGGGTATTTAGACTAGGGGTTTATGTTTGGGTGTTAGGTTTTAACGTAACTTAATTTTCCCCATAGACATCATTAGGGTTGCGTTATGGCGATTTGCCATTCTGCGATCGCAGGTATTAGTTTTTTTCTAACACTCTCTCCCCATTGATGTCTATGGGGGAAAGCGTGCATGAGCACATAAACTCAGGAATTGGCTTTTTTGCGGCATGGAGCTTATCGCACCATAACACGCAGCACAAGAAGGTTTTTCAGTAACTCATAATGGCAGCACTATGGAAAGTGCGGGACCGCTCATTTTATTGCGTTCCTTATGCACCCAGTATAGTGCAAAACTCGGAATCTAGGTGTTATATAGTAAATAATTTTACAGTATAGTGCATATACATTTCACATCATAGACACATGTACTGTATGTACATAATGCCGGCCCTGACTCAAATAGATTAAACAATGTTGTTTTATTTTATGTTTTTTTTTTTTAAAATACAAATGCCCCTGATTTAACAACCACTAAATATATGTTATTGTCAATTTTAAAAAATAGTCCTAATTAATCTAGACCATTGCATATTAAAGGTGTATTCTGTTTTTTTTCTCTCCTTTAATGTGTTCACAGAGATCCATTTTACCTGCTGAAGTGTACAATTGTTTTAATTTATTTTATTACTTGAAATAGCTGCTTCTGCCTGTTGTTTCACAACCTATACTGTAAATTCCATTACTTTCAAGTGCTGGTTATAGAAAAGCTGGTAAAACAAGAATGTTTAGAAAAAATCTAAGTAGGGGGTTGAGGACAAAGAGATAGTAAAATGTTATTTTTCCATTGTTTTCTCAAAATACTGTTCTCAATGAGTATACAGTGATAGTGAATATATTAAAGATTTTGTTTAAATATAATTGACAAGCTCAGCAAATTTGATTAGGTTGTGGTTTCAACCTGCAGAGACAGCTATTTCACATTCAAAATATACATAAAGGAGCATTTATCATAGAATTTAAATTCTGAATCTGGTACTGTATAAAAATTACAAAGTCTTAAAATAGTGTGAAAAGTAAAACCTAAGAGGACAGTTTTGTGGTTTATGAATTCCTGTTTGAGCAGTCACAACGATTTTGCCATAGCTTTTCACTTTGGTTTAAATATCCAGTGTAATTGTTATAATGGCTAGAGTACAAAAGGTTAACCATGGACTTGTTATAAGAGAAAGAATTTCCACTTGGCTCTCGTCATTGAAAGTATAAGGGAGTGTTTTATTACCACAAGTTAAAACAATTGAAGACTTTTTTTTCACAATTTTGTTTAGTTCCAGAATTGTGGCCTAGACAATTGTTTACAAATAATCTAGATGAATAGTAGAAACAGAAATCCAACTTTAAAATATTTTATCATTAAAAATATTTTTAAATGTATCTGTATGTATATTTTGAACTGCAATAATATTTCATTAATAATGCCTTGTGTTTTATATTGTGTGCACTTTTTTGCGACTCATTTCCATATTGTCCAGTGAATAATCAGTAGTGTTGGCATCTAAATGATTGCAACAAAATATAGAGTATGTAGTATCAACCTCATAATAATTTCACATATGTGAATTACAAATTAAAGTTTTCTATAACAACACATAGTTGTATTTGTTTGCAATGAACTCAATTAAGAACAAATTTGTCCATTTCTGCCAAATAAATTAGATCTAACATATTAACTTGAGACAACATCAAAGTGAATTTACTGGGTTCATTAACTTAGCAAATTAAG
The DNA here is from genome assembly GCF_027579735.1 of Bombina bombina. Classification (NCBI taxonomy): domain Eukaryota; kingdom Metazoa; phylum Chordata; class Amphibia; order Anura; family Bombinatoridae; genus Bombina; species Bombina bombina. The sequence continues at coordinate 293,999,096 of NC_069502.1, read as the reverse complement.
TTACAGAAAATTGTGCATCTCCATAATAGATTAAGGCAGTATTCCATTGGGTCTTGCAAACACACACATATTTCTTCTCACATAAGTACATAATCGATGCAGTAACAGGTTGCTCTGTCATTATTCTCACTATATGAATAAAAAAAACAAAAACAAAAAACTTACCTGCTTTGAAAAGCATGTATATTATGCAGAAAATTAAGTTTAGCAGTCTTTTACATTGCTTTTTTTTTTTTTTAGCTATTTTAGGACAATTTAAAACAAAACAAAACTGTTAACTAACTGTCACTTAGATTACGAGTTTTGGGTTTATGTTTTAACGCTGAAAAAAGCCATTACTTGCTGTGCCGCAAACCTTTTAGCCTGTAACACAACGTCAGTCCTGCACTCAAAAAAATTATGTTTTTTCATGGGATTCCCATAGCGCTGCCATTACGAGTTTTGCGGTAAGGCTAAAAAACTTGTGTTGCACCCTATACCGACACGATCAGTACCGCCATCTGAGAGCAGTAGTTATGAGTTTTACGTAACAAAACTGTTACACAAAACTCATAGCTAAACTGTTACCTATTAACCCCTAAACCAAGGCCCTCCTGCATCACAAATACTATATTAAAGTTATTAACCCCTAATCTGCCGCTCCCGACATCGCCGCCACTAAATAAAGTTATTAACCCTTAAACATCTGGCCTCTCACATCACTATCACTAAATAAACCTATTAACCGCTAAACCGCCAGCCCCCCACATCACCAAAAACTAAATTAAACTATTAACCCCTAAACCTAACAACCCCTTAACTTTAAATTAAAATTGCAAGATCCCTATCTTAAAATAAATAAAAACTTACCTGTGAAATTAAAAAAACCTAAGTTTAAACTATAAATTAAACTAACATTACTATTAGACTAAAATTAAAATAACTATCAATTAAATAAATTCAATTACTCATTAAAAAACCTAACACTACTAAAAAAAATCAATCTACAGTTACACAAAGTTAAAAATACTAAATTACAAAAAATAAAAAAATACTAAATTACAAAAAATAACAAACAAAATTATCCAAAATAAAAACAATTACACCTAATCTAATAGCTCTATCAAAATAAAAAAAGCCCCACCAAAATAAAAAAAAACCTAGCCTACATTAAACTACCAATAGTCCTTAAAAGGGCCTTTTGTAGGGCATTGCCCTAAAGAAATCAGCTATTTTCCCTGTAAAACAATACAAAGACCCTCCCAACAGGAAAACCCACCACCCAACCAACCCCCCAAAATAAAAAAACTAACTCTAAAAAAAAAACTAATCTACTCATTGCCCTGGAATGGGCATTTGTATGAGCATTGCCCTTAAAAGGGCATTCAGCTCTTTTAAGACAAGCCCAAACCCAAATTATAAAAAACCCACCCAAAAAACCCTTAAAAAACTGATTTGAATCAGCCAATAGGAATGAGAGCTGCTTAAATCCTATTGGCTTTCAGCCAATAGAAATGCAATGGTACCCCCAGTATAAAAGGGGTACCTTGCATTTGAATCCTCAGTGTGCGGCGGACGATCGCATGAAGAGGACATCCATGTCGGATCAATGGACCTCCGCCTGGACCTCCGCCTTGGACCTCTGCCTGGACCTCTACCTTGGACCTTCGTCTGGATCTCCTTGCATCGACCGCTCTGCCTCCGCAGGGATGAAGAAGATGCCGGTCCCTTGATGGATGAAGATGAAGCCGTCTATATGAAGATGGAGATGCCTGGATGAAGATGGAGCCACTGGGATGAAGATCGTTCAAGCCGGACTTCAGCAACTGTGAATACCTAAAGAGGGGTTAGTGTTAGATTTTTTTAAGGTTTTTTTGGGTGGGTTTTTTTTTTAGATTAGGGTTTGGGCTTGTCTTAAAAGAGCTAAATGCCATTTGAAGGGCAAGAAAAAGAGCTGCATGCCCTTTTAAGGGCAATGCCCATACAAATGCCCTTTTCAGGGCAATGGGTAGATTAGGTTCTTTTAGTTAGGTTTTTTTTATTTTGTTGGTTGGGGGGGTGGGGGGTTTTAATGCTAGGCGGTGGTAGTTTTTATTTTTTAGAAAAAGAGCTAATTTCTTTAGGCCAATGCCCTGCAAAAGGCCCTTTTAAGGACTATTGGTAGTTTATTATTGATTAGAGTTCTTTTATTTTGGGGTGTTTTTTTTTAAAATAATAATTTTTATTATTTTGAATAATTCTTTTGTTATTTTGTGTAATGTTTTTTTTTCTTTTTTTTAGAATAGGGCAGCAAAAGAGCTGAATACCCTTTTAAGGGAAATGCCCATACAAATGCCCTTTTCAGGGCAATGGGTAGATTAGGTTTAACTTTATTTTGTGGGTTTGGGGGGTGGGGGTTTGTATACTGTTAGGGAGTGTTTGTTTTTCTTTTGTAGCAAAAGAGCTGATTTCTTTAGGGCAATGCCCTATAAAAGGCTGTTTTAAGGGCCTACAAAAGGCCCTTTAAAGGGCCCTTGATAGTTTATTATAGATTAGGGTTTTTTATTTTGGGGTGTTTTTTTTAATTTTAAACAGGGTATTAGAATAGGAATAATTTTTTTTGTTTTGGATAATATCGCTTGTTATTTTTTGTAATGGTACTTTTTTTATTTTTTGTAATTTTAGTGTTTTTTAATTTTTGTAATGTTAGTTGGTTTTTTTTTTGTAATGTTAGGTTTAAGTGTAAGGCAGTTTAGGTTTTACTTTTGGGTATTTATTTTAACTAGGTAGTTATTTAATAACTATTTACTAACTAGTCTACCTAGCTAAAATAAATACAAACTTACCTGTGAAATAAAAACCTAAGCTAGCTACAATATAACTATTAGTTATATTGTAGCTAGCTTAGGTTTTATTTTTATTTCACAGGTAAGTTTGTTTTTAGTTTTAAATAGGTATTATTTAGTTAATAATTGTAACTTTAATTTAGGTCTATTTTAATTATGTTAAAGTTAGGGGTGTTAGGTTTAGGGCTAGGGTTAGGTTTAGGGGTTAATATAGTTTAATTAAGGTTGTTGCGATGTGGGGGGCTGGCGGTTTAGGGGTTAATAGGTTTATTTAGTGGTAGTGATGTGGGAGGCCAAAGGTTTAGGGGTTAATAACTTTATTTAGTGGCGGCGATGTCGGGGAGTGGTGGAATAGGGGTTAATATCTTTATTATACTGTGGGCCATGTTGGGGTGCGGGGGAATAGGGGTTAATAACTTTAGTATTTTGGCTGCAATATCGGGAGCAGCAGCATAGGGGTTATTAATAGACTTATTTTGGTGGCGGCGATGTCGGGGGCGGCAGATTAGGGGTTAAGTTTATGTAGGCGTCGGCAATGTCCGGGGCAGCAGATTAGGGGTGTTTATACGTGGGGTTTATGTCATGGTGTTAGGTTTAAACGTTATTTTTTTCCCCATAGACATCAATGGGGCTGTGTTACGGAGGTTTTAATTTCCGCGATCGCAGGTGTTAGGTTTTTTTCTAACATTCTCTCCCCATTGATGTCTATGGGGAAAGCGTGCACGAGCACGTCAAAGCAGCGCTTCTATTTTGTATGGTATAGAGCTCAATGCAACCATATCGCACGCACAAGCCGGCTTTTCAAAAACTCGCCAAGGCAGCGATATGGAGGGTGAAATAACGCAACTTTTGTTGCGTTCGTTTCGCACCCTCTATAGTGTAAAACTTGTAATCTAGGTGAAAGTTTGCAGTTATAATGGAATAGTATTTGATTAATTACAATTTTAACCATCAGTCCTTCTTATATTTACTTTAACTCATTGACTGCCAGAAAAGGCTGTAACACATTGTCAGTAAAAGCATTGCAGCTCTTTTTGGAAGCTAATGTGTTACAAAGAAGTGACAATTATGAATATGTATATTTTATTATACTGCTTTATACTAAAAGATTAACAAAAACATGTGTAGGAAAGCTCAGATGGCTCTTTTTCAGTCTTACTAGGTTTGCAATGTAATGAGCTTTGGTTATAGAATGATTTTAATGTTCTGTAAATTTTTAACATTGCCCTTTATAAATGTTTCAGGGGCTATTTAAATGAGCAATTTAATGTGCCCCAGTTTAGCCATTTGTAATGGGGTTTTAACTGCTTTGTTTGTGTGCATCAGCCAGGAAAACAGATTACCGTCATCAAGTGGCTATGCTCAAGAGTATATCTAAACTTTGTTCTGTAACTCTGGTTTGTGTGCTTAGTGTTCTTTTAGTGTTTAGAAACAGAGGTCATTGTGTTACACGCACCTAACTGAGCACTTACAGTGATGGTAAATTTGCCTCCAGAACTTCACATATTCTGAAAGCTCTTCTCCTAACTAGCATATTGATATTCTTATTTGGTTCCAAAGTAAAATGTACTTTTAATACTCAGTGTTTTTGTCAGGCTATGTTACCTTGTTTAATGCAGCCTCTCTTAATAATTTTGCTCAGGCTTCTTTGACTGGTAGCTCTTTCAGCCAATCGGAGCCTCACCATGCACCCCATGTAAATTAATCATAGCACGCTCCCGTGCTTGGATCTCTGTCTAGAAGTTGAACTGCACACGCTCAACTCCCTACGCTATTTGCGCAACAGAAACAGTGATGCTGAAAACAGTAATCACTGTTTCTGTTGTGCAAATAGCGTAGGGATCATCACTCTTATATAATTATTAAAAACATCTTCCGGGGTGCTCTGGGTTTAACTTTTATATCACCAATAAACACTCTGGTACTCTCCGCTTACTTCTAATAATCTTTATTAAACTGTGATGTTTCAGGGGGTGCCCCTCCTTCGGAGTGGTGTCTAAAAAAGGGGCACCACCCCGAAACATCTGTCAGGATATACTGGTTACCCTAATATACGTGAGTGGATCTCAACTGCAGATAAATATTATTTGTTTCACAAAAGCAAGAACCTTGTGGAGCTCTTGTAATCCTTGTTACAAGAGAGTGGCAAGGAAGCCAGTAATATGGAGTTTGCAACAGATACAGTTAATGTATATCCTTGTTTGGTGTATTTAGTACATTTAGTACCAAGCTGGTATATCAGATACAGTCCTGAGTGCTACAACTCTCAATATTACAGGACTTGGTATTATTGGATCGTATCTTGGTTGTGGAAGCGCTAACAAGATGTAATTGTACTACTGCTAGTAATGAGTCCGGAGTGAGAATTGGCGTCTGCTGTAAACCCCTTGAAGCAGCGTGGAAGGACTGAGAGGGGAGAGATGATGCCGCTGCGGCGTGCAGAGAGACAGAGAGAGGGTGTGTGGTGTTCCTCCAATCAGAGCCCCGGATTACCTGACAGGCAGCGTGTGAGCGCTGCAAGACTTTAGCTTGTTTGTAGACAGGAGTGACTCTGTGAGTTATCTGAGAGACAGCGTGTGAACGCTGAAGTACTTCGGCTTGTTATAGCCAGTATCGGTTAAAAGTAGAAAGCTCCGGTATTCATGAAAAAGGCAGTCTGAATGAATAAGTCCTCTCAGGAATGCTATTAGATGAACGCTGGGTATGATTGATGCCGGTTGAGAACCGGGAAGGTAATTTACCAGCAACTGTTAGAATAGCACGTTGTGAGCAGGGAAATAAATCCTGATGTCAGCAGATACTGATAGTTTGTAATTCCAATGTGGGAAAAGGTGAACTCTGCGAATTTAGCCTACTGGTTTAGATAGGTGTCTTCTCTTGCTGAAAAGTCAGAACACTAAACATTAATCGGCAGGTGGAAGGGGGAGGAGCAGCCTTAAGTAACCTCAGCTTAAAGGTACAGGAGCCAAACCTGACAGGTCCCCCCATCAAAACTGCTACCCAGCAGCAGAAGGAGCCGGCTTGTGCGGATGAAGCCTATGAAACCGAGCAATCAATCGGGAAGCATTGATGTTGGAGGAAGGCTCCCAGGAATCCTCCTCAGCAGAAAAACCCTTCCAGTGGATCAAATACTGCAGTTCGCCACGGAACCATCTGGAGTCAAGAACAGAGGAGACTTCATAAATTGTGTCATCCACCACAATAGGAGGGGTCTGAGATAGAGACGACTGTTGTCTGGTTGGGACGTACGGTTTCAACAAGGAAACATGGAAAGTAGGATGAACGGGGATTTCTGGGGGCAACTTCAGAGTCACAGCATTGAGGTTTACAATCTTGGATACTTCATAAGGTCCGATGAATTAATGAGAGAATTTCCTACTGGGGGTTTTAAGTTTTAGGTGACGGGTGGATAGCCAAACAAGATCACCGATCTGGTACTCGGGAGGTTTCCTTTTCTTTTGATTGTAGTAACGTTGTTGAGTTTCCTGAGCATGTAGTATGTTATCCTTTAGGAAGGTGAAAACATCTAACATAGAATTGACAGTGTCGTCCACCACTGGTGATGTGGTATTGAGGCTAGGGAATAAATGGAAGGTCGGATGGTATCCATAGTTTGCGTAGAATGGTGTACTCTTGGTTGAACTATTTAAGGTGTTATTGTATGAGTATTCAGCCATCGCTAAGTTTGTTGCCCATTCATCTTGCTGGTGAGCACAATAACACCTGATGTATTGTTCTATCCACTGGTTTACGCGTTCTGTTTGACCGTTAGTTTGAGGATGGTAAGAGGTGCTATAACGATGTTCTATTTTGAGCACGGAGCATAACTGTTTCCAGAACCTGGAGGTAAATTGTGTACCTCTATCAGAGATGATTATGGAGGGTAACCCATGGAGACGAACGACATGGTCTAAAAACAGAGCTGCTGTTTCAGATGCTGTTGGTAATTTCCTATAGGGAATGAAGTGAGCCATCTTCGTAAAACCATCCACTACTACCATTATGGTGGTGAAATGGTTGGATGGAGGAAGATCCACTATAAAGTCCATACCGATGGTATGCCAAGGCCGGTCAGGAATAGGAAGGGACAACAAGGTCCCATAGGGTTTAGCTCTGTCGGACTTTGAGGTGGCACAAACTTGGCAAGTTTTAATGAACTGGAGAACGGATTGATGAAGGTTAGGCCACCAATAATTCCTCCTGATGAGTTCAATCGTTCTTTCAACACCTGGATGTCCTGCTAAGGGTGATTCATGATGGTAACGTAGAATGTCATTCCTGAACGTAGGTGGTATGTATATCTTACCATGGATATGTCCAATACCATTTGAATCCAATTCCTGGAGATTCTTCGGATAGGTAGTATCATTTTTTTGATGGGTACGTAGTGTGTCATAGGAATCCTTCAGCATACCAATAAATCTGTCAGGAGGGAGGATAGGTTGGTTAGATATGACTTGATCAGGAGGTCGTAGATATCTGGAAAGAGAGTCTGCCTTGCCATTCTTTTTACCAGGCCTATATGTAATGTGGAACTGGAATCTGGTAAAAAACATACTCCAACGTAACTGGCGAGCGGATAAAGTCTTGCTTGATTGGAGGTATTCCAAATTCCGATGGTCAGTATATATCAGAATTGGGTAGGAAGTCCCTTCTAGTAGATGCCTCCAATGCTCCAAGGATGCTTTGATAACTAGAAGCTCCTTTTCACCTACAGGATAGTTGCGTTCTGGGGCTGTCATAAGTCGGGAAAAAAAAGCAACTGGATGTATGGGATCCTTTGGGGATCTTTGTTGAGACAATATAGCGCCCAGCGCATAGTCTGAAGCGTCTACTTCCAAAATGAATTGGAGGTTGGTATCTGGGAAGTGAAGTATGGGAGCAGTTGTGAAGGATCGTTTAAGGAGATCAAAAGCCTGTTGTGCCTGTGGATTCCACCGGAAGGATGTGAGAGATCCAGTAAGACTTGTCAAAGGTTTGGCAATGTTGGAAAATCCCTTGATGAATTTCCTGTAGAAATTTGCAAAGCCAAGGAACCGTTGTACGTCCTTCCTAGTGGTAGGAGTAGGCCACTTTTGAATTGCTTCTATTTTTCCTTCTTCCATACTAACACCTGAAGAGGATATTTTATATCCTAAGAATGTAATTTCCTGAGTGTGGAAAGAACATTTTTCCGGCTTGGCGTACAGCCGATGAGTTCTTAACCGATCCAATACCCAGCGCACATGTTTCTGGTGGTCCTGAAGATTATCGGAATAGATGAGGATGTCATCCAGATAGATTACAAGGCACACGTCCAGTAGGTCTCTAAAAATATCATTGATGAAATACTGGAACGCGGCGGGGGCGTTGCAGAGCCCGAATGGCATCACTAAGTACTCATAGAGCCCGTATCTGGTCCTGAAGGCGGTGAGCCACTCATCTCCTTCCCTGATCCTAAGAAGGTTATAGGCTCCCCTGAGATCAAGCTTTGTATAGATGGTAGCTTTGCTAAGCCTTTCCACTAATTCGGGAATAAGAGGAAGAGGGTATCTGTTCTTTTTTGTCCTCTTGTTCAATTCTCTGTAATCTATGATAGGGCGTAAGGACATGTCCTTATTCTGTACGAAGAACATCCCTGCTCCTGCGGGGGAAGTGGAAGGTCTAATGAAACCCTTTTTAAGGTTTTCATCGAGGTAAGCCTTGAGGTGTTCCAGTTCAGGTTGGGAGAGCGGGTATATATGACCATATGGTATGTTAACACCAGGTAAGAGTTCTATCGGGCAGTCATAAATGCGATGCGGTGGTAGGTGTTCCGCTTCTTTTTTACTGAACACATCTAAATAATCCATGTATTCGGATGGAACAGTCTCAGGTGAGAGGAGTAACTGTTGTTGAGGAGGATAGCAGCTTTCAAGACAGAAGGGGGAGTTCAATTCCACTTCTAGAGTGTGCCAAGATATCTTGGGTTGATGTTTCTGGAGCCAGGATAGGCCTAACACGACTGAAAAAAGAGGAGATGGTAATACATCGAAGGTGATGTATTCAGTATGGCCCTTACCCAAAGTTACCTTGAGAGGAATAGTGTGATGTGTTATCGGACCTGAATTGACTAAAGTGCCATCAATAACTCGAATAGAAACTGGACTTGCTTTCACAATCAGTGGTATTTTATTTTTTTGTGCAAGTGATAAATCAAGGAAGTTGGAGTAAGCTCCTGAGTCTATGATGGCTTCAGTTCGTAGGGCTCGCTGATCCCACTGCAAAAAGAGTGACAAGGTACAGTAAGCTGCGTTCACAATCTTATTAGTCAAGCAATGGTTAAAAGTACTTAGCTTACTTCTCTTATTGCGTTGTAGCAATGGACATTCCTTTACTAAGTGTGCGGGAGAAGCGCAGTACATGCACAAATTCTTTTGCTGTCTGCGGTGTCTTTCCTCCATGGTTAGCGGTCCCTTAGTAAACCCAATCTCCATAGGGGTGGTACTCTCCTTTGAGGGTAAAGGAGCTGTGTAGTACTTCTGTGCTCCCTCGGAATGTTGGCGCTCGGATTTCCTCTCTCTAAGTCTCCTGTCTATCTGAACTGTAAGAGCCATCAGACTTTCAAGAGTTGTTGGTATCTCTATACGGGCAAGTTCGTCTTTAAGTGCGTCAGATAGCCCTAAGCGGTATTGGTTACGCAGTGCTACCTGACTCCACTCTGAATCCTTAGTGTATAGCTTGAACTCTGAGAGGTATTCTTCCACAGGGCGTCTGCCCTGTTTAAGGGAGCGCATCTTAGCTTCTGCGGTAAGTTGCTTTTGCGTATCTTCATACAATGCACTCATTTCAGTGAAGAAATCTGTAAGTGAGCCCAGGATAGGGTCATTGTTCTCGAGAAAAGTGTCTGCCCAAATTCTAGGCTCCCCTGTGAGGAAGGATATCACAGTCATGACTTTAAGCCTCTCGGTATGGTAGGTTCTAGGCTTCATTTGAAAAAGCAAGTAACAGGCATTCCTGAATTGCCGAAATAGTTTCCTGTCCCCTGTGAATCTTTCAGGTAGGCAGACATGAGGTTCTGGGGTACTGTCCCTTACTGCTGATCTGAGGTTATCATTTTGGAGTTGTAAGTCTCTCATGCCTTGGGATAGTCGATCAACCGTTTGAGTAAGGTTGTAGACTACAGTGGGTAAATCCGCTGGATCCATAATATGGCCGATTAATCTGTCAGGATATACTGGTTACCCTAATATACGTGAGTGGATCTCAACTGCAGATAAATATTATTTGTTTCACAAAAGCAAGAACCTTGTGGAGCTCTTGTAATCCTTGTTACAAGAGAGTGGCAAGGAAGCCAGTAATATGGAGTTTGCAACAGATACAGTTAATGTATATCCTTGTTTGGTGTATTTAGTACATTTAGTACCAAGCTGGTATATCAGATACAGTCCTGAGTGCTACAACTCTCAATATTACAGGACTTGGTATTATTGGATCGTATCTTGGTTGTGGAAGCGCTAACAAGATGTAATTGTACTACTGCTAGTAATGAGTCCGGAGTGAGAATCGGCGTCTGCTGTAAACCCCTTGAAGCAGCGTGGAAGGACTGAGAGGGGAGAGATGATGCCGCTGCGGCGTGCAGAGAGACAGAGAGAGGGTGTGTGGTGTTCCTCCAATCAGAGCCCCGGATTACCTGACAGGCAGCGTGTGAGCGCTGCAAGACTTTAGCTTGTTTGTAGACAGGAGTGACTCTGTGAGTTATCTGAGAGACAGCGTGTGAACGCTGAAGTACTTCGGCTTGTTATAGCCAGTATCGGTTAAAAGTAGAAAGCTCCGGTATTCATGAGAAAGGCAGTCTGAATGAATAAGTCCTCTCAGGAATGCTATTAGATGAACGCTGGGTATGATTGATGCCGGTTGAGAACCGGGAAGGTAATTTACCAGCAACTGTTAGAATAGCACGTTGTGAGCAGGGAAATAAATCCTGATGTCAGCAGATACTGATAGTTTGTAATTCCAATGTGGGAAAAGGTGAACTCTGTGAATTTAGCCTACTGGTTTAGATAGGTGTCTTCTCTTGCTGAAAAGTCAGAACACTAAACATTAATCGGCAGGTGGAAGGGGGAGGAGCAGCCTTAAGTAACCTCAGCTTAAAGGTACAGGAGCCAAACCTGACAACGTCAAAGTTTAATAAAGATTATTGGAAGTAAGCGGAGAGTGCCGGAGCATTTATTGGGGATATATATATATATATATATATATACAGTATCCCACAAAAGTGAGTACACCCCTCACATTTTTGTAAATATTTTATTATATCTTTTCATGTGACAACACTGAAGAAATGACACTTTGCTACAATGTAAAGAAGTAAATATACAGCCTGTATAACAGTGTACATTTGCTGTCCCCTCAAAAAAACTCAACACACAGCCATTAATGTCTAAACCAATGGAAACAAAAGTGAGTACACCCCTAAGTGGAAATGTCCAAATTGGACGCAATTAGTCATTTTCCCTCCCCAGTGTCATGTGACTCATTAGTATTACAAGATCTGAGGTCTGAATGGGGAGCAGGTGTGTTAAATGTGGTGTTATCGTTCTCACACTCTTTCATACTGGTCAAAGAACTTGCTGAGGATCTAAAAAAAAAATGTTGCTCTACATAAAGTTGGCCTAGGCTATATTGCCAAGACACTGCAGCACGGTGGGCAAGACCACACAGCGGTTTCACAGGACAGGTTCCACTCAGAACAGGCCTTGTCATGGTCGACCAAAGAAGTTGAGTGCACATGCTCAGCGTCATATCCAGAGGTTGTCTTTGGGAAATAGATGGATGAGCGCTGCCAGTGTTGCTGCAGAGGTTGAAGGGGGGGGGGGGGGTCAGCCTGTCAGTGCTCAGACCATACACTGCACACTGCATCAAATTGGTCTGCATGGTTGTTGTCCCAGAAGGAAGCCTCTTCTAAAGATGATGCACAAGAAAGCCCGCAAACAGTTTGCTAAAGACAAGCAGACTAAGGACATGGATTACTGGAACAATGTCCTGTGGTCCGATGAGACCAAGATAAACTTATTTGGTTCAGATGGTGTCAAGCATGTGTGGAGGCAACCAGGTGAGGAATACAAAGACAAGTGTGTCTTGCCTACAGTCAAGCATGGTGGTGGGAGTGTCATGGTCTAGGCCTGCATGAGTGCTGCTGGCACTGGGAAGCTACAGTTCATTGAGGGAACCATGAATGCCAGCATGTACTGTTACATAACGAAGCATAGCATGATCCCCTCTCTTCGGAGACTGTGCCGCAGAGCAGTATTCCAACATGATATTGACCACAAATACACCTCCAAGATGACCACTGCCTTGATAAAGAAGCTGAGGGTAAAGGTGATGGACTGGCCAAGCATGTCTCCAGACCTAAACCCTATTGAGCATCTGTGGGGCATCCGCAAACGGAAGGGGGGGAGCGCAAGGTCTCTAACATCCACCAGCTCCGCAATGTCATCATGGAGGAGTGGAAGAGGACTCCAGTTGCAACCTGTGAAGCTCTGGAGGCCTAAGGGTTAAGGGAGTACTAGGAAATAATGGTGGCCACACAAAATATTGACACTTTGTGCCCTTTTGGACATTTCCACTTAGGGGTGTGTTGAGCTATTTTGAGGGGACAGCACATTTACACTGTTTTACAGGCTGTACACTTACTACTTTAGATTGAAGCAAAGTGTAATTTCTTCATTGTTGTCACATGAAAAGATATAATAAAATATTTACAAAAATGTGAGGGGTGTACTCACTTTTGATGGATACTGTATATACGTATATATATATATATATATATATATATATATATATATATATATATATATATATATATATATATATAAATATATATTTATATATATATATATATATATATATATTTATATATATATATATATACACCTATATATCTAGTCCTATATATATATATATATATATATATATATATATATATATATATATATATATATTTATAATTTTTCTTTTTATTGAGGAAGCATAGACACTTTTACAAGCAGGATAAACAAAAATACAAAAGGTTTTACATAAATTGACAGTGAAATAAATATCTCATCATGGTGAAACTGTACATGGCAGACTTATAGGTCAGATTTTCCTGTTCCTCATTTTGTTTTTTAAGGCTTTGCCGTGTCATCTGTGTCAGCCAGATCCACTGGTGGGATCATACTGTCATATATTCATGTACTGTCTCTTTAATTCTTATCATCACGTGACCAGAATACCTATTTAAGGCTCCTTCCCTTTAACAACAGTGCTAGGTAATTTGCTATCTTGAGGAATTCTACTTGTTCCTGTGATCTTAGCTACAGATTGCAACTACTCTCTAACACTGTTCCTGTTCCACTTTCAGTTCACAGATGTGCTATATCCATCGCTATACAAATCAGGCAGCTTCATCTCAGTGCCTCGCTACTCAGCGTGTGACGTCACAACACGCTGCAGGCCTGAGCCTCTCTGTATTACACGCTACTTGGTAACAACCTGGGTCTTCAAACGGATTCTCTCAAGTAAGCTCTGCAGCGCAAGGCTCATTCTCCAGAACTGCGGAAGTACTATATAAAGGACGCTACTGATATGGTACCATAAAACCTTTACTCAATGCATTGGGTTTCATGAAATTATAAGCATTTCCTTACAAAGACTGTTATTATCGACAGAGGACTTTTGAAATACATATATATATATTAATTTCTGCTCAATCTGCTGCAAGCATCTGTGTGTCGCTTAAACTGCTTAAATGCTATAGACAAAGGACTGTGACATTTCTTTAAATATATAATCAGTGTGGAGTTGTGCTACTGAATGATAAAGAGTGACATTCATTGAACAGTATCTTTAAGTGTAACTGGGACATACCTTCATTTATTAACTAAGTTACATGTAGCTTAAGTTGCTTCTAATTCCATAAATGCCATATTAATTTGTCTTTATATTTTTGAGTATCAATGTACTCTCAGTGAATGAACTAATAATCTGGGAATGTGCATTATATTTCACAACTAATCATAGTTGTTGTTAATTTGACCATCTCTGGTCACCCTCAGTCTTTGAGCATAACAGGGAACCTAAAACATCAAGGTTCCCGAGGTTTGGTGTGAGACTGAGTGGAGTAGATATAACTGGGTTACATATTAATTCCTCACATATTACCTAGCCTAAATAAGAAAGATGCCCACTTATATCTAATATGGATGTCTCAGATTCAACTAATCGTGTTGGTACCCTCTCCCAGAACATGGATTAATGATTCAGGGCCTCAGGGACCTTCAAGCTGAAAATGAGGAGTTGCGCAAATACATAAGAGAACATGTTCCTGCTCAAACTCCTATTGTTTCTGCTCCATCACCAGAATCCCAAATATGTCCGCCTGAGAAATTCTCTGGTGATAGGACCCAATTCCGGGATTTCAAGAATTGCTTTTTTCATTAATGCCCAGAACCTATACTACAGAAAGGGTTACAGTTTTAACTGTAGTCTCTTACCTCTCTGGAGAAGCTAAAGCATGGGCTAATGCCTATTATGAAAAAGACGATCCCATCTTAAACTCATTGGATTCCTTCTTCAATGCTATGTATCTGTTATATGAGGACCACGATAAGCAAGCCTCAGCAGAATCCTCCATTAGAAATTTAAGACAGGGTAGACGCCCTGTAGAGGAGTACATTACAGATTTCAAGAGGTGGGCTCCTGATACTCAGTGGAACAATCCAGCTCTCACGAATCAGCTCCAAATTGGACTTTCTGATTCCTTAAAAGATGAACTGGCTCGAACTGTTACTCCAAAGGATCTAGAAAACCTTATGACCCTGTCTATATCCATAGATCGTCGTCTCAGGGAGAGGGAGATTGAAAAGGGTTCTTTAGATACATCAAATAAGAAAATGTATTTCACTCATTTTTTACCTAATTCACATGCTGTTGATGAACCTATGGAGATTGGGTTTGTTAAAGGTCCTCTCAAACCAGAAGAAAAGGCTAGACGCAGATTGCAAAACCTCTGTCTTTACTGTGCCGCCAGAGATTATGGGGTAAAGTATTGTCCAATTTTGCTCAAGTCTAAAAAGGGTAAGCAAGAGATATATCTTTCTAAAGTGACTGATTTAAAAAACTCATCTCATTTTATTCTTTGTGTTTGCCTACAGTGGGATCTTCATCAAATTAACACCCAGGTGGTAATAGATTCCGGAGCAACTAATAATTTCCTTCATTCTTCTTTTGTTGAAAATCAATGAATACCTATAATAAAGAAAAATATTTCACTACCTATACGTGAAGTAAATGGTTATTTCATTAACTCAGGTCCAGTCACTCATCATACTGTTCCTATACTTCTCACTTTTCCATCTGGTCATAAGGAATGGTGTACATTTGAGATAATTCATTCTCCATTATTTCCCATAATTTTAGGTCTTTCATGGTTAAAGAAACATCAGCCAACTATTCTTTGGAATACTGGCACTATTTCATTTGATTCACAATATTGTAAGACTCATTGTTCACAAACTCACACTCTTCTACAGGTTGACATGCTTAACATACCTGCTGACTACTCAGACTATAGTGATGCCTTTGATAAAGCTGAAGCACAATCGCTACCTCCTCATAGATCCTACGACTGTCCTCAAAGGATACCTAGATGAAAATCTTAAGAAAGGATTCATCCGGCCTTCCACATCTCCAGCCGGCGCAGGTATCTTCTTTGTGAAGAATAAAGATGACAGTTTTAGGCCTATAATAGATTATAGACAACTTAATAACTGCACAATAAAAAACAGATACCCATTACCCCTCATCCCAGAACTCATAGAACGTTTACAGGGTGCTACTATTTTCACAAAGCTTGATTTGAGAGGTGCATATAATTTAATTAGAATCCGGAAAGGAGATTACTTACTGCCTTTCATACCAGGTATGGCTTGTATGAATATTGTGTTATGCCTTTCGGTTTGTGCAATGCGCCAGCAACTTTTCAGTTTTTCATTAACGATGTATTCAGAGACCTACTCGACACATATATCGTCATTTATTTCGACAACATACTCATTTATTCAGATTCCAAAGAAAACCATATAAAACATGTTCGGACTGTTTAACTCGGTTACGGCAGAATCATATATATGCCAAACCTGAAAAATGTATCTTCAATTCTGATTCTATCTCCTTCCTTGGATATCATATATCACCAAATGGAATTTACATGGAGAACAACAAAGTGGACGCCATAACTAACTGGCCTATTCCTAACTCCAAGAAAGAGCTTTAGAGATTTCTTGGATTTTAAAATTTTTATAGAAAATTCATCAAGGGATTTTCAGCCATTGTTAAACCTTTCACTATTCTGACTCGAAAGAATTATAAATATCATTGGACACCACAGGCTGATAAATCCTTCAATTTTCTTAAACAAGCATTCATCACCGCACCTATACTACAAATTCCGGATCCGTCAAAGCAATATACTCTAGAAGTGGATGCTTCTGAATTTGCTACAGGAGCCATCCTATCTCAAAAGAATTCTACCACCAACATTCTTCACCCTGTTTCTTACTATTCTAGGGTTATGAATTCCGCTGAAACTAATTACCCAATTGGGGAAAAAGAATTATTAGCCATCAAGGCTGCACTGGAATTCTGGAGACATTTACTCGAGGGGCAAGGTTTCCTATTATCATTTACACAGATCACCGCAATTTGCAATACCTCAAAACTAATAAAAATCAATCTTCCAGACAAGTTAGATGGAGTTTAGTCTTTACTGGATTTGGTTTTTTAATTACTTACAGACCAGGTGTAAGAAATACTAAGGCAGATGCCTTCTCTAGGCATCCAAATGCTTTAAGTGAAACATCTGTTCCAGATTCCATCATACCAGCAGAAAAATTAATTGGTCTAATCGTGGAAAAAACCACTTTTCTTAAGAATCCATAAGGAATCTGATGGTCTCCTCTATCATGGTTCTGCTCTATACGTACCAGATTCTCTCAGAGAACAGATACTAGCAATGGCACATGACAATCCTATTTCAGGTCATCCTAGTTTTCAAAAAACTCTCCATCTAATTCAAAGAGATTTCTGGTGGCCCCACATGAATCAATATGTTAGACAATATATACAAGGTTGTTCCATTTGTACTAAATGTAAACCTCAAAGGATTCATCCATACGGATTACTTCTCTCTCTCCCGGTCACAGAGAGACCATGGCAAGACATTGTGATGGACTTCATCGTCGATTTACCTGCTTCCTCTAATAACACTACAATTTTAGTAGTAGTAGACCTTTTTTCAAAAATGGCACACTTCATTCCTGTACATACTCTGCCAACTGCTTCTGAAACTGCTGATTTATTCATCAAACATATTGTTCGTTTGCATGGCTTACCAAATTCCATAACCACAGACAGGGGTACACAATTTACCTCCAAATTTTGGTCTCAATTATGTTCTAGTTTACACATTGATTGTCGTCTAAGCTCAGCTTACCATCCACAAACGAATGGGCAAACTGAAAGGACTAACCAAACATTGGAACAGTATTTACGTTGTTACTGTACTTTTCAACAAGACAACTGGACATCTCTTTTACCTACTGCGGAATTTTCTTACAATAGCACTATAAATACATTATAAATTAACACCTTTTTTTCATCAGTTATGACTTTCACTCATCTTACCATCTAATGCAAAGAGATGAAAGTTCCTCTCCTATGGTGAATGACACCGTGAACACCATTGCTGAAGGATTTACTCTACTCAGACAAATTCTACATCAAGCACAATTGAAACAAAAACACTATTACGATTTAAGAAGATCTAATCCTCCTGACTACAAAGTGGGAGATTTGGTGTGGTTGTCCTCCAAACACCACAAGTGTGTCTTACCTACAGTCAAGCATGGTGGTGGGAGTGTCATGGTCTAGGCCTGCATGAGTTCTGGGAAGCTACAGTTTATTGATGGAACCATGAATGCCAACATGTACTGTGACATAACGAAGCAGAGCATGATCCCCTCTTTCATAGACTGGGCTGCAGAGCAGTATTCCAACATGATATTGACCACAAATACACCTCCAAGATGACTACTGCCTTGATAAAGAAGCTAAGGGTAAAGGTGATGGACTGGCCAAGCATGCCTCCAGACCTAAACCCTATTGAGCATCTGTGGGGCATCCGCAAATGGAAGAGGGGGGAGCGCAAGGTCTCTAAAATCTAATATCCACCAGCTCCACAATGTCGTCATGGAGGAGTGGAAGAGGACTCCAGTTGCAACCTGTGAAGCTCTGGAGGCCTAAGGGTTAAGGCAGTACTGGGAAATAATGGTGGCCACACATAATTTTGACACTTTGTGCCCTTTTGGACATTTCCACTTAGGGGCGTGTTGAGCTATTTTGAGGGGACAGCACATTTACACTGTTTTACAGGCTGTACACTTACTACTTTACATTGAAGCAAAGTGTCATTTCTTCAGTGTTGTCACATGAAAAGATATAATAAAATATTTACAAAAATGTGAGGGTTGTACTCACTTTTGATGGATACTGTATATATGTATATATATATATATATATATATATATATATTTATATATATATATATCTACACCTATATATCTATTCCTATGCTATATCCATCACTATTCAAATCAGGCAGCTTCATCTCAGTGCCTCGCTACTCAGCGTGTGACGTCACAACACGCTGCAGGCCGGAGCCTCTCTGTATTACACGGTTTCTCTCAAGTAAGCTCTGCAGCTCAAGGCTCATTCTCCAGAACTGTGGAAGTACTATATAAAGGACGCTACTGATACGGTACCGTAAAACCTTTACTCAATGCATTGGGTTTCATGAAATTATAAGCATTTCCTTACAAAGACTGTTATTATTGACAGAGGACTTTTGAAATACATATATATATATTAATTTCTGCTCAATCTGCTGCAAGCATCTGTGTGTCGCTTAAACTGCTTATATGCTATAGACAAAGGACTGTGACATTTCTTAAAATATATAATCAGTGTGGAGTTGTGCTATTGAATGATAAAGAGTGACATTCATTGAACAGTATCTTTACGTGTAACTGGGACATACCTTCATTTATTAACTAAGTTACATGTAGCTTAAGTTGCTTTTAATTCCATAAATGCCATATTAATTTGTCTTTATAATTTTGAGTATCAATGTACGCTCAGTAAATGAACTAATAATCTGGGAATGTGCATTATATTTCACAACTAATCATAGTTGTTGTTAATTTGACCATCTCTGGTCACCCTCAGTCTTTGAGCATAACAGGAAACCTAAAACATCAAGGTTCCCGAGGTTTGGTGTGAGACTGAGTGGAGTAGATATAACTGGGTTACATATACATTCCTCACATATTTCCTAGCCTAAATAAGAAAGATGCCCACTTATATCTAATATGGATGTCTCAGATTTAACTAATCATGTTGGTACCCTCTCCCAGAACATGGATTTAATGATTCAGGGCCTCAGGGACCTTCAAGCTGAAAATGAGGAGTTGTGCAAATACATAAGAGAACATGTTCCTGCTCAAAATCCTATTGTTTCTGCTCCATCACCAGAACCCCAAATATGTCCGCCTGAGAAATTCTCTGGTGATAGGACCCAATTCCCGGGATTTCAAGAATTCTTGTACACTGCTTTTTTCATTAAAGCCCTGAACCTATCCTACAGAAAGGGTTAAAGTTTTAACTGTAGTCTCTTACCTCTCTGGAGAAGCTAAAGCATGGGCTAATGCCTATTATGAAAAAGACAATCCCATCTTAAACTCATTGGATTCCTTCTTCAATGCTATGTATCTGTTATATGAGGACCACGATAAGCAAGCCTCAGCAGAATCCTCCATTAGAAATTTAAGACAGGGTAGACGCCCTGTAGAGGAGTACATTACAGATTTCAAGAGGTGGGCTCCTGATACTCAGTGGAACAATCCAGCTCTCACGAATCAGTTCCAAATTGGACTTTCTGATTCCTTAAAAGATGAACTGGCTCGAACTGTTACTCCAAAGGATCTAGAAAACCTTATAACCCTGTCTATATCCATAGATCGTCGTCTCAGGGAGAGGGAGATTGAAAAGGGTTCTTTAGATACATCAAATAAGAAAATGTATTCCACTAATTTTTTACCTAATTCACGTGCTGTTGATGAACCTATGGAGATTGGGTTTGTAAAAGGTCCTCTCAAACCAGAAGAAAAGACTAGACGCAGATTGCAAAACCTCTGTCTTTACTGTGCCGCCAGAGGTCATGGGGTAAAGGATTGTCAAATTCTGCTCAAGTCTAAAAAGGGTAAGCAAGAGATATATCATTCTAAAGTGACTGATTTAAAAAACTCATCTCATTTTATTTTTTTTGTTTGCCTACAGTGGGATCTTCATCAAATTAACACCCAGGTGGTAATAGATTCCGGAGCAACTAATAATTTCCTTCATTCTTCTTTTGTTGAAAATCAATGAATACCTATAATAAAGAAAAATATTTCACTACCTATACGTGAAGTAAATGGTTCTTTCATTAACTCAGGTCCAGTCACTCATCATACTGTTCCTATACTTCTCACTTTTCCATCTGGTCATAAGGAATGGTGTACATTTGAGATAATTCATTCTCCATTATTTCCCATAATTTTAGGTCTTTCATGGTTAAAGAAACATCAATGTGAGAAGTGAACTCAGGCGCCAACAATACTGAGGCTAAGGTTAAAAAATGAGGATTTATTACATATAATCACAAATAAACATAAATAAACATATACATATATAGCTGCATGGATCCACGCTAAAAATGGTCTAAAAATGGTCTAAAAATGATCTAAAAATTCTAAAAACAATCTAAAAGCAATCTATGAGGAACAAACTGTTACGTGTGTCCCAATGCGGTACAATTGGTCCCTGAAAGTTACATAGTGATTGTGAGTGACCTTGTGAAAAATGTTAAATTCAAACAATTAAAACAAAAGTGTAAAATCAATGAAACAATCCAACTCCTGGAAAATGTGGAAGATGGTAAAGTTGTTAAAACTGAAAATTGTGACTGTGTACGGTGCCCCTAGTAAAGGGGAGGTGCTAAAAGTCTGAAAAATTCAAAAAATTCAAAAAAATGGGCCAAACAAATTCCAATGTTAAATCCAAGACAATTCTGTGGTGTGTCTTAAATGTGACCTTAAATGATTTAAGTGTCCAAGAAAAATAATAAAAGTGGAAGTCAATTTGCTCTGTACTTGTCCAGTGTGAAATATCCTTCAGTGCACAAAAAATAGCAAAAAATAGCAAAAAATACAACAGAAAAATGGCAAAAAATAAAAAATCAAAAAGTGAAAATAACAGAAAAAAACCTGCGAAGAGAAGATGAGACACAATGTGTAAAATCTTTACAGAAATATCCTCCTAATGAAATAGAGCTTACCAGGTCTACGCGTTTCGGCCTCCCCTAGGCCTTTATCAAGACTGAATGGTAAGCTATTAATTTTGGCCTTTTATAGGGCCTTTAGTGTTGTAACCGGAAATGGAAGTAGTTGATGACTTCCGGTTTTCGTTAAAAATTATATTTCACATTAATATTGTTAATGTGTCTTACTCTGTATGATGTGATATCCTCTTGTAAGATATTTGTTTACACTACCTCTTGTTTTTGTACTTTTTGTCTTACTATTACTTTCAATCCTTAGCCTCTGTATACCTAATGACGTCACTTCCGGTTTGGGTCCGTAATTTATAGTTTAGACAGTTTGACTATTAGTACCAATGCTATGGATTGCCCTTTTGTTGGTTACCTAGAGCATTATTCTGTTGAAATTTTGTTCAAATTTTGTAAGTGATATTTTTAAAAGTCGGATTACACGGTTTGCTACGTTCCGATTTTCTAAGGATCCCATTGGTCGTGACGTCATTGGTTGGCGGTATTGGTTGGCGGTATGCGATTCTTAGCCTTACTCCTTTTGTGACTAGTAGGGGTGTGTCAGGCCCCTGTACTCTGATTGGTTGTATATTTGTGTACATAGTGCTGGATTCTCTTATAGTTCCATCGCTGTTTACGATTGTTACTATTATTATTGGAGGGGAAATATTAGTTACTTATATAATCGCTCAAACAATATCTATAGTTTGGAAATAATACAAAGTTTTTGGAAATAATACAAAGTTTTTGGAAACCTTATATATTGGGGGATATACAAATCACGATGTTTGATTTAGGTCACTTTTCAAAAGCATTTTATGCTGTTGAGATTATAAAAGTATTAGTATTTGTATGAATCTTACAACATCTTTTTGTGCTGTTGAAATGTAAACATGTATTAATGATTTATGACGGATGGTAGACATTTCATATTTTGTTAGCTAAGAGTCAAAATGTTATCATAAATAATGTTAAAGAAATACTATTAAAGTATATATATATATATACATATATATATATATATATATATACATATATATATAAAATTAACCCTTACTGTGAGTGGTTTTCCAAAGGTTTCCAATTGCTCTCTTTCATAGTATAAAATTTCCTGTCCACTATGGGTTGACAGCGATTTTGTCATCTTATCCATTATTAATTGGGGGTGGGGGGGAGCGGTGTGTCGGTGGAAGGATGGGCAATCTAAGTATTGATCGTATTCTATTTTAGGAGACAGTCAGCCAGAATCTGGCTTTTTGGTCTGGCGTCTTCATCTTTATCTGGATGAAGTATAATTTTTTAGTCCTTAGTATGGCACCTTCATCTTATCTAGATGAAGTGTCATTAGGAATCCTGTGATTATATGATGATGAGCTTACTTCTTTCTTATTGCTCAAAATAGGATGGATATTATTTAATATCTATATTCGGGCTGTAGATATATATACAATATGGACGCTTCTACTATTGATCTTAACATTAATGTGAGGGATGAATCTGGATTGTCTATCTTTTAGGCAGCTTTTACATTATCTATGCTTGCTTTCTTGTCTCCTTATAAATTAATTAAAATAGAGTGTAACAATGTCGAAGGTGTTATCTGGATAGGCTACTAGAAGTATGCAGTCTGTGAACTTTCACCTCTGGCTAGATTGACTTGGACCTGTGCTACTGTATTTTAGTCGATATCCCAAATTTCTGGGGGCTTAACAGAGAGCTTTGCAATTAGTTTTACAATTAGCTATGGGGGAGATAAATTTGGAGGTCTGGTCTCTAGCTGTCATAATAGAAGCTTGTTGGTTGGACTTTCAAGTTTCATCAAATCTAAAGGGGAGATTCCATTACACCCTTGTTCCAACTTATATCTAGAGGGGAGAGTTTCTGAAAATTCTGGGTGAACGTAATCAGATCAAATTGATGAATATAAATGAGAGAGATCTTCCTTATTGTTCAATCCCTTCGGGTGGAGGCAATCTAGATTAAAGATCCATCTCGACTCGGCGGTGAGTAATTTCTTTGTGTAGTTTCCTCCTCTCCAGTCTTTTCGGATCTTTTGAATTCCCATGAAGGATAGTTCTTTAATATTGCCTTTATGTATGGTTGAGAAGTGACTATACAGAACTGTATCCATATTTAACTTTTCAATTAGTAGTAAATGTTCACGTATTCTATCCCGTAGAATTCTTGATGTCTGGCCTATATATTGGAGGCCACATGAACATTGTAGCATATAAACGATCCCTGCGTCTTGACATCGGATTAGTTCATTCACTTTATGTTCTTCTTTGGTGGTGTGGCTATGGAATGTGGTAGCTTTCTTTCCACGTTTACATGCTTTACATAGCAGGCATGGGAAAAAGCCTTTTACTTCTTTTCCAAATGTATCTAAGATGCCCTGCTTTTTCTTCTTTTCTATACTTGGGGCCAGTTTGCTTCGTAAATTCTTCGTCTTTCGATATACGAATTTTGGTTTTGATGGCAATCTATCGCCTATTATATCATCTTCTTTCAATAGTGACCAGTGCTTTTGGAATATTCGCTCGATTATATCTTTGTTTTCACTATATTCTGTGATCATCACCACATTAAGGCGGTCATCTTCTGTTATGGATGTTTTTTCTTTGTACTTTAGAAGTTCCTTTCTTTCTATGTTTGCAACTTCTTGGATATTCTGATCCAATGCGTCTTGGTCGTACCCTCTCTCTAGAAATTTGTTCTTGATGATTTCTGCCTGTTCTCCCCATTTCTCCTCTGTCGAACAATTCTTCTTAATCCTTAATAACTGTCCTTTTGGGATGTTACTCTTCCAGCTTCTATGGTGGCAGCTAGTACTATGTATATAATTATTGCTGTCAACACTTTTAAAATGTGTAGATGTTTCGATCTTGCCATTTCTGACTGCAATATTCAAATCCAGAAAAATCAACTCCTTGGTACTGCAAGTGTAGGTAAACTTCAAGTTATTCGTACTTTTATTCATGACCTCGATCGTGTAGTCCAAGTCCTCCTGAGTGCCTTTCCAGACGATGATGATGTCATCTATATAACGGCGGTAGAGGACCAGGTCCGCGCTTGCTGGGCATGACTCCCAGAAGATGTTTTCCCACTTGCCCATATATAAGTTGGCATAGCTAGGCGCGAACCTGGTCCCCATTGCTGTGCCGCAAATTTGTTGGTAATAATTTCCATCGTCATGGAAATAGTTGTGGGTCAATATATACTGAATACCATCTAAGATGAAGTCTTTTTGGACCTCAGGGACTTCTGGGTCTTTATTAAGGAAGAATTTGACTGCCTCCAAACCATCTTCATGGGGGATACACGTATATAGTGACATCACATCACAGGTTGCAAAGATGTAGTCCTTCTCCCATGGGATCTCCTCTAGGAGGTTTAGTATTTGCGTGGAATCTTTAAGATATGACGGTAGCTGTTTTACATATCTTTGAAGGTTAAGATCAATGTATTCCGAGAGGTTACTACTCAGAGAACCAATACCCGAAATTATCGGTCTTCCTGGTGGTTTCTGTAATGTTTTGTGAATCTTCGGTAGATGATATATTACCGGAGTGATGGGATGGTTTATATTAATGTAGTCATATTCTTTCTTGCTTAATATTCCTTGTTCTTTAGCCTGATCTAGAATCTGCAATAGTTCCTTCTTATACACACCTAGCGGATTTGAGGGTAGTTTTCGATATGTCTCTCGGTCTCCCAAGATCCTAGCATTTTCCAGTTTGTAGTCAGCTCGGTCCATGATGACAATTCCACCACCCTTGTCCGCTGGTTTAATGGTCAAATTGTGGTTGTCTTCTAATGTCTTGATCGTCTTAATCTGTTGGTTTGTGAGGTTTCTTGTTCTCAACTTTAATTTTTTAGATTGTAACTCCTTGATTTCTTTGCAGACCATTGTCTCAAATGCCTCAATTGAGGCCCCTTTGCTGTTTATGGGGAAAAAAGATGATTTTGGTCTCAGGCTTGTGTGTCTGTAGCTGTCATTTTGTTCCTGTGGGCTCCCCATAGTTCTTTCTGTTGCTAACTTAGCAAAGAATCTTTTTAATGTGAGTTTCCGGATGAATTCTTTTGTGTTAATGAAGGTCTGGAATTTATCCAAACTTCTCGTCGGTGCAAAGGAGAGACCGAACTTGAGAATGGTGTTTTCTTCTTCAGTTAGAGTGTGCGAGCTTAAATTGAATATCCCCTCGGTGTTTCCCGTGGTGGTTATTCCATTCTTCTCGATCCCTCTCTTATTTAGTTTCGCCCCTCCTCGCCTTCCTCTGTGTGTCTTCTTCTTGTCGAGGTTGTTGGTTTGTCTTGTTCTGTTTCTCTCTGTGGTCTTGGGGCTCTGTCTCTCTCTCTGCTGTATGCATGGTTCAATCCTAAAAAAGATTGATCTGTCATGATGCCCGATGTGGATCTTTGAAGTTCTTTCTGTGATTCCATTTTTTTGGGTCGTTGTTGGATTTTCCATTCTTCCCTTGTATGCCCCTCATCTTTTCTATGAGTACTTGGTCCTTCTTTCTTAGTTGGCGTTCTGTACATATTGTTCCTCCTGTGGTATGTATCATCTCTGTTGTCATTTTCCTCATGGTGATAAAATTCCCTCTGGTTTTGATAGCTGTATCCATTATCGTTCCGTCTGTAGTAATTCATTCTCCCCTCGTAATATTGTTGTTTTGGTGAATATTGATGTTGGTAATCTCCCCTATTGTGTCTTTTATCCTGGTTATAGTCCCATCTACTATGCCAGTTTTCCCTCCTTCCTCTGGATGTATATTCTTCCCTCCCTCTGTATTCTCTTTCTTTATTGTGTTCCCACCGATTCCCGTAATTTTGTCCTCTATTGTTATAGTAGGGTCTCGGTCTATTGTTGCCAAATGGCGTTTGAATATGGTGGTGGGGTCTTGTATAATTTCTCCTATAGGATCTATTCATGTCTTCATTTTTTGGTCTGTATTGTCTAGTCGTTTGTCTCCTTGAGTCATAATCATATCCCATATCCTGTTGATGATCACCCCTTGATTCAGTGTGTGTAATTATGTCTTCCTTTTTCCCCTCCAATTGCGTGTCTATGGTTTCTTCTGTTATGGTGTTAGTGTGTTCGTCATTTTTTATCTCTTTATTTTCTAATTCTCTTAGCAATTTTTTGGTTTTTTTCTGTATGACGTCATCTCTGATCTTTTTTATCTTTTTAAATAGGTTATCTTTCCTTTCTATAATGTCTGCAGAATCCTGTCCGGAGTGTTCTAAATTAATTAGAATTTCTTCATTTTCCTTAATTTTTAGGTCCATGTGTAATGCTAATGATTCTCTGTACTCTATAATAAGTCTGATCAGCTGTCTAGACGTGTTTATTAAGACAAGTCTCCATTTCTCAGAAATGGGGTCTGATAGAGGGAAAGCACATTCTTTATGCGTCATGAGCCCTTTTGGAATAATGTCTAATTCCAAACATTTTTTCAGAAATGCAATTTCTGCTTTGTATTTTACTTCTGAAATTAGAAGTTTTTCTAATTCCCTAAATATAGATTGTATGTCTACAGTTTCATCTTCGTCTAGTTCGACACATATCATTTTGGTTTGTTTATTTACATTAAATGATACATCTTGGCGAAGTGAGGCTAAGGACTCCATATCTATATGGTCCAAATAGTCTATGAAGAATGTAAAATATCGATGTAGTGGCTGCTAGGATATTACTAGGATAAGTAACTAAGAGTAAGAAAAGGGGAAGGATATCCCAGCGCCAGCAAAACCTTATATGCCTGAGACAGTGGTACCTAGCTACCACTAAGTGAAAACAGAAATGTGAGAAGTGAACTCAGGCGCCAACAATACTGAGGCTAAGGTTAAAAAATGAGGATTTATTACATATAATCACAAATAAACATAAATAAACATATACATATATAGCTGCATGGATCCACGCTAAAAATGGTCTAAAAATGGTCTAAAAATGATCTAAAAATTCTAAAAACAATCTAAAAGCAATCTATGAGGAACAAACTGTTACGTGTGTCCCAATGCGGTACAATTGGTCCCTGAAAGTTACATAGTGATTGTGAGTGACCTTGTGAAAAATGTTAAATTCAAACAATTAAAACAAAAGTGTAAAATCAATGAAACAATCCAACTCCTGGAAAATGTGGAAGATGGTAAAGTTGTTAAAACTGAAAATTGTGACTGTGTACGGTGCCCCTAGTAAAGGGGAGGTGCTAAAAGTCTGAAAAATTCAAAAAATTCAAAAAAATGGGCCAAACAAATTCCAATGTTAAATCCAAGACAATTCTGTGGTGTGTCTTAAATGTGACCTTAAATGATTTAAGTGTCCAAGAAAAATAATAAAAGTGGAAGTCAATTTGCTCTGTACTTGTCCAGTGTGAAATATCCTTCAGTGCACAAAAAATAGCAAAAAATAGCAAAAAATACAACAGAAAAATGGCAAAAAATAAAAAATCAAAAAGTGAAAATAACAGAAAAAAACCTGCGAAGAGAAGATGAGACACAATGTGTAAAATCTTTACAGAAATATCCTCCTAATGAAATAGAGCTTACCAGGTCTACGCGTTTCGGCCTCCCCTAGGCCTTTATCAAGACTGAATGGTAAGCTATTAATTTTGGCCTTTTATAGGGCCTTTAGTGTTGTAACCGGAAATGGAAGTAGTTGATGACTTCCGGTTTTCGTTAAAAATTATATTTCACATTAATATTGTTAATGTGTCTTACTCTGTATGATGTGATATCCTCTTGTAAGATATTTGTTTACACTACCTCTTGTTTTTGTACTTTTTGTCTTACTATTACTTTCAATCCTTAGCCTCTGTATACCTAATGACGTCACTTCCGGTTTGGGTCCGTAATTTATAGTTTAGACAGTTTGACTATTAGTACCAATGCTATGGATTGCCCTTTTGTTGGTTACCTAGAGCATTATTCTGTTGAAATTTTGTTCAAATTTTGTAAGTGATATTTTTAAAAGTCGGATTACACGGTTTGCTACGTTCCGATTTTCTAAGGATCCCATTGGTCGTGACGTCATTGGTTGGCGGTATTGGTTGGCGGTATGCGATTCTTAGCCTTACTCCTTTTGTGACTAGTAGGGGTGTGTCAGGCCCCTGTACTCTGATTGGTTGTATATTTGTGTACATAGTGCTGGATTCTCTTATAGTTCCATCGCTGTTTACGATTGTTACTATTATTATTGGAGGGGAAATATTAGTTACTTATATAATCGCTCAAACAATATCTATAGTTTGGAAATAATACAAAGTTTTTGGAAATAATACAAAGTTTTTGGAAACCTTATATATTGGGGGATATACAAATCACGATGTTTGATTTAGGTCACTTTTCAAAAGCATTTTATGCTGTTGAGATTATAAAAGTATTAGTATTTGTATGAATCTTACAACATCTTTTTGTGCTGTTGAAATGTAAACATGTATTAATGATTTATGACGGATGGTAGACATTTCATATTTTGTTAGCTAAGAGTCAAAATGTTATCATAAATAATGTTAAAGAAATACTATTAAAGTATATATATATATATACATATATATATATATATATATATACATATATATATAAAATTAACCCTTACTGTGAGTGGTTTTCCAAAGGTTTCCAATTGCTCTCTTTCATAGTATAAAATTTCCTGTCCACTATGGGTTGACAGCGATTTTGTCATCTTATCCATTATTAATTGGGGGTGGGGGGGAGCGGTGTGTCGGTGGAAGGATGGGCAATCTAAGTATTGATCGTATTCTATTTTAGGAGACAGTCAGCCAGAATCTGGCTTTTTGGTCTGGCGTCTTCATCTTTATCTGGATGAAGTATAATTTTTTAGTCCTTAGTATGGCACCTTCATCTTATCTAGATGAAGTGTCATTAGGAATCCTGTGATTATATGATGATGAGCTTACTTCTTTCTTATTGCTCAAAATAGGATGGATATTATTTAATATCTATATTCGGGCTGTAGATATATATACAATATGGACGCTTCTACTATTGATCTTAACATTAATGTGAGGGATGAATCTGGATTGTCTATCTTTTAGGCAGCTTTTACATTATCTATGCTTGCTTTCTTGTCTCCTTATAAATTAATTAAAATAGAGTGTAACAATGTCGAAGGTGTTATCTGGATAGGCTACTAGAAGTATGCAGTCTGTGAACTTTCACCTCTGGCTAGATTGACTTGGACCTGTGCTACTGTATTTTAGTCGATATCCCAAATTTCTGGGGGCTTAACAGAGAGCTTTGCAATTAGTTTTACAATTAGCTATGGGGGAGATAAATTTGGAGGTCTGGTCTCTAGCTGTCATAATAGAAGCTTGTTGGTTGGACTTTCAAGTTTCATCAAATCTAAAGGGGAGATTCCATTACACCCTTGTTCCAACTTATATCTAGAGGGGAGAGTTTCTGAAAATTCTGGGTGAACGTAATCAGATCAAATTGATGAATATAAATGAGAGAGATCTTCCTTATTGTTCAATCCCTTCGGGTGGAGGCAATCTAGATTAAAGATCCATCTCGACTCGGCGGTGAGTAATTTCTTTGTGTAGTTTCCTCCTCTCCAGTCTTTTCGGATCTTTTGAATTCCCATGAAGGATAGTTCTTTAATATTGCCTTTATGTATGGTTGAGAAGTGACTATACAGAACTGTATCCATATTTAACTTTTCAATTAGTAGTAAATGTTCACGTATTCTATCCCGTAGAATTCTTGATGTCTGGCCTATATATTGGAGGCCACATGAACATTGTAGCATATAAACGATCCCTGCGTCTTGACATCGGATTAGTTCATTCACTTTATGTTCTTCTTTGGTGGTGTGGCTATGGAATGTGGTAGCTTTCTTTCCACGTTTACATGCTTTACATAGCAGGCATGGGAAAAAGCCTTTTACTTCTTTTCCAAATGTATCTAAGATGCCCTGCTTTTTCTTCTTTTCTATACTTGGGGCCAGTTTGCTTCGTAAATTCTTCGTCTTTCGATATACGAATTTTGGTTTTGATGGCAATCTATCGCCTATTATATCATCTTCTTTCAATAGTGACCAGTGCTTTTGGAATATTCGCTCGATTATATCTTTGTTTTCACTATATTCTGTGATCATCACCACATTAAGGCGGTCATCTTCTGTTATGGATGTTTTTTCTTTGTACTTTAGAAGTTCCTTTCTTTCTATGTTTGCAACTTCTTGGATATTCTGATCCAATGCGTCTTGGTCGTACCCTCTCTCTAGAAATTTGTTCTTGATGATTTCTGCCTGTTCTCCCCATTTCTCCTCTGTCGAACAATTCTTCTTAATCCTTAATAACTGTCCTTTTGGGATGTTACTCTTCCAGCTTCTATGGTGGCAGCTAGTACTATGTATATAATTATTGCTGTCAACACTTTTAAAATGTGTAGATGTTTCGATCTTGCCATTTCTGACTGCAATATTCAAATCCAGAAAAATCAACTCCTTGGTACTGCAAGTGTAGGTAAACTTCAAGTTATTCGTACTTTTATTCATGACCTCGATCGTGTAGTCCAAGTCCTCCTGAGTGCCTTTCCAGACGATGATGATGTCATCTATATAACGGCGGTAGAGGACCAGGTCCGCGCTTGCTGGGCATGACTCCCAGAAGATGTTTTCCCACTTGCCCATATATAAGTTGGCATAGCTAGGCGCGAACCTGGTCCCCATTGCTGTGCCGCAAATTTGTTGGTAATAATTTCCATCGTCATGGAAATAGTTGTGGGTCAATATATACTGAATACCATCTAAGATGAAGTCTTTTTGGACCTCAGGGACTTCTGGGTCTTTATTAAGGAAGAATTTGACTGCCTCCAAACCATCTTCATGGGGGATACACGTATATAGTGACATCACATCACAGGTTGCAAAGATGTAGTCCTTCTCCCATGGGATCTCCTCTAGGAGGTTTAGTATTTGCGTGGAATCTTTAAGATATGACGGTAGCTGTTTTACATATCTTTGAAGGTTAAGATC
This sequence comes from Bombina bombina, assembly GCF_027579735.1. Classification (NCBI taxonomy): domain Eukaryota; kingdom Metazoa; phylum Chordata; class Amphibia; order Anura; family Bombinatoridae; genus Bombina; species Bombina bombina. The sequence continues at coordinate 293,967,859 of NC_069502.1, read as the reverse complement.
AATGTATTCCGAGAGGTTACTACTCAGAGAACCAATACCCGAAATTATCGGTCTTCCTGGTGGTTTCTGTAATGTTTTGTGAATCTTCGGTAGATGATATATTACCGGAGTGATGGGATGGTTTATATTAATGTAGTCATATTCTTTCTTGCTTAATATTCCTTGTTCTTTAGCCTGATCTAGAATCTGCAATAGTTCCTTCTTATACACACCTAGCGGATTTGAGGGTAGTTTTCGATATGTCTCTCGGTCTCCCAAGATCCTAGCATTTTCCAGTTTGTAGTCAGCTCGGTCCATGATGACAATTCCACCACCCTTGTCCGCTGGTTTAATGGTCAAATTGTGGTTGTCTTCTAATGTCTTGATCGTCTTAATCTGTTGGTTTGTGAGGTTTCTTGTTCTCAACTTTAATTTTTTAGATTGTAACTCCTTGATTTCTTTGCAGACCATTGTCTCAAATGCCTCAATTGAGGCCCCTTTGCTGTTTATGGGGAAAAAAGATGATTTTGGTCTCAGGCTTGTGTGTCTGTAGCTGTCATTTTGTTCCTGTGGGCTCCCCATAGTTCTTTCTGTTGCTAACTTAGCAAAGAATCTTTTTAATGTGAGTTTCCGGATGAATTCTTTTGTGTTAATGAAGGTCTGGAATTTATCCAAACTTCTCGTCGGTGCAAAGGAGAGACCGAACTTGAGAATGGTGTTTTCTTCTTCAGTTAGAGTGTGCGAGCTTAAATTGAATATCCCCTCGGTGTTTCCCGTGGTGGTTATTCCATTCTTCTCGATCCCTCTCTTATTTAGTTTCGCCCCTCCTCGCCTTCCTCTGTGTGTCTTCTTCTTGTCGAGGTTGTTGGTTTGTCTTGTTCTGTTTCTCTCTGTGGTCTTGGGGCTCTGTCTCTCTCTCTGCTGTATGCATGGTTCAATCCTAAAAAAGATTGATCTGTCATGATGCCCGATGTGGATCTTTGAAGTTCTTTCTGTGATTCCATTTTTTTGGGTCGTTGTTGGATTTTCCATTCTTCCCTTGTATGCCCCTCATCTTTTCTATGAGTACTTGGTCCTTCTTTCTTAGTTGGCGTTCTGTACATATTGTTCCTCCTGTGGTATGTATCATCTCTGTTGTCATTTTCCTCATGGTGATAAAATTCCCTCTGGTTTTGATAGCTGTATCCATTATCGTTCCGTCTGTAGTAATTCATTCTCCCCTCGTAATATTGTTGTTTTGGTGAATATTGATGTTGGTAATCTCCCCTATTGTGTCTTTTATCCTGGTTATAGTCCCATCTACTATGCCAGTTTTCCCTCCTTCCTCTGGATGTATATTCTTCCCTCCCTCTGTATTCTCTTTCTTTATTGTGTTCCCACCGATTCCCGTAATTTTGTCCTCTATTGTTATAGTAGGGTCTCGGTCTATTGTTGCCAAATGGCGTTTGAATATGGTGGTGGGGTCTTGTATAATTTCTCCTATAGGATCTATTCATGTCTTCATTTTTTGGTCTGTATTGTCTAGTCGTTTGTCTCCTTGAGTCATAATCATATCCCATATCCTGTTGATGATCACCCCTTGATTCAGTGTGTGTAATTATGTCTTCCTTTTTCCCCTCCAATTGCGTGTCTATGGTTTCTTCTGTTATGGTGTTAGTGTGTTCGTCATTTTTTATCTCTTTATTTTCTAATTCTCTTAGCAATTTTTTGGTTTTTTTCTGTATGACGTCATCTCTGATCTTTTTTATCTTTTTAAATAGGTTATCTTTCCTTTCTATAATGTCTGCAGAATCCTGTCCGGAGTGTTCTAAATTAATTAGAATTTCTTCATTTTCCTTAATTTTTAGGTCCATGTGTAATGCTAATGATTCTCTGTACTCTATAATAAGTCTGATCAGCTGTCTAGACGTGTTTATTAAGACAAGTCTCCATTTCTCAGAAATGGGGTCTGATAGAGGGAAAGCACATTCTTTATGCGTCATGAGCCCTTTTGGAATAATGTCTAATTCCAAACATTTTTTCAGAAATGCAATTTCTGCTTTGTATTTTACTTCTGAAATTAGAAGTTTTTCTAATTCCCTAAATATAGACAGCTACAGACACACAAGCCTGAGACCAAAATCATCTTTTTTCCCCATAAACAGCAAAGGGGCCTCAATTGAGGCATTTGAGACAATGGTCTGCAAAGAAATCAAGGAGTTACAATCTAAAAAATTAAAGTTGAGAACAAGAAACCTCACAAACCAACAGATTAAGACGATCAAGACATTAGAAGACAACCACAATTTGACCATTAAACCAGCGGACAAGGGTGGTGGAATTGTCATCATGGACCGAGCTGACTACAAACTGGAAAATGCTAGGATCTTGGGAGACCGAGAGACATATCGAAAACTACCCTCAAATCCGCTAGGTGTGTATAAGAAGGAACTATTGCAGATTCTAGATCAGGCTAAAGAACAAGGAATATTAAGCAAGAAAGAATATGACTACATTAATATAAACCATCCCATCACTCCGGTAATATATCATCTACCGAAGATTCACAAAACATTACAGAAACCACCAGGAAGACCGATAATTTCGGGTATTGGTTCTCTGAGTAGTAACCTCTCGGAATACATTGATCTTAACCTTCAAAGATATGTAAAACAGCTACCGTCATATCTTAAAGATTCCACGCAAATACTAAACCTCCTAGAGGAGATCCCATGGGAGAAGGACTACATCTTTGCAACCTGTGATGTGATGTCACTATATACGTGTATCCCCCATGAAGATGGTTTGGAGGCAGTCAAATTCTTCCTTAATAAAGACCCAGAAGTCCCTGAGGTCCAAAAAGACTTCATCTTAGATGGTATTCAGTATATATTGACCCACAACTATTTCCATGACGATGGAAATTATTACCAACAAATTTGCGGCACAGCAATGGGGACCAGGTTCGCGCCTAGCTATGCCAACTTATATATGGGCAAGTGGGAAAACATCTTCTGGGAGTCATGCCCAGCAAGCGCGGACCTGGTCCTCTACCGCCGTTATATAGATGACATCATCATCGTCTGGAAAGGCACTCAGGAGGACTTGGACTACACGATCGAGGTCATGAATAAAAGTACGAATAACTTGAAGTTTACCTACACTTGCAGTACCAAGGAGTTGATTTTTCTGGATTTGAATATTGCAGTCAGAAATGGCAAGATCGAAACATCTACACATTTTAAAAGTGTTGACAGCAATAATTATATACATAGTACTAGCTGCCACCATAGAAGCTGGAAGAGTAACATCCCAAAAGGACAGTTATTAAGGATTAAGAAGAATTGTTCGACAGAGGAGAAATGGGGAGAACAGGCAGAAATCATCAAGAACAAATTTCTAGAGAGAGGGTACGACCAAGACGCATTGGATCAGAATATCCAAGAAGTTGCAAACATAGAAAGAAAGGAACTTCTAAAGTACAAAGAAAAAACATCCATAACAGAAGATGACCGCCTTAATGTGGTGATGATCACAGAATATAGTGAAAACAAAGATATAATCGAGCGAATATTCCAAAAGCACTGGTCACTATTGAAAGAAGATGATATAATAGGCGATAGATTGCCATCAAAACCAAAATTCGTATATCGAAAGACGAAGAATTTACGAAGCAAACTGGCCCCAAGTATAGAAAAGAAGAAAAAGCAGGGCATCTTAGATACATTTGGAAAAGAAGTAAAAGGCTTTTTCCCATGCCTGCTATGTAAAGCATGTAAACGTGGAAAGAAAGCTACCACATTCCATAGCCACACCACCAAAGAAGAACATAAAGTGAATGAACTAATCCGATGTCAAGACGCAGGGATCGTTTATATGCTACAATGTTCATGTGGCCTCCAATATATAGGCCAGACATCAAGAATTCTACGGGATAGAATACGTGAACATTTACTACTAATTGAAAAGTTAAATATGGATACAGTTCTGTATAGTCACTTCTCAACCATACATAAAGGCAATATTAAAGAACTATCCTTCATGGGAATTCAAAAGATCCGAAAAGACTGGAGAGGAGGAAACTACACAAAGAAATTACTCACCGCCGAGTCGAGATGGATCTTTAATCTAGATTGCCTCCACCCGAAGGGATTGAACAATAAGGAAGATCTCTCTCATTTATATTCATCAATTTGATCTGATTACGTTCACCCAGAATTTTCAGAAACTCTCCCCTCTAGATATAAGTTGGAACAAGGGTGTAATGGAATCTCCCCTTTAGATTTGATGAAACTTGAAAGTCCAACCAACAAGCTTCTATTATGACAGCTAGAGACCAGACCTCCAAATTTATCTCCCCCATAGCTAATTGTAAAACTAATTGCAAAGCTCTCTGTTAAGCCCCCAGAAATTTGGGATATCGACTAAAATACAGTAGCACAGGTCCAAGTCAATCTAGCCAGAGGTGAAAGTTCACAGACTGCATACTTCTAGTAGCCTATCCAGATAACACCTTCGACATTGTTACACTCTATTTTAATTAATTTATAAGGAGACAAGAAAGCAAGCATAGATAATGTAAAAGCTGCCTAAAAGATAGACAATCCAGATTCATCCCTCACATTAATGTTAAGATCAATAGTAGAAGCGTCCATATTGTATATATATCTACAGCCCGAATATAGATATTAAATAATATCCATCCTATTTTGAGCAATAAGAAAGAAGTAAGCTCATCATCATATAATCACAGGATTCCTAATGACACTTCATCTAGATAAGATGAAGGTGCCATACTAAGGACTAAAAAATTATACTTCATCCAGATAAAGATGAAGACGCCAGACCAAAAAGCCAGATTCTGGCTGACTGTCTCCTAAAATAGAATACGATCAATACTTAGATTGCCCATCCTTCCACCGACACACCGCTCCCCCCCACCCCCAATTAATAATGGATAAGATGACAAAATCGCTGTCAACCCATAGTGGACAGGAAATTTTATACTATGAAAGAGAGCAATTGGAAACCTTTGGAAAACCACTCACAGTAAGGGTTAATTTTATATATATATGTATATATATATATATATATATGTATATATATATATATACTTTAATAGTATTTCTTTAACATTATTTATGATAACATTTTGACTCTTAGCTAACAAAATATGAAATGTCTACCATCCGTCATAAATCATTAATACATGTTTACATTTCAACAGCACAAAAAGATGTTGTAAGATTCATACAAATACTAATACTTTTATAATCTCAACAGCATAAAATGCTTTTGAAAAGTGACCTAAATCAAACATCGTGATTTGTATATCCCCCAATATATAAGGTTTCCAAAAACTTTGTATTATTTCCAAAAACTTTGTATTATTTCCAAACTATAGATATTGTTTGAGCGATTATATAAGTAACTAATATTTCCCCTCCAATAATAATAGTAACAATCGTAAACAGCGATGGAACTATAAGAGAATCCAGCACTATGTACACAAATATACAACCAATCAGAGTACAGGGGCCTGACACACCCCTACTAGTCACAAAAGGAGTAAGGCTAAGAATCGCATACCGCCAACCAATACCGCCAACCAATGACGTCACGACCAATGGGATCCTTAGAAAATCGGAACGTAGCAAACCGTGTAATCCGACTTTTAAAAATATCACTTACAAAATTTGAACAAAATTTCAACAGAATAATGCTCTAGGTAACCAACAAAAGGGCAATCCATAGCATTGGTACTAATAGTCAAACTGTCTAAACTATAAATTACGGACCCAAACCGGAAGTGACGTCATTAGGTATACAGAGGCTAAGGATTGAAAGTAATAGTAAGACAAAAAGTACAAAAACAAGAGGTAGTGTAAACAAATATCTTACAAGAGGATATCACATCATACAGAGTAAGACACATTAACAATATTAATGTGAAATATAATTTTTAACGAAAACCGGAAGTCATCAACTACTTCCATTTCCGGTTACAACACTAAAGGCCCTATAAAAGGCCAAAATTAATAGCTTACCATTCAGTCTTGATAAAGGCCTAGGGGAGGCCGAAACGCGTAGACCTGGTAAGCTCTATTTCATTAGGAGGATATTTCTGTAAAGATTTTACACATTGTGTCTCATCTTCTCTTCGCAGGTTTTTTTCTGTTATTTTCACTTTTTGATTTTTTATTTTTTGCCATTTTTCTGTTGTATTTTTTGCTATTTTTTGCTATTTTTTGTGCACTGAAGGATATTTCACACTGGACAAGTACAGAGCAAATTGACTTCCACTTTTATTATTTTTCTTGGACACTTAAATCATTTAAGGTCACATTTAAGACACACCACAGAATTGTCTTGGATTTAACATTGGAATTTGTTTGGCCCATTTTTTTGAATTTTTTGAATTTTTCAGACTTTTAGCACCTCCCCTTTACTAGGGGCACCGTACACAGTCACAATTTTCAGTTTTAACAACTTTACCATCTTCCACATTTTCCAGGAGTTGGATTGTTTCATTGATTTTACACTTTTGTTTTAATTGTTTGAATTTAACATTTTTCACAAGGTCACTCACAATCACTATGTAACTTTCAGGGACCAATTGTACCGCATTGGGACACACGTAACAGTTTGTTCCTCATAGATTGCTTTTAGATTGTTTTTAGAATTTTTAGATCATTTTTAGACCATTTTTAGACCATTTTTAGCGTGGATCCATGCAGCTATATATGTATATGTTTATTTATGTTTATTTGTGATTATATGTAATAAATCCTCATTTTTTAACCTTAGCCTCAGTATTGTTGGCGCCTGAGTTCACTTCTCACATTTCTGTTTTCACTTAGTGGTAGCTAGGTACCACTGTCTCAGGCATATAAGGTTTTGCTGGCGCTGGGATATCCTTCCCCTTTTCTTACTCTTAGTTACTTATCCTAGTAATATCCTAGCAGCCACTACATCGATATTTTACATTCTTCATAGACTATTTGGACCATATAGATATGGAGTCCTTAGCCTCACTTCGCCAAGATGTATCATTTAATGTAAATAAACAAACCAAAATGATATGTGTCGAACTAGACGAAGATGAAACTGTAGACATACAATCTATATTTAGGGAATTAGAAAAACTTCTAATTTCAGAAGTAAAATACAAAGCAGAAATTGCATTTCTGAAAAAATGTTTGGAATTAGACATTATTCCAAAAGGGCTCATGACGCATAAAGAATGTGCTTTCCCTCTATCAGACCCCATTTCTGAGAAATGGAGACTTGTCTTAATAAACACGTCTAGACAGCTGATCAGACTTATTATAGAGTACAGAGAATCATTAGCATTACACATGGACCTAAAAATTAAGGAAAATGAAGAAATTCTAATTAATTTAGAACACTCCGGACAGGATTCTGCAGACATTATAGAAAGGAAAGATAACCTATTTAAAAAGATAAAAAAGATCAGAGATGACGTCATACAGAAAAAAACCAAAAAATTGCTAAGAGAATTAGAAAATAAAGAGATAAAAAATGACGAACACACTAACACCATAACAGAAGAAACCATAGACACGCAATTGGAGGGGAAAAAGGAAGACATAATTACACACACTGAATCAAGGGGTGATCATCAACAGGATATGGGATATGATTATGACTCAAGGAGACAAACGACTAGACAATACAGACCAAAAAATGAAGACATGAATAGATCCTATAGGAGAAATTATACAAGACCCCACCACCATATTCAAACGCCATTTGGCAACAATAGACCGAGACCCTACTATAACAATAGAGGACAAAATTACGGGAATCGGTGGGAACACAATAAAGAAAGAGAATACAGAGGGAGGGAAGAATATACATCCAGAGGAAGGAGGGAAAACTGGCATAGTAGATGGGACTATAACCAGGATAAAAGACACAATAGGGGAGATAACCAACATCAATATTCACCAAAACAACAATATTACGAGGGGAGAATGAATTACTACAGACGGAACGATAATGGATACAGCTATCAAAACCAGAGGGAATTTTATCACCATGAGGAAAATGACAACAGAGATGATACATACCACAGGAGGAACAATATGTACAGAACGCCAACTAAGAAAGAAGGACCAAGTACTCATAGAAAAGATGAGGGGCATACAAGGGAAGAATGGAAAATCCAACAACGACCCAAAAAAATGGAATCACAGAAAGAACTTCAAAGATCCACATCGGGCATCATGACAGATCAATCTTTTTTAGGATTGAACCATGCATACAGCAGAGAGAGAGACAGAGCCCCAAGACCACAGAGAGAAACAGAACAAGACAAACCAACAACCTCGACAAGAAGAAGACACACAGAGGAAGGCGAGGAGGGGCGAAACTAAATAAGAGAGGGATCGAGAAGAATGGAATAACCACCACGGGAAACACCGAGGGGATATTCAATTTAAGCTCGCACACTCTAACTGAAGAAGAAAACACCATTCTCAAGTTCGGTCTCTCCTTTGCACCGACGAGAAGTTTGGATAAATTCCAGACCTTCATTAACACAAAAGAATTCATCCGGAAACTCACATTAAAAAGATTCTTTGCTAAGTTAGCAACAGAAAGAACTATGGGGAGCCCACAGGAACAAAATGACAGCTACAGACACACAAGCCTGAGACCAAAATCATCTTTTTTCCCCATAAACAGCAAAGGGGCCTCAATTGAGGCATTTGAGACAATGGTCTGCAAAGAAATCAAGGAGTTACAATCTAAAAAATTAAAGTTGAGAACAAGAAACCTCACAAACCAACAGATTAAGACGATCAAGACATTAGAAGACAACCACAATTTGACCATTAAACCAGCGGACAAGGGTGGTGGAATTGTCATCATGGACCGAGCTGACTACAAACTGGAAAATGCTAGGATCTTGGGAGACCGAGAGACATATCGAAAACTACCCTCAAATCCGCTAGGTGTGTATAAGAAGGAACTATTGCAGATTCTAGATCAGGCTAAAGAACAAGGAATATTAAGCAAGAAAGAATATGACTACATTAATATAAACCATCCCATCACTCCGGTAATATATCATCTACCGAAGATTCACAAAACATTACAGAAACCACCAGGAAGACCGATAATTTCGGGTATTGGTTCTCTGAGTAGTAACCTCTCGGAATACATTGATCTTAACCTTCAAAGATATGTAAAACAGCTACCGTCATATCTTAAAGATTCCACGCAAATACTAAACCTCCTAGAGGAGATCCCATGGGAGAAGGACTACATCTTTGCAACCTGTGATGTGATGTCACTATATACGTGTATCCCCCATGAAGATGGTTTGGAGGCAGTCAAATTCTTCCTTAATAAAGACCCAGAAGTCCCTGAGGTCCAAAAAGACTTCATCTTAGATGGTATTCAGTATATATTGACCCACAACTATTTCCATGACGATGGAAATTATTACCAACAAATTTGCGGCACAGCAATGGGGACCAGGTTCGCGCCTAGCTATGCCAACTTATATATGGGCAAGTGGGAAAACATCTTCTGGGAGTCATGCCCAGCAAGCGCGGACCTGGTCCTCTACCGCCGTTATATAGATGACATCATCATCGTCTGGAAAGGCACTCAGGAGGACTTGGACTACACGATCGAGGTCATGAATAAAAGTACGAATAACTTGAAGTTTACCTACACTTGCAGTACCAAGGAGTTGATTTTTCTGGATTTGAATATTGCAGTCAGAAATGGCAAGATCGAAACATCTACACATTTTAAAAGTGTTGACAGCAATAATTATATACATAGTACTAGCTGCCACCATAGAAGCTGGAAGAGTAACATCCCAAAAGGACAGTTATTAAGGATTAAGAAGAATTGTTCGACAGAGGAGAAATGGGGAGAACAGGCAGAAATCATCAAGAACAAATTTCTAGAGAGAGGGTACGACCAAGACGCATTGGATCAGAATATCCAAGAAGTTGCAAACATAGAAAGAAAGGAACTTCTAAAGTACAAAGAAAAAACATCCATAACAGAAGATGACCGCCTTAATGTGGTGATGATCACAGAATATAGTGAAAACAAAGATATAATCGAGCGAATATTCCAAAAGCACTGGTCACTATTGAAAGAAGATGATATAATAGGCGATAGATTGCCATCAAAACCAAAATTCGTATATCGAAAGACGAAGAATTTACGAAGCAAACTGGCCCCAAGTATAGAAAAGAAGAAAAAGCAGGGCATCTTAGATACATTTGGAAAAGAAGTAAAAGGCTTTTTCCCATGCCTGCTATGTAAAGCATGTAAACGTGGAAAGAAAGCTACCACATTCCATAGCCACACCACCAAAGAAGAACATAAAGTGAATGAACTAATCCGATGTCAAGACGCAGGGATCGTTTATATGCTACAATGTTCATGTGGCCTCCAATATATAGGCCAGACATCAAGAATTCTACGGGATAGAATACGTGAACATTTACTACTAATTGAAAAGTTAAATATGGATACAGTTCTGTATAGTCACTTCTCAACCATACATAAAGGCAATATTAAAGAACTATCCTTCATGGGAATTCAAAAGATCCGAAAAGACTGGAGAGGAGGAAACTACACAAAGAAATTACTCACCGCCGAGTCGAGATGGATCTTTAATCTAGATTGCCTCCACCCGAAGGGATTGAACAATAAGGAAGATCTCTCTCATTTATATTCATCAATTTGATCTGATTACGTTCACCCAGAATTTTCAGAAACTCTCCCCTCTAGATATAAGTTGGAACAAGGGTGTAATGGAATCTCCCCTTTAGATTTGATGAAACTTGAAAGTCCAACCAACAAGCTTCTATTATGACAGCTAGAGACCAGACCTCCAAATTTATCTCCCCCATAGCTAATTGTAAAACTAATTGCAAAGCTCTCTGTTAAGCCCCCAGAAATTTGGGATATCGACTAAAATACAGTAGCACAGGTCCAAGTCAATCTAGCCAGAGGTGAAAGTTCACAGACTGCATACTTCTAGTAGCCTATCCAGATAACACCTTCGACATTGTTACACTCTATTTTAATTAATTTATAAGGAGACAAGAAAGCAAGCATAGATAATGTAAAAGCTGCCTAAAAGATAGACAATCCAGATTCATCCCTCACATTAATGTTAAGATCAATAGTAGAAGCGTCCATATTGTATATATATCTACAGCCCGAATATAGATATTAAATAATATCCATCCTATTTTGAGCAATAAGAAAGAAGTAAGCTCATCATCATATAATCACAGGATTCCTAATGACACTTCATCTAGATAAGATGAAGGTGCCATACTAAGGACTAAAAAATTATACTTCATCCAGATAAAGATGAAGACGCCAGACCAAAAAGCCAGATTCTGGCTGACTGTCTCCTAAAATAGAATACGATCAATACTTAGATTGCCCATCCTTCCACCGACACACCGCTCCCCCCCACCCCCAATTAATAATGGATAAGATGACAAAATCGCTGTCAACCCATAGTGGACAGGAAATTTTATACTATGAAAGAGAGCAATTGGAAACCTTTGGAAAACCACTCACAGTAAGGGTTAATTTTATATATATATGTATATATATATATATATATATGTATATATATATATATACTTTAATAGTATTTCTTTAACATTATTTATGATAACATTTTGACTCTTAGCTAACAAAATATGAAATGTCTACCATCCGTCATAAATCATTAATACATGTTTACATTTCAACAGCACAAAAAGATGTTGTAAGATTCATACAAATACTAATACTTTTATAATCTCAACAGCATAAAATGCTTTTGAAAAGTGACCTAAATCAAACATCGTGATTTGTATATCCCCCAATATATAAGGTTTCCAAAAACTTTGTATTATTTCCAAAAACTTTGTATTATTTCCAAACTATAGATATTGTTTGAGCGATTATATAAGTAACTAATATTTCCCCTCCAATAATAATAGTAACAATCGTAAACAGCGATGGAACTATAAGAGAATCCAGCACTATGTACACAAATATACAACCAATCAGAGTACAGGGGCCTGACACACCCCTACTAGTCACAAAAGGAGTAAGGCTAAGAATCGCATACCGCCAACCAATACCGCCAACCAATGACGTCACGACCAATGGGATCCTTAGAAAATCGGAACGTAGCAAACCGTGTAATCCGACTTTTAAAAATATCACTTACAAAATTTGAACAAAATTTCAACAGAATAATGCTCTAGGTAACCAACAAAAGGGCAATCCATAGCATTGGTACTAATAGTCAAACTGTCTAAACTATAAATTACGGACCCAAACCGGAAGTGACGTCATTAGGTATACAGAGGCTAAGGATTGAAAGTAATAGTAAGACAAAAAGTACAAAAACAAGAGGTAGTGTAAACAAATATCTTACAAGAGGATATCACATCATACAGAGTAAGACACATTAACAATATTAATGTGAAATATAATTTTTAACGAAAACCGGAAGTCATCAACTACTTCCATTTCCGGTTACAACACTAAAGGCCCTATAAAAGGCCAAAATTAATAGCTTACCATTCAGTCTTGATAAAGGCCTAGGGGAGGCCGAAACGCGTAGACCTGGTAAGCTCTATTTCATTAGGAGGATATTTCTGTAAAGATTTTACACATTGTGTCTCATCTTCTCTTCGCAGGTTTTTTTCTGTTATTTTCACTTTTTGATTTTTTATTTTTTGCCATTTTTCTGTTGTATTTTTTGCTATTTTTTGCTATTTTTTGTGCACTGAAGGATATTTCACACTGGACAAGTACAGAGCAAATTGACTTCCACTTTTATTATTTTTCTTGGACACTTAAATCATTTAAGGTCACATTTAAGACACACCACAGAATTGTCTTGGATTTAACATTGGAATTTGTTTGGCCCATTTTTTTGAATTTTTTGAATTTTTCAGACTTTTAGCACCTCCCCTTTACTAGGGGCACCGTACACAGTCACAATTTTCAGTTTTAACAACTTTACCATCTTCCACATTTTCCAGGAGTTGGATTGTTTCATTGATTTTACACTTTTGTTTTAATTGTTTGAATTTAACATTTTTCACAAGGTCACTCACAATCACTATGTAACTTTCAGGGACCAATTGTACCGCATTGGGACACACGTAACAGTTTGTTCCTCATAGATTGCTTTTAGATTGTTTTTAGAATTTTTAGATCATTTTTAGACCATTTTTAGACCATTTTTAGCGTGGATCCATGCAGCTATATATGTATATGTTTATTTATGTTTATTTGTGATTATATGTAATAAATCCTCATTTTTTAACCTTAGCCTCAGTATTGTTGGCGCCTGAGTTCACTTCTCACATTTCTGTTTTCACTTAGTGGTAGCTAGGTACCACTGTCTCAGGCATATAAGGTTTTGCTGGCGCTGGGATATCCTTCCCCTTTTCTTACTCATGGTTAAAGAAACATCAGCCAACTATTCTTTGGAATACTGGCACTATTTCATTTGATTCACAATATTGTAAGACTCATTGTTCACAAACTCACACTCTTCTACAGGTTGACATGCTTAACATACCTGCTGACTACTCAGACTATAGTGATGCCTTTGATAAAGCTGAAGCACAATCGCTACCTCCTCATAGATCCTACGACTGTCCTCAAAGGATACCTAGATGAAAATCTTAAGAAAGGATTCATCCGGCCTTCCAAATCTCCAGCCGGCGCAGGTATCTTCTTTATGAAGAATAAAGATGACAGTCTTAGACCTATAATAGATTATAGACAACTTAATAACTGCACAATAAAAAACAGATACCCATTACCCCTCATCCCAGAACTCATAGAACGTTTACAGGGTGCTACTATTTTGACGAAGCTTGATTTGAGAGGTGCATATAATTTAATTAGAATCCAGAAAGGAGATGAGTGGCTCACTGCTATACCAGGTATGGCTTGTATGAATACTGTGTCATGCCTTTCAGTTTGTGCAATGCGCCAGCAACTTTTCAGTTTTTCATTAACGATGTATTCAGAGACCTACTCGACACATATATCGTCATTTATTTCGACGACATACTCATTTATTCAGATTCCAAAGAAAACCATATAAAACATGTTAGGACTCTTTTAGCTCGGTTACAGCAGAATCATCTATATGCCAAACCTGAAAAATGTATCTTCAATTCTGACAAAGGACTGTGACATTTCTTAAAATATATAATCAGTGTGGAGTTGTGCTATTGAATGATAAAGAGTGACATTCATTGACCAGTATCTTTAAGTGTAACTGGGACATACCTTCATTTATTAACTAAGTTACATGTAGCTTAAGTTGCTTCTAATTCCATAAATGCCATATTAATTTGTCTTTATATTTTTGAGTATCAATGTACTCTCAGTGAATGAACTAATAATCTGGGAATGTGCATTATATTTCACAACTAATCATAGTTGTTGTTAATTTGACCATCTCTGGTCACCCTCAGTCTATGAGCATAACAGGGAACCTAAAACATCAAGGTTCCCGAGGTTTGGTGTGAGACTGAGTGGAGTAGATATAACTGTGTTACATATTCATTCCTCACACATACTCCCTGAAGTTCAAGGAGGACACATAGATTACTTACAGTCAGACGGAATTAATTGGTAAAAGTATTATGTCCAAACAATTTTAACAGGAATATTACGTTTTCATGCAGTATTTCGAAGTTTTATAACATAACTTAATGTTTCATAGAATAGATAGTAAAACCGTTAGGACTAAATAATCTTTTTATAACCTGACAAATATAATTGCGGGAACATACAATCTGCAAGTAACAAGATATATAACAATAAACACAATAATTCTTTCTGTATTAGGGCCCAGAGAACCTTTTCACATTTATATGAGGGCAAACTTGAACATAGGCTCCACGAACTGGGCAGAGACTGCGAAACTCTGCCAAGAAAAAAAATAATGCAGCGGATAAGCTACTTATCCATTACCACACAGAAGGGATGTGGGGGTGAAGGAAAAGCTAGAAATGATGTCCCCCTCCTCCGTCAGTGTACATATCACAAGCTATATATTTGTATATCTGGAAGGGAATATGGTAGTGTCAAGTAAATTTGGCAAGAAGTGTTATGGATCCATGTAATTCACTCATTATGAGTCACCCGTGGTAGAAAAGGGCTATGTTTTCGCACTATGACTTGGTGGATCTGAAACCATCACTTAGGGGGGGAGGGCAGACAAGTGTTCCAGCTGGTTTTGGTATGGATAATGAAGGTGAAATACAATGAAAAAGAGTGGACCAACGGGAAAACCCATATAGGTAACTGGAATCTTGGGAACACCTTATTAAAGCCTAAATTCCTATACTATGAAAATATAATTCTAAAACATAGGAGCTTATGGCGATATAAGGGCATATGAACAATTTTAAACAAGAACTCTAGTCTGATCATATGCGGCAATGTCTACCTCTATACACACTTACATCTGAAATTATATTAATGTTACTTTGGGCTAAATAGAACATCAGATACCTTCATAGCATCATTGTAGTAAACAGTCCAAGTAGAAATATATAACTTGATGCATGCAATCAAACATAAGTAGTATAGTTAGATAACCAGTTATAGTCTACTATAATCCGCACTGGGGAACAATTCAGCCGAATGGTGGCATTTTGTATTAGTTTCTATGGTTGCCTATATACTAGCACTGCTCATAGGATAAATATCTAGTATAACTATTCACTCCTTGGGACCCCTTATAATATAGCTAAGGCAAATATATAAGGCAGAGCCTAAATACTAGATAGCAGTCTCACCTAAACCCCCCAATCTGAAACTTAGAGAACTATGAAGTCTTAAGGGACTTAGTTGGCATAAGATCAGCCAAGGAGAGGTATGATCTAAGTAAAGGATGCAATATATTATACTCAAGTCGCTGATATGTACAGGAGGGAAAGGCAAGATAAACCATTTCTGAACAGTAAGGCCCATTACTTTTATACAGAGTTTAAGAAGAGAGAGAAAAAATTACTAGAATTAAAAATAGGCTGTGCCGTCTTGTGGTTAATATTACTCTGTGCACTAAAGAAAGAGAGTGGTAAACTGAGATAGCTGCTCACAATGTTCTCTCTGAGATAGCAGAACACAAAAGACAGTATAGGCAAAAAGATATTACTACAAATTTGACTGGTGAATCTTCATCAAAAGCTTTAATCCCTGCTAGAACATAAAAAAAGAATAAAAAGAAGAAACACAATGCAGGGAGACCACATAATATCAGGATATCAAGGCATAAACAATTAAGTGGGATTTTCAAAACAACCAGCAATATGCATCCCACTAAAAAAAAAAAAAATACAGTCAACCTATACCAAACACAGGCAGTACAGCATACCATGAAAGCTTCATAAGCGACAGTTTTGTGTAAGGCTGCCAAAACAGTTCATGTGGCACTAGGATGACTCGACTCTCCAGAGTAGCAGCTTCCTCCTGTTGCTGCAAATACCACTGGTAATCCCGGGAGCCCCTCTCCCTGGAATCTCAGGAATGTGTAGAGGCACTTCTCCTCCCTGAGCAAGGAGCTCATAAAACTTTGCATCTGCAAATAAAAAACTGGGAAATGATCTATCCTCCTCTCCTGTGCTGTTCACATCTATGGGTCATAACTCTTCCCCTTCTGACAAATGGTAAGTCTTCCTTTCTTGTACCAATCTCTGCTAGGGCCATAACACTGTCCCGAGCTACACAAGACAGAAGGAAACTCTTGGGGGATTGTAAAGAGACATCTTGATCCTTGATCCCTGTGGTAGATGTAGTAGCTACAAGTGCTACAAGTGCTAGCTCAGGATATCTAGGAATTTTCTCTATACTACGTGGTTGTTAGATGTCCTCAACCCCCTTATGATTAAGGGACAAATCATTTCTTGCCGCATCCGCTGCTAGGATTAGTTGGTCCACTCTCTCATCGATCCTCCTCTCAAAATCAGCAAAGAGAGACTGAAAGGCTTTATAAAGATCCTCCATGTGAGGGCCGTATAGGGAGTGCTCAAATAGGGTGACTCGCCATTCGCTCCCAGAAGCTGCAAATAGAGTAAAGTTAAAGATGGCCGTCACTATGGGGGGGTAGTTATCAAGCCGTCTACTTTTCTGGCTTCGCCGGCCCAATACGTCCGCCTAAGCTCGCCTACCTTCGCCGCCGCGGACCTTGAATACGTTCGCCTAAGTTATCAAATAAAGCTGTCAAAAAGCCGCGGGGCGATGAGCAGCGGACTGTGACAGTTATCACTCATCCGATCTCGCTGCCCTTCGTCTTTTTCCCAGCTTTATTGCTAGCCTGTCACTAAGCACTCACACTAAACTGCACTGTTCTACCCCCTATACCAGCGCCCCCGGAGCCCCCCGCAACTAAATAAAGTTACTAACCCCTAAACCGCCGCTCCTAGACCCCGCCGCAACTCTTATAAATGTATTAACCCCTAAACCGCCGCTCCCGGACACCGCTGCCACCTACAGTATACCTAGTAACCCCTATCCTGCCCCCCCTACACCGTCGCCACCTATAATAAATTTATTAACCCCTATCCTGCCCCCCACTACGCCGCCGCCACTGTAATAAAATTATTAACCCCTAAACCTAAGTCTAACCCTAACGCCCCCCTAACTTAAATATTAATTAAATAAATCTAAATAAATTAACTCTTATTAACTAAATGAATCCTATTTAAAACTAAATACTTACCTTTAAAATAAACCCTAATATAGCTACAATATAAATAAGTATTATATTCTAGCTATCTTAGGATTTATATTTATTTGACAGGTAACTTTCAATTTATTTTAACCATGTACAATAACTATTAAATAGTTATTAACTATTTAATAGCTTACCTAGCTAAAATAAAGAGAAATGTACCTGTGAAATAAATCCTAACCTAAGTTACAATTACACCTAACACTACACTATACTTTAATAAATTATTACTATTTAAAAATAAATACTTACCTGTAAAATAAACCCTAAGATAGCTACAATATAATTAATGATTATATTATAGCTATTTTAGGATTTATATTTATTCTACAGGTAACTTTGTATTTATTTTAGCTAGTTAGAATAGTTATTAAATAGTTATTAACTATTTAATAACTACCTAGCTAAAAGAAATACAAAATTACCTGTAAAATAAATCCTAACCTAAGTTACAATTAAACCTAAAACTACACTATTATTAAATTAACTAAATAAACTACCTACAAATAACTACAATTAAATACAATTACATAAACTAACTAAAGTACAAAAAATAAAAAAAGCTAAGTTACAAAAAATAAAAAAATAAGTTACAAACACGTTAAAAATATTACAACAATTTTAAGCTACTTACACCTAATCTAAGCCCCCTAATAAAATAACAAACCCCCCAAAATAAGAAAAATCCCTACCCTATTCTAAATTAAATAAATTTCAAAGCTCTTTTACCTTACCAGCCCTTAAAAGGGCCATTTGTGGGGGCATGCCCCAAAAAGTTCAGCTCTTTTGCCTGTAAAAGAAAAATACAACCCCCCCCAACATTAAAACCCACCACCCACATACCCCTAATCTAACCCAAACCTCCCTTACAAAAACCTAACACTAATCCCCTGAAGATCATCCTACCTTGAGTCGTCTTCACTCAGCCGAGCCACCGATGGAACTGAAGAGGACATCCGGAGCGGAAGAAGTTAATCCTCCAAGCGGCGCTGAAGAAATCTTCCATCCGATGAAGTCATCATCCAGGCGGCGCTGAAGAAGTCTTTGATCCGGCCGATGTCATCTTCCAAGAGGCGCTGAAGATGTCTTCTATCCGGGCGAAGTCATCTTCAAAGCCGGGTCTTGAATCTTCCTTCCGCCGACGCGGAACCACCTTCTTCACCGACGGACTACGACGAATGACGGCTCCTTTAAGGGACGTCATCCAAGATGGCGTCCCCTCAATTCCGATTGGCTGATAGGATTCTATCAGCCAATCGGAATTAAGGTAGGAAAAATCTGATTGGCTGATGGAATCAGCCAATCAGATTGAGCTCGCATTCTATTGGCTGTTCCGATCAGCCAATAGAATGCGAGCTCAATCTGATTGGCTGATTGGATCAGCCAATCGGATTGAACTTGAATCTGATTGGCTGATTCCATCAGCCAATCAGATTTTCCTACCTTAATTCCGATTGGCTGATAGAATCCTATCAGCCAATCGGAATTGAGGGGACGCCATCTTGGATGACGTCCCTTAAAGGAGCCATCATTCGTCGTAGTCCGTCGGTGAAGAAGGTGGTTCCGCGTCGGCGGAAGGAAGATTCAAGACCCGGCTTGGAAGATGACATCGCCCGGATAGAAGACCTCTTCAGCGCCTCTTGGAAGATGACATCGGCCGGATCAAAGACTTCTTCAGCGCCGCCTGGATGATGACTTCATCGGATGGAAGATTTCTTCAGCGCCGCTTGGAGGATTAACTTCTTCCGCTCCGGATGTCCTCTTCAGTTCCATCGGTGGCTCGGCTGAGTGAAGACGACTCAAGGTAGGATGATCTTCAGGGGATTAGTGTTAGGTTTTTGTAAGGGGGGTTTGGGTTAGATTAGGGGTATGTGGGTGGTGGGTTTTAATGTTGGGGGGGGTTGTATTTTTCTTTTACAGGCAAAAGAGCTGAACTTTTTGGGGCATGCCCCCCCACAAATGGCCCTTTTAAGGGCTGGTAAGGTAAAAGAGCTTTGAAATTTATTTAATTTAGAATAGGGTAGGGATTTTTCTTATTTTGGGGGGTTTGTTATTTTATTAGGGGGCTTAGATTAGGTGTAAGTAGCTTAAAATTGTTGTAATATTTTTAACGTGTTTGTAACTTATTTTTTTATTTTTTGTAACTTAGCTTTTTTTATTTTTTGTACTTTAGTTAGTTTATGTAATTGTATTTAATTGTAGTTATTTGTAGGTAGTTTATTTAGTTAATTTAATGATAGTGTAGTATTAGGTTTAATTGTAACTTAGGTTAGGATTTATTTTACAGGTAATTTTGTATTTCTTTTAGCTAGGTAGTTATTAAATAGTTAATAACTATTTAATAACTATTCTAACTAGCTAAAATAAATACAAAGTTACCTGTAGAATAAATATAAATCCTAAGATAGCTATAATATAATGATTAATTATATTGTAGCTATCTTAGGGTTTATTTTACAGGTAAGTATTTATTTTTAAATAGTAATAATTTATTAAAGTATAGTGTAGTGTTAGGTGTAATTGTAACTTAGGTTAGGATTTATTTCACAGGTACATTTCTCTTTATTTTAGCTAGGTAAGCTATTAAATAGTTAATAACTATTTAATAGTTATTGTACATGGTTAAAATAAATTGAAAGTTACCTGTCAAATAAATATAAATCCTAAAATAGCTAGAATATAATTCTTATTTATATTGTAGCTATATTAGGGTTTATTTTAAAGGTAAGTATTTAGTTTTAAATAGGATTCATTTAGTTAATAAGAGTTAATTTATTTAGATTTATTTAATTAATTATTTAAGTTAGGGGGGCGTTAGGGTTAGGGTTAGACTTAGGTTTAGGGGTTAATAATTTTATTACAGTGGCGGCGGCGTAGTGGGGGGCAGGATAGGGGTTAATAAATTTATTATAGGTGGCGACGGTGTAGGGGGGGCAGGATAGGGGTTAATACATTTAATATAGGTTGCGGCGGGTTCAGGGAGCGGCGGTTTAGGGGTTAATACATTTATTATAGTTGCGGTGGGCTCCGGGAGCGGCGGTTTAGGGGGTAATAACTTTATTTAGTTGCGGCGGTGTAGGGGGGGTCAGATTAGCGGTGTTTAGACTCGGGGTACATGTTAGGGTGTTAGGTGTAGACAGCTCCCATAGGAATCAATGGGATGTCTGTCAGCAGCGAACTTGTACTTTCGCTATGGTCAGACTCCCATTGATTCCTATGGGATCCGCCGCCTCCAGGCTGGCGCTTTGAAAACCAGGTACGCTGGGCCGTAAAAGTGCCGAGCGTACCTGCTAGTTTTTTGATAACTAGCAAAAGTAGTGAGAATGTGGAACATCTGGAGTGACATAAGAATCGATCTGTGTCCGGCGGATCGAAGTTTACGTCACAAAATTCTACTTTTGACGGTCTCGAGCCTTTGATAACTAAGGCGAATCAGCCTCGCCACAAATACGCTGCGGAATTCCAGCGTATTTGAGGTTGACGGCTTGATAACTAGGCCCCTATGTCTTCACTGCCGAGAGCAGCACAAAGATATTGGAGCTTTCGTGCCCTCTTAGAATGTCTCTAAAGTCTGGATTTGTTGGCAGGACAAATGCCAACACTAGGTGTTGGGGATATAATGTGCTGAACGGTCGAATACATAGAATTAAATGCATATGTCTCAGGAGCTGCAGAAAAGTATGACCGCTCGGCTACTGAGCTACCTCTGCCCCATAGATATATATTTTACATTTATATTATCAGATATACATAAATATATATAATAATAAAAATGAAAAAAAATTCTAAGTGAAGAACATTGTAATGTAAAATATGCGTAACACGCTTTGGGTTTTGCACTTAGGTCTAACACGGTCTAATGCGGTGTCGGGTTAACACACATGAAGAATTAGTTATCTTAAGGCATAATATTGAAAAATATTAATAATTAATGTAAATATTTATTATAGACATACTAAAAAATTGTAAATATTACAAATAATAAATATATATCAATATATCTAGGAATAGATATATAGGCATGTATATATATATATATATATATTTATATATATATATATATATATATATATATATATATATATATATATACAGTTGTGCTCATAAGTTTACATACCCTGGCAGAATTTATGATTTCTTGGCCATTTTTCAGAGAATATGAATGATAACACAAAAACTTTTCTTTCACTCATGGTTAGTGTGTAGTTGAAGCCATTTATTATCAATCAACTGTGTTTACTATTTTTAAATCATAATGACAACAGAAACTACCCAAATGACCCTGATCAAAAGTTTATATACCCTGGTGATTTTGGCCTGAAAACATGCACACAAGTTGACACAAAGGGGTTTGAATGGCTATTAAATGTAACCATCCTCACCTGTGATCTGTTTGCTTGTAATTAGTGTGTGCGTATAAAAGTTTGATGAGTCTCTGGACTCCTGACAGACCCTTGCATCTTTCATCCAGTGCTGCACTGACGTTTCTGGATTCTGAGTCATGGTGAAAGAAAAAGAATTGTCAAAGGATCTGCGGGAAAAGGTAGTTGAACTGTATAAAACAGGAAAGGGATATAAAAAGATATCCAAGGAATTGAGAATTCAAATCAGCAGTGTTCAAACTCTAATCAAGAAGTGGAAAATGAAGGGTTCTGTTTGATAACATACTACATTTATCTTGCCATCAATTCTGACCAAATTTCCAGTGCCTTTGCAGCTCACACATCCCCAAAACATCAGTGGTCCACCTCCGTGTTTCACAGTAGGAATGGTGTATCTTTCATCATAGGCCTTGTTGACTCCTCTCCAAATGTAGCATTTATGGTTGTGACCAAAAAGCTCAATTTTGGGCTCATCACTCCAAATAACTTTGTGCCAGAAGGTTTGAGGCTTGTCTCTGTGCTGTTTGGCGTATTGTAAACTGGAAACTTTGTGGCATTTGCATAGTAATGGCTTTCTTCTTGCGACTCGACCATGCAGCCCTCTTTCTTTAAGTGCCTCCTTATTGTGCATCTTGAAACAGCCACACCACATGTCCTATAGTTCACATGAAGTTATTTGTGGGTTTGTCTTTGCATCCAAACAATTTTCCTGGCAGTTATGGCTGAAATTATAGTTGGTCTACCTGACCGTGGTTTGGTTTCAACAGAACCCCTCATTTTCCACTTCTTGCTTAGAGTTTGAACACTGCTGATTTTCATTCTCAATTCCTTGCATATCTTTTTATATCCCTTTCCTGTTTTATACAGTTCAACTACCTTTTCCTGCAGATCCTTTGACAATTCTTTTGCTTTCCCCATGACTCAGAATCCAGAATTGTCAGTGCAGCACTGGATGAAAGATGCAAGGGTCTGTCAGGAGTCCATAAACTCATTGACCTTTTATACACACACAAGAATTACAAGCAAACAGATTACAGGTGAGGATGGTTACCTTTAATAGTCATTCAAACCCCTTTGTGTCAACTTGTGTGCATGTTATTAGGCCAAAATCATCAGGGTATATAAACTTTTGATCAGGGTCATTTGGGTAGTTTCTGTTGTCATTATGATTTAAAAAGAGTAAACATAGTTGATTGATAATAAATGGCTTCAGCCAAACACTAACCATGAGTGAAAGAAAAGTTTTTGTGTTATCATTCATATTCTCTGAAAAATGGCCAAGAAATCATAAATTCTGCCAGGGTATGTAAACTTATGAGCACAACTGTATATAAAAATATGTATTTAAAATAAAACTAACATTATCCTGTATGAGAAGAACATTGGAAATAAATAACTCCTGTCAGGTTAGCGTGCAAGCGATGTGTTAGTTTTTTTCTTTTGCGCTCTTCATTGAACTCTATGTGGAGAAAAAGTTGGCGCAGTCACTATATCCAAGGTCCTGAAGTTAGCCCACATTGGTTTTCACTCACGTGCATAAGTTTTACTTTCAACTTGTAATGCAAAAAGATTACTTCTGGTGGTGTTAACGCTCAAATGAAAGTGCTATATAGAGCATAATAATCTTGTAATTTTGCCCATAGTGTTGCTGAAAGTGCATCATTTTTTCTTCTAATTTTTGTGTGTGATTATTTACTTTTTGCAATTAGCTACCTTCCTTATAGAGTTATTATCACATGACTGTGATTTATACGCAAAATATTAGTGGGGTATAGTGGTGATTAATTGGCTTATATCAGTCCACATCAATTCTCTTTATTTAGAATATGCATTGCCCTGGGAACAGAGATAGCACAGATTAGTAAGTAATGCATTGTTTGGTGTGTTTTTTTTATTGAACACAAAATTTACAGCATTTTATAGGCTGGGGTATTATGACTAAGTGGGTTTAAATCCTAGTTATACACTTTATGACAATACATGGAGTAACAAGGTACTAATTTAGTTTGCTTAGTATACACTGGCCCTATAACACCAAACAAAATATGCTATCATACACATACACTTATTTCTCTATTGGATTAGCTCTATCAATTAGCCCCCCTAATATAAAGTTTGAGAACCGCAACTGCCCGATTTCAATCCATTGGAATTCTACTATAGTAATAGTATTGGCAAACTGAATACTGCTAATGTCTTATATATACTATAGCTGAGTGGATAGTTTAAGTTTAAACTTTAAGGAAGTAAAGCTTGTATTCAAGTTTCAGCTTAGTTGTTTGAGTATTATATGATTGCATTTCTGTATTTGACCCTACGTTGCTTACCTAATAGCGGTACCCTTTGCCTTGTCAGTATTTATTATGGGACTTGTGCTCTTTCAAAGTCAAAATTATCTATACCATTATAAGAGAATACAGAGGGGCCTATTTATTAAAGGTCTTGCGGACCTGATCCGACTGACCTCGCTGAATGCAGAGAGCAATACGCTCTCCGTTTTCAGCATTGCACCAGCAGCTCACAAGAGCTGCTGGTGCAACTCCGCCCCCTGCTGACTCGCGGCCAATGGGCCGTCAGCAGGGAGGTGTCAATCAACCCGATCGTACTCGGTTGCAGGTGAACACGGTTATGGAGCAGGAGCAGCGGTCTTTAGACCGCTGCTTCATAACTGGTGTTTCTGGCGAGTCTGAAGACTCACCAGAAACACGGGCCCACAAGCTCCGTTCGGAGCTTGATAAATGGGCCCCACAGTCTATCTTTGACCTTATACCTGAAAATATATTATATACTTGTTTAACGAGCAACTGTTTTTGTTCTTATTTTAGTTTTAAGCAGTTTCTCTGTGATAATAGCCCTCAGCTATTTCCTTATAGAGAGATAGCTAAAGAACATACTCCCCTCTCCACATAATAATCTTTTGCTTATATTGTTTCCTTGTATTAAAAGGTCACACCAGGTCTGAAATTATTATCAATGATGTATCTGGAACATAATTGCTTAGTCATATTCGTTTGAATTCTTAGAACTCATAAAACATGAGACCCAAAAGAGGCCTCATTTTATTATATTATTTTGAGTGTCCCAAAAGTTGTTCAGAGGGTTGTTTCATTGAGAGGTATCTGCTGTAAAAAGGCTCTTGTAGCTTCTGTTTATGCAATCTGCCTCATATTTGGTATTCCTAAACATTTAAAAAATAGGTTGGTCATCTGAGTGTAAGGGCTATATTTATCAAACTGTGATTGAAACTTGGGAATCCTAGTGATGCAGACTCAAGCGAGACCACTGCTTCTTAACCTCAGATCCGACTGGGATGATTGACAGTTATCATTGCACAGGTGCCCTGCTCTTGTGCAACTAATCGCACAAGAGCAAGGGGCCTGTGTAATGATAACTGTGAACAGCATATGTGGTCTGCTTGCCACAATGCCAGGCAAACAGGTTCCCCAGAGGAAACATTGCATTTTATAAATGGGGGCCATTGCATAACTTTGATAACTTCTGTTTATCTAGCTGTTTGAAGTTGATAATTGATGGACAAATGCACAGTTTAATCAATAGGGTTATTGCCTATATAGATCGTCAAAGTTTAATGTCAATTGGGGAATAAATGTATATGAGTATCATTTTCATTTTGGAATTTCTCTGGTTACAATACAATAATTTGGTATGTATGTAAACAAATTCCCATATCTAAAGATTAGGTTAACAATATGAATTGACTAGTTCCCTCTAATTTTTCTAATGACCAGCTCATAAAAAATATATTTATAAAAAGACGTGGTTTCAAACACTTTACTTTTTGTACTTTAATGATAAACAAGTTTAATAAGTTGCATTAAAAGTATTTCACTCTCTTCCTGTGGGCCTCTAAATTGCATTTAACCTGAGTATAGGGAATTACTGTGCAGTTGCAAAGTTTGCAGGAGAAATTGTAGTAGATGCTATTTTGTTGATGGCACAGTGAGATTTTGTTGGGGGCCTTGCCAGTCATGGACTTGCAGTGAGGCCAGGTTGCAGTCAGGTATTTTAGGACAAATTTAGCCCTTAGGTTCATTTGCTGCAGATTGATTGTTGTGGGTAAGTTTATTGGCCTTAACTACTGGTAACTATTTAATATATTGTAGGTATTAATGTTATAATAGTTAGGGTAAGAAGCTTCCCGGTGGCTGCCCATAGTGACCAACTTTTAGGAATTGCTATTATTTAACGGATAGTATACAGTCCATTGTTGCTACTTGACAGATCCTTGTAATCTGAATTCCATATGACTGCAGGGGAGCAAGAAATGCTGCTGGGTGTTAGAAGATGATTATGCAGGCATATTACTGTACTACTGCTGAGGCTAGGTTCATCTGACAAATCATTTTCTGTCATTAAAGGGCCACTGTAAGTAAATATTTTCTATGCCTGTTACTAACTAACTACTCCAAATACGCTTTTTATCAATAGCATTTCATTAACATATCTCTACCGTATATCAGAAATCTTGTCTGCAAATTTAATTGTTTTCCAAACCCACTCCGTGGGTATCCTTTGATCTGTACCGATCCGTTTACAATACCTAGGTTTCAAAATGGCGCTTTAATCACAGCGTTATTGGTTTAAGTATTTTGAACATGCAGTGCTGAAAATAGTGGGCAGGATAACGTGACATCATTGGCGAATAAAATATATAACTTTTAGAACGTTATGAAACTTCGTTTTGGAGAAAATATAGGTCAGTAGGTTTTAATTAATGTTTATTAACTTTAATATGTTAGTTGTTTAGCTTAAAAATTATAACAGAAAGTAATCCTTTAATATTGTCTTAAGAATGAAATCTTGGATTTTAAATTTATTAAACCATTTATTTGATTTATTCTCTGAATTTATCTCTGGGGGTATTTATTTTAAAGGGCAATGGTATTTATAAATTTGCCAGTACTTTTTTTTTTATAGATAAGTACATTCTCTTTATACATTTTTATGCTCCCATGTTTATGTGTGTTGCTGCTGTAAAAGAGCTATATTTTTCATTGTTGGATACAGTTAGCAGCCCATTTTGGGTAGTGCCCTCTTAGGTAGTGACTGGACTATATGTTCCACTATATTAAATATTCTGCAGAAGGTTTATACTCTGAGCTGGGTAAGAGAAAGTCCTCTTGTTCAAAGATATTAAGAACATTTTTCAATCGATTGCAGAAATGTATTTTGGGCTCCATGTATTAAGCAGAGAATGTTTCTCCAGAGGCATTTTGGACCACTTACTACACTGAAGGAAGAAGCAGTCATATGACCTCAGAGGTGGCAGAAATGAATCACCAAAAACACAGAGGTTCTGGGTGATTAACAGGCCTTGCCCTTGTGCAATTGGTCACACAAAATCAAGGGTGGTGCTGCACAAGCAAATGCTTTTGGACGGCAGATGTACAGTGTTTACTGTCAACTCCATGAAGATGGGTGGACAGGTTCCTCCCAAGTTGGGAACCTTGTCCTCCTGCAGATTAGTACATGGGGCCGTTACTTCAGGCCCATGTGTCTCTGGATGATAGAGAAGAATCATCATTTCCCTCCTCTGTCTGCTTGTTCATGTGATAATGATTTTGGAGCATATAATGTACTTTATTATTACAGTATAATATTTATATTCTATAATATTTTTAACTTGTATCTGTGGAAGGAATAGTTAAACTGAAGGTGCTTCATTTTATTTTATACATTATCTTCAAGGCTTTCTGATATAAGAAACATCTTCCATATCCACAACACTTGATATAACGTATGCTTTACACCTTTTGAGGATCTCTTTTTACCTTGCACTACTTATTTTAGCTGTTATTTACATTACAATGCATTTTTCAGTATTGCTAACTCTCATATCTGGTGCTGCAAATAATTATTTGAAATATGTTATAACATCATATAATAATAAAAAGTATCATTATGATTTATTGTAGAACCTTTATGTTTGTTAAGTTTTTGGATTCAGATTTTTGAGTTGCTGTAGTTTTGCTCCTCCTCCAACTCTGTACTTGCTTGTCTAACCCGAGTGGGAATTTCTATGTAATGTGTAATATGTATTTATGTTTACAGTGTTTATTTATCAAGATATTTTTGTGTATCTTTTATTCTTTTTTAACATGCTTAATAGACATTGTTTTCTATTGTTGAAAGCTTATCCACTGGACCTCTCTTTCATAAACACTTTTCACACTGACAGTTCCTTTACTTTTCATGATATGCATATATTCCCTAAATATAAATATATATTTATATGTATACAATAATATTAACGTCTATACTACCTTGTATAGACGTTTTGCAAACAATACTTTTCCTATCATGACTGTTGATGCAAAACTGACAATCCACCAGCAAATGAGCCGAGAATGTGAGGTGGGGGGGGGGGGGTAAACAAAACCTCACAGATAAATTACCTTATTAACCCAAGTATTAACCCATGCTTCCCTGGGAAAATGTACAATGTTTAGATGTATTTTACAGCAAAAGTAATAATGAAACATTTTGGGCCAGATTACGAGTGGCACACTAACAGTTAAGCGAAAGTGATATTGGGTTTATCACAGCTTTTTGTGTGCGTCGGATGTATTTTGAATGATTACCAGATCCTCAGAGCTCTAGTTAACTGTTTTGCGAGTCAAAACAGTGTCATAAAACACATCAAAATACATTTAAAAGTACAGTTACACTCATAATAACACCATGTAAAAATTGTTTGAAATAATTAAATCCAATGATGTATTAGAATTTTCTTTAATATAAGCTACAGTGTAAACTACCCAACCTTGAGATTGATCACACTATACTGTTTTAAAATAAACAGATGTAGATGAACCATTTTTAATGTTCATGCAAATCTCCCACAGACATTTTAATTGTTTACCAGAAGTACTTTCATTAATGGTTTTGTGAAAAAAATGTCACTATACTTAACGTGGGCTAGTCCTGTTTGTTCTGATTACAGTTCAAATTCTCTATATTGTCCCTTTTTCAGAGCCATTTTTCACTTATTGATTTCCACAGCTATAAGGACTGAGGGCTAAAACCTTAGAATACACTTTCTGTTTTCTGATGAAACATTGATTTTAGTTACACGCAAAATACAATGACATTAACCACCGCCATATAGGGTGACCTTAGGAAGCAATGTCACCAAACAGATAGAAATGCTAAAGTTTATAAATGAATTAAAACACTTTTACACTAATACAAATTAGTAAAATGAATAGCACAACAAACACATATTCTTATTTTACTTATAACACCCCTGTTTAATTACCCTAGAAAGACAAAAAAAGACACATGGTTCTGTATAGTTTAATGGTATGAATGGTTTAATTGTATATATGTCACAGATTAGCATCACACACTAAGCACATTTCATGCATCTCCCTCTAACAATGGATGCTGCCATTTTGGAAACTAGGTAT
Organism: Bombina bombina; assembly: GCF_027579735.1. Taxonomy (NCBI): domain Eukaryota; kingdom Metazoa; phylum Chordata; class Amphibia; order Anura; family Bombinatoridae; genus Bombina; species Bombina bombina. The sequence continues at coordinate 293,938,310 of NC_069502.1, read as the reverse complement.
CATTGCAGATTTATGAAGAAGATTACTGTATATGTGTAAACAGGTCAGCACTGTAATGCAGTTAAAATTAAATTTCAACATGTCGTCACCAATGACTAGAGAGATTTGGGGAATAAAATCAATGATATGCTTATAAAATATATTTAGTTTTTTATGTCCCTTTAAAGAGGCGCCATCAACATCCCTTCACCATGTGATGTAACTGCTTAATGACCAATATCACCATTTTGTTTGTCATCAATCATGCACAGTTGAATTTTTAAATTATGAAATTGGGAGATTAACAGTTTGGATAATGATTTCAGGTAAAAATTCTGAGCTTCAGGGATATTATTGACAAAAGCATTTTGTGATTTTTGTTCAGTGGAAAAACACATTGACAATACTGTTCGTCTGAAAATACTATCTCTGTGTCAGGAATTGTTATGTGGCGCAAACAAGCGTAAAATTCTGGTCAACCCCCTTATATGACTTCTATGGTGCACAAAAAGGTTTCCATTTCTCTTGTATAACCACTATACTAAAACAATGCATAAATAATATTAGGGACCAATCTTTAAAAATATTGAGTAGAAAAAACATATACGGTTGTATCAAATTGTGTAATTGTTTATCTTACATAGCGATAACAAGTAAGACAGGATGGAAAGAAAGAAATGACTGTTCCTAAGTCTACTATATATCACATGGTAACAGATTTTCAGAGCAGTTCAAAGAGTTTATTTTCCATCTGTGTTTGGTGAAGGGTGCAAAATCCTTGGGGCCATCTGCAAACTTTGCTTCATCTGTAACACTTGGAATAACAAAGGTGTTTTCTTTTCAAAGCAGCATTCTACCCTCCTGGTGTGAGTCTGTAGATACAGTTCAGGGAAGTTGGGAAACTTCAGAGTAGATATTTCACTTCCTTCAGGGAGATCTTTTGAGGATGTCAGGCCTGTGCCCTACATAACATGGGTTACTGCCATCAGAGAATAGCAGTTAAAAACTCTATATAGAAACACTTTCTTCTGGATATTGCAGATTCTGCAGACCACAAGGTTGCAGTTAATTTAAGAAAAGTGTTGTGTAGTTAAAGAAAAGTAGATGGTGCTGTATACCTACATTTTATAGTGTTAAGCAATGTTCCCCTTAATGTGAACTAATTTCTCACAATCTATGAACTATAATAAACCAGAATAGTTCAAGAAATGATTAATCTGTGTTGGTGATTTCATTTCATTCTCACAGACAGTAAACTATAAAATAATTTGCAAACATAATTCTGGATTTACTTTGTGGTAGTTCAATATGTTGGTTATAAATTGATATTAACTTAATTGGATGAAGGTTATACTTATATGTTTTGTAGGGCTAAACATTTATATAGTGCAATTGTATGATTGTGTTCAAAATTAATCAAATATATTCAATTCTTATACTTCTCATAAGACTATAGTCTCTGTATGTAGTGTTTTTTTTACTTGATTAAATTATATATTTTGTCATAGAAAAAAGTCATATGCACATAGAAATTGCTTTATTATTAGTTTCAGTGAATAAATATACCTTCTGTGAAATTTTACAGCTTTAGGCCCCAAATTATCAAAGTCTGGCGGACCTGATCCGACAGTGCGGATCAGGTCCGCCAGACTTCGCTGAATACGGCGAGCAATACGCTCGCCATATTCAGCATTGCACCAGCAGCTCACAAGAGCTGCTGGTGCCACGCCGCCCCCTGCAGACTCGCGGCCAATCGGCTGCCAGCAGGGGGGTGTTAATCAACCCAATCTTACTCGATTGGGTTGATTTCCGGCGATGTTTGTCCGCCTGCTCAGAGCAGGCGGACAAATTATGGAGCAGCGGTCTTTGTGACCGCTGCTTCATAACTGCTGTTTCTGGTGAGTCTGATGACGGAGCTTGATACATATGCCCCTTAGGGTTTAAACCCAGCTTCTATGTATTGGTCAGCTGTTTTAGCTAATTTTCTTAGGGGATTAAAAAATATCACTTTTAAAATTTCAATAGCTTCAATAGTGCATTCTGTACTTGGCTGAACATACACGGAAGTACGTTTTAGGCCAAAATAAAGAGTAACTATGCATAAGATGCATGAATACATTCAGTTTACAAATTAAGAGTATAAAAGAACTATGGGCCAGATTACAAGTGGCGTGCTATTTAGAGCTTTTGCTCGAGTGTAATCTTTTCTATAAGTAATCTTTTGCGTGCTTTGGTTTGCTCGCATATTACAAGTTAAAAAGTAAAGAGTGTGAGCAATACCTGGCACGTGCTAACTTCTAGACTTCACAACATTGCGTCCATGTTAACGTGTTCTCCTTATAGAAGTCAATACAGAGCATGGAAGAAAAAAGCCTAACACCTATTGTTTGCACACTAACCCGACAGGAGTTATTCATATTTCACATTCCAATGTTCTTCACATACAGGAATATGTTATTTTTATTGTAAATACATATTTATATATATATCTGTATATATACCAAATCAATCCAAAGAGAGCACTCGCCGTGGTACAAAATTGTGTTTTAATCCAAAGTAGATATAGACATATACATTTGATACTAAAAGTTATGTGAAGAACATAGGAATGTGAAATATGCATAATGCAATTTGTATTTTGCAATTCATGTCTAATCCGGTGTTTTGCAGTTTAGGTGTAATGTGGTCTTATTTGCAATAGAAGTATATATATATATATATATATATATATATATATATGTATACCTCACTTTACAGCGCTTCGCTAATACAGCGCTTTGTGGAGCTGAAGTTCAGCTATAGTCTACAAATTTTAATACAGTCATTGTCACTATTTTACAGGTACAGTATTTATTTAATTCTAATTGAATACTGTGCTGTGCTAGTGTTAAACTAAATATAGCAGTATTGCACCTCTAATATATGTTAGTTCAAACATGTTTTCAAGTTTTTAAACACACTGGCAAGTGAAAAGAAAGCTCAAACTGTCTTGTTTCACTTTAAGGCAGTTTTCACTTTACAGCGGGGCTCCGGTCCCTAACCCGCTGTATGAGCGGGGTATACCTGTATATATATATATATATATATATATATATATATATATATATATATATATATATATATATATGGAGATGAGTAGAATGTGCCCACTCAGTGTAAGTGAGTGGAGACAAGCGTTACTCCTATAAATGCGCTAGTCAGTGGTCTGAAAATCTGATAAGACAGCTATTTGGTACAAATATTTAGCAAAAGACTAAGGGCTCGATGATTGAAAGCTCTCTGGGCTGGCGTGATTATTAAAGAATGCTCGCCAGTCCTTCTATTTCCCTTGTGAAATGATCTAAAGCCATTTTTTACCCTGAAAACAGGGTGTCTCGCTAAGGGGCGTATACGGCATTTTCATATGAAATGTGCACAACAAAATTCGTATTTTAAACATTATACAAAACAAATATTTGAATCATTCACACAAAAATAAGCAGGGAAAAATTGTATTGTTAAGGTGCATCAAAAATCGTAACAAAATTCTTCACCAAAAATCGTATGTTAACAAAAACGTAAAATTAGTATCTAATTTACACAGGAATAAATCAAATTAAATATTCACAGCGTAAATTGTAATTGTAGTACACTGAATGTGCAAAAATCAAACAGAAATTTGAATTTATAAATACAAAATGTAAAGCGTAATTGTTGTTTTTTTGTAAAAATGGGCTGAACATGGGCGTTCCATGGGCGTATATGAAAATGTCTCACTAATCCCAGCGTAATTCTATAAAGATCTTCGCACTGCAGATATCACAGTTTTTTCTCGCCAACTAAAAGGTGGCGAGCTTTTCTCAAAACAATGCGAACACTTATAACCCCAATAGAAAAACAAATGCATACGAACATATAGGCGAATGTAAGATGCTATAAGCAGAAAGCAGCATAATGTGAGTTATATTGGCTGCAGGATTTTAATTTTAAAGTGCTCCCCCTGCTCTCTGCTAACTTCGCACTAAGGAGCGAAGTTTCCCTATCCAGCGAGCTCCATTACTTTTAATAGGAGCCATCTCGCAACTCCGCAGGGACTGCCCCTTTTTTGCGATCATTGCACCGGGGCAGCCCGGCGAGTGTCAGCGAGAAAAATAAGGATTGAGCTGCCGAACAATATATCATGGAGCCCTAAGTCTATGTAAAATATAAGAAAATAAGGAACAAAGGATAAACAGCGCTTATAGATATTCCTAAGTATTGTATATGGTATGAGTCTCTGGGGTAAAGATACTAATAAACAATATGTATATATATATATATATATATATATATATAGTCTTTGATTGGAGAACAGAGTGATGAGATCCAAGTGTAGTAGGAGTGTATTAGATACCCTTACCAAAAGTTAGCCCAATCGTATGAGGTAAGTTTGCCGCATTGGAGGATGTATCTGGTGGTTGGTGAATCCTGGATGATATGATCTGTGTTATTCGACTGCCTCTTGGAGTAGAAGGAGGTGTAGGTCCTTCTGTACTGGTCTCTCTAGGAAACTTCCTGTGCTTGTTGCCTCTTGGAGCTTTGCTTTGCTGTCTTGGTATGAACTTTCTTGTCCGTATGTGTACCCAAAAAGACAGAAAGAGCAAGGATAGTGTAATACCGTTTTTATTCAATAAAAATATAAAATAGACATATATCACACTCACATTTTCTGTCCGCAATGTTATGAGGTATGTTAACAGCACACGGGTTTAAAGGTGATTTCTTATCAGATTCACAAGTTGATGTGTCCCAGGCCAGTCAGAAATATGTATAGAGTCAATATCCCATAAATGTAGTAAGCAGTAGTCTTGTTAAGCCAGACAGGTTAAGCAATGAGCAAGTTGTTTTATCCAGTCTGTATTGCTTGTTTGGTTAATGACTATAGTAGGATAGTCTGTTATAAGTTCAGATATATCCAGTATGTTATATTAGTCAAGCCAGTGACAAATAGCAGATAAAGTTGTTAATATGGTTGGTAAAAATGCTGGATTACCCAGTAGGTTAGATTAGTATCGATCTACCAGTTCAGGCAGTGAGTATAATTAGTGACAATTCATAAAAGTGATGCATGCACATGAAGCAAGCACTAAACCAAACAGTTTAAAGAAACAGTTTAAAAAAACAGTTTAAAAAACAATAAAATAGTTAGATGTGATACCCTGACGCGTTTCAAAGGTTTCTGTGTCCTTCTTCCTCAGAGGGGTTTTTGTTATTGCTGCGTTAGTGTCCCTATTCATACCTACGGGGCGGCGGCACACCCTTGTGTAGGCTGGATTCTATTGGTTCACGTGACCTGACGTCACGTAGTACGGCTCTAAGTGTATAAATGTATAAAATATAAGTGTACCTTAGGCGCATGAGTGTATACGTTATAAGTTGCGCTTCATAATATCAGCATTTCTCATATATATATATATATATATATATATATATATATATATATATATATATATATATATATATATATATATACTGTATATATATATATATATATTTGATTTAAAGGGACAGTCAACACCATAATGTTTGTTGTTTTAAAAGATAGTGGCCTAAGACCCAAGTCTATTTTTTTCCCTGTCCAATCACAGGGAAAATATATAACTTTGTTTAAAGATAGGGTTGTTCAAGATTGTATGGAACTGTGCAGCAATTACAAAGTCCAGAAACATAACATGAGTATAAGAGAGAAAAATGTGTTAAAAACACTAATGGATAATGAACAGATTGTGATCCGGGAGGCTGACAAGGGAGGAGGCATTGTCATTTTAGACAGGAAAGACTATTTAGAGGAAGCTAATCGCCAACTCTCAGATAAAAACACATATGTAACCTTGAGAAGTGACCCTACACCCATATTTTTGAGAGCATATATGGAACACATAAATTATGGCTACCAAAATAGAGTACTTTCAGACAGAGAGAGAAAATATCTATCAAATGATGAACCTAAAATGGCAATATTTTATTACCTACCGAAGATCCACAAGAGCCTAACAAAACCACCAGGTAGGCCCATTATTTCAGGAATAGATTCAATTACATCTAGACTATCTGAATATGTGGATCGGTTTTTAAAACCTATGGTACTTAATCTTAAGTCATACCTCAGAGATACCCCCCATCTCCTTCAAATCATAGAAGAACTGGAATGGAAGCCCACTTACAAATGGGCTACGCTTGATGTAACAGCATTGTATACATCTATCCCCCATGATCAAGGGATAAGAGATCATTAGACAATGCAAATCAGATTGCTCCCGATCAGAGGGACTTTATATTAGAATCCATTAGATATATCTTACAGAATAATTATTTTAAATTTCAAGGCAAATATTACCTGCAAAGTACAGGGACAGCCATGTGTACAAAATTTGCGCCCAACTTTGCTAACTTATATATGGGTATATTTGAAGAGGATATGGTTTATAATAATTCTGAATTTAAACATAAAAATGTTGTGTTCTGGCATCGGTTCATAGATGACATTCTGGTCATTTGGGATGGAGAGATAAATTCATGGGATATGTATGTACAAGAGCTAAATGCTAACAGCATGAATCTCACTTTTACACAAAGAATAGAAGTCTCATTTATTGACTTTCTAGACGTCACTTTGTACGTATCAAATGGGAACATATGCAGCAAGCTATATAGAAAATCCACTGACACTAACAGCTATTTAGATGCACGCAGCAGCCATCATCCGAAATGGATAGAAAATATCCCATTCGGGCAGTTTCAGAGATTGAGGCGAAATTGCACAGACATTAGTAACTTTGAAATAGAGGCAAAAAGACTTAAAGAGAAGTTTACAGAAAAACATTATCCAACCATAACTATTCAAAGAGCATATGATAAAGCAATCAAATTAGACAGAAAAACATTAGCACATGGTAATAATCAACAAATACAAACACTACCATCTCTAACACCTGATACAGTAAGGGTGAAACAAAAAAGAGACACTAAAATTAATTTGTCACGACATTCAATGAGGGCCACTGGAAGATCAAAAACATTTTACAGAAAAACTGGTCAATACTGAAAAATGACCCAATATTGAAAGACACTATAGGTAATAGACCACATGTTACGTACAAAAAAAATAAAAATCTAAAGAATTTCTTAGCACCTAGTGACATACAGAAAACTAAAAAAACAGAGAAGCAACTCAAAGGTCAGAATACCAATGTACAAGGTTTTTTTAAGTGTGCAAGAAAAAAATTGCGTATGCTGTGCACATACACATAGAAATAAAAAATTCAATAAATTTATACGGCTAGATTTAGAGTTTTGTCGGTAACGACCCGCGTAGCTAACGCTGGCTTTTTTCTGGCCGCACCTTTAAAATAACTCTGGTATTGAGAGTCCACAGAATGGCTGCGTTAGGCTCCAAAAAAGGAGCGTAGAGCATATTTAACGCCACTGCAACTCTCGATACCAGAGTTGCTTACGGACGCGGCCAGCCTCAAAAACGTGCTCGTGCACGATTCCCCCATAGAAAACAATGGGGCTGTTTGAGCTGAAAAAAAACCTAACACCTGCAAAAAAGCCGCGTTCAGCTCCTAACGCAGCCCCATTGTTGTCTATGGGGAAACACTTCCTACGTCTGCACCTAACACTCTAACATGTACCCCGAGTCTAAACACCCCTAACCTTACACTTATTAACCCCTAATCTGCCACCCCCGCTATCGCTGACCCCTGCATATTATTATTAACCCCTAATCTGCCGCTCCGTAAACCGCCGCTACTTACATTATCCCTATGTACCCCTAATCTGCTGCCCTAACATCGCCGACCCCTATATTATATTTATTAACCCCTAATATGCCCCCCACAACATCGCCTCCACCTGCCTACACTTATTAACCCCTAATCTGCCAATCCAAGATGGCGTCCCTCGAATTCCGATTGGCTGATAGGATTCTATCAGCCAATCGGAATTAAGGTAGGAAAATTCTGATTGGCTGATGGAATCAAGTTCAATCCGATTGGCTGATTCAATCAGCCAATCAGATTGAGTTCACATTCTATTGGCTTGATAGAAGACTTCATCCCGATGATGGACTTCCGACTTCAGCCCGATGATGGAGTTCTTCAGCCGCCGCTTGGATCAAGACTTCGGACCCTCTTCTGGACCGATCGCTGAACCCGGTGAGGTGAAGACAAGGTAGGGAGATCTTCAGGATCTTAGTGTTAGGTTTATTTGGGTTAGATTAGGGGGTTTGGGTTAGATTAGGGGTATGTGGGTGGTGGGTTGTAATGTTGGGGGGGTATTGTATGTTTTTTTTTTACAGGCAAAAGAGCTGAATTCTTTGGGGCATGCCCCGCAAATGGCCCTTTTAAGGGCTGGTAAGGTAAAAGAGCTTTGAACTTTTTTAATTTAGAATAGGATAGGGCATTTTTTTATTTTGTGGGGCTTTGTTATTTTATTAGGGGGCTTAGAGTAGGTGTAATTAGTTTAAAATTGTTGTAATATTTTTCTAATGTTTGTAAATATTTTTTTATTTTTTGTAACTTAGTTCTTTTTTATTTTTTGCACTTTAGTTAGTTTATTTCATTGTATTTATTTGTAGGTATTGTAATTAATTAATTTATTGATAGTGTAGTGTTAGGTTTAATTGTAGATAATTGTAGGTATTTTATTTAATTAATTTATTGATAGTGTAGTGTTAGGTTTAATTGTAACTTAGGTTAGGATTTATTTTACAGGTAATTTTGTAATTGTTTTAACTATTTTAGCTATTAAATAGTTATTAACTATTTAATAGCTATTGTACCTGTTTAAAATAATTACAAAGTTGCCTGTAAAATAAATATTAATCCTAAAATAGCTACAATATAATTATACTTTATATTGTAGCTATATTAGGGTTTATTTTACAGGTAAATATTTAGCTTTAAATAGGAATAATTTATATAATAAGAGTTAATTTATTTCGTTAGATTTAAATTATATTTAAGTTAGGGGGGTGTTAGGGTTAAGGTTAGACTTAGCTTTAGTGGTTAATAAATGTATTATAGTAGCGGTGAGCTCCAGTCGGCAGATTAGGGGTTAATACTTGAAGTTAGGTGTTGGCGATGTTAGGGAGGGCAGATTAGGGGTTAATACTATTTATTATAGGGTTATTGAGGCGGGAGTGAGGCGGATTAGGGGTTAATAACTTTATTATAGTAGCGGTGAGCTACGGTCGGCAGATTAGGGGTTAATAATTGTAGGTAGGTGGCGGCGACGTTGGGGGCGGCAGATTAGGGGTTAATAAATATAATATAGGGGTCGGCGGTGTTAGGGGCAGCAGATTAGGGGTTCATAGGGATAACGTAGGTGGCAGCGGTGTGCGGTCGGCAGATTAGGGGTTCAAATGTTTTAATAGAGTGGCGGCGATGTGGGGGGACCTCGGTTTAGGGGTACATAGGTAGTTTATGGGTGTTAGTGTACTTTAGAGCACAATAGTTAAGAGCTTTATAAACCGACGTTAGCCCAAAAAGCTCTTAACTACTGACTTTTTTCTGCGGCTGGAGTTTTGTCGTTAGATTTCTAACGCTCACTTCAGCCAAGACTCTAAATACCGGCGTTAGGAAGATCCCATTGAAAAGATAGGCTACGCAAATGGCGTAGGGGGATCTGCGGTATGGAAAAGTCGCGGCTGCAAAGTGAGCGTTAGACCCTTTCCTGACTGACTCTAAATACCAGAGGGCGGTAAAAACCAGCGTTAGGAGCCTCTAACGCTGGTTTTGACGGCTACCGCCCAACTCTAAATCTAGCCGTTAGTTCCTCTTCATCTATCTTCCATGTATGCATTTTTTAAACCCCATTTTTAAAAACCTGGGGTCAGTAAAGTGATGTTTTTATATTGTTATAATTTTTAAATACATAAAACAAACATAGATTTAGATGAGGTATACACAATAAGTATAAAATATCTTTTTAACATTATACTTATCTATTTATACATTTTAAACAATGTTCCATTTAGAATTATATTAATAATATTACGTAATGTTTATGATTTTTGCTTTTATATATCCTCATTTTTTAATAATAACAAGTAACACCTTGTTCTTTTAAGTATCCTTTTGTTGAGCCGGATACCTGAATTTGTAGAAGCGCAAATGGCATTGAAAATAAACGTATCAATTATGAAATACTATCAGATCGGCATGTTTTAGAAACAAATAGTTAACATATGAGGATTACTATTATTGTGTTTAGTAGCGTATTATAATAATAATAATGTCTCTTGCCCACAAACAAAATGGCGATAGAGGGGCTAGTATTTGGCCAATCAGCCACAGCCACACGCACTTATAGAGCTAGGTTGGGGGGCAGCCCACACCTCTGATGAAGTAACCAATTGATTACGAAACGCGTTAGGCTCCGCCCCCGCCACACGTCACATTTACACGCATTGAGTGCACAACACACACGGAGCTGCATAAGGTACTCAGCTGCAACGCTACCAATATAGCAAGACAGCTCAGAGTTTAAGCCTTTGGTGCTCCCTAACTGTGTATCTTGTGTTTTTAACTGTAATCTACTTGTGGAGCAATTTAGTGTGTACTTGCTAACGGACCTTTGTACAAGGATCTGGCAACTTGTCTGCACTACGGCTCATTACTGTATACATGTTTGTCTACTTGTAATATATCTGTTCACCTTGAACTTTTAAAAGACAAGTGTGTCTTTTTAAGCTATCAAATAAATCTATAGTTTTATACTCTGCTATATTATATTGTACAGTGTGGTCAATTGAGATATATATTAGACACCTACACCGATACATATAATATCCCCTTACTCCCTATACCACTGGGAACGGACAACGGTGACCTGCTGGAGACATACCAAGCACTGAAGGAGTGTGGACAAATGAAAAGGGTGCAAAGGAACAGAGTATACCAACAGAAGTGCATTTAAAGTACCTCACTACTTGAGGGTACACCAGGTGAGCGCGGATAATTCCCCCACTGTTATTCATACACTGATTGTGAACGTATTACACGAAGTGTGCCCCTGTGCGCCTGTCTCTTTCTATACCTTTCCAGATAAATCGAGAGGAACCTCACCTTGCGGGGGATCATCTTTTTACCAGACGGGCTGCCCACATCTATAGCACACGGGAACTAGTATTGTGGACTATATGGAATATTGTACACCCACAGACTGTCCATCTGCTAGCTACACAAACTGTACATTGTCTCACACATATATATACATCTATATATAAAAATATTTATTCTTACTAGTGGATGAGAATATATATCGAGACTAGCAGTTTGTACATATACTTCAAGCGCTGATTATTTTTGTTTATATATATATACAGGGAGTGCAGAATTATTAGGCAAGTTGTATTTTTGAGGATTAATTTTATTATTGAACAACAACCATGTTCTCAATGAACCCAAAAAACTCATTAATATCAAAGCTGAATAGTTTTGGAAGTAGTTTTTAGTTTGTTTTTAGTTATAGCTATTTTAGGGGGATATCTGTGTGTGCAGGTGACTATTACTGTGCATAATTATTAGGCAACTTAACAAAAAACAAATATATACCCATTTCAATTATTTATTTTTACTAGTGAAACCAATATAACATCTCAACATTCACAAATATACATTTCTGACATTCAAAAACAAAACAAAAACAAATCAGTGACCAATATAGCCACCTTTCTTTGCAAGGACACTCAAAAGCCTGCCATCCATGGATTCTGTCAGTGTTTTGATCTGTTCACCATCAACATTGCGTGCAGCAGCAACCACAGCCTCCCAGACACTGTTCAGAGAGGTGTACTGTTTTCCCTCCTTGTAAATCTCACATTTGATGATGGACCACAGGTTCTCAATGGGGTTCAGATCAGGTGAACAAGGAGCCCATGTCATTAGATTTTCTTCTTTTATACCCTTTATTGCCAGCCACGCTGTGGAGTACTTGGACGCGTGTGATGGAGCATTGTCCTGCATGAAAATCATGTTTTTCTTGAAGGATGCAGGCTTCTTTCTGTACCACTGCTTGAAGAAGGTGTCTTCCAGAAACTGGCAGTAGGACTGGGAGTTGAGCTTGACTCCATCCTCAACCCGAAAAGGCCCCACAAGCTCATCTTTGATGATACCAGCCCAAACCAGTACTCCACCTCCACCTTGCTGGCGGGAGTCGGACTGGAGCTCTCTGCCCTTTACCAATCCAGCCACGGGCCCATCCATCTGGCCCATCAAGACTCACTCTCATTTCATCAGTCCATAAAACCTTAGAAAAATCAGTCTTGAGATATTTCTTGGCCCAGTCTTGACGTTTCAGCTTGTGTGTCTTGTTCAGTGGTGGTCGTCTTTCAGCCTTTGTTACCTTGGCCATGTCTCTGAGTATTGCACACCTTGTGCTTTTGGGCACTCCAGTGATGTTGCAGCTCTGAAATATGGCCAAACTGGTGGCAAGTGGCATCTTGGCAGCTGCACGCTTGACTTTTCTCAGTTCATGGGCAGTTATTTTGCGCCTTGGTTTTTCCACACGCTTCTTTTTGCGACCCTGTTGACTATTTTGAATGAAACACTTGATTGTTCGATGATCACGCTTCAGAAGCTTTGCAATTTTAAGAGTGCTGCATCCCTCTGCAAGATATCTCACTATTTTTGACTTTTCTGAGCCTGTCAAGTCCTTCTTTTGACCCATTTTGCCAAAGGAAAGAAAGTTGCCTAATAATTATGCACACCTGATATAGGGTGTTGATGTCATTAGACCACACCCCTTCTCATTACAGAGATGCACATCACCTAATATGCTTAATTGGTAGTAGGCTTTCGAGCCTATACAGCTTGGAGTAAGACAACATGCATAAAGAGGATGATGTGGTCAAAATACTCATTTGCCTAATAATTCTGCACACAGTGTATATATATATATATATATATATATATATATATATATATATACTCTGTGCGGTACTTAGGCTATCGTACCGCACAACGTATATATATATATATATATATATATATACGTCAGAACTGCAGGAAGCTCCAGCGGTCTTGGCTTTAAAGTTACAAGTGAGAGCTGCAGTTCCTGAGCTCCAGGCATCTGCCCGCATATGGAACCAGAGCATGATCCGTGCTTTGCTTCAATATGAAGGCAGATGTCAGATAGTTACAGACGGTGACACTGTGTGTGTCACTGTCTGTAACGATCCTCTGCTCATCCCGGCAGGAGGTGTGGGAGGGAATCTGGGAGGGGGGTGAGTGGCCCAGCAGCGACGAGGGGGAGGGAGTGAGCAGTCCCTACACTGCAGAAAATAAAAAATAAAGGGAGAGGGAGGGAAGGGGCTCTATGCTACAGATAAAAGTGGGGTGGAGGTGTTGGGGGTCCCTAACTATTGATCGTGTGGGGGGATACCTTTAAACTACAGAAAATGTAATTTGTAAAAATTTATTTTTTATGAAAAAACATGTTCTATAGGTACTGGCAGACAGCTGCCAGTACCTAAGATTGTGCACATTAGCTAGGGGCGGAGGGTTAGAGAGCTGTTTGGGAGGGATCAGAGAGGTTGGAGGGTAAGGGGAGATCCTACACTGCAGAAAATATATATAAAAATAAAAAAAAATTGCCTTCGATTTTCATATTAACCAGTAAGACATGAGGGAGGAAAGAGAGCTGTTTGGGAGGGATCAGGTAGGGATTAGGGGGTAGGAGGTGTTAGATGGGAGTTGAGAGGGTAATCTCTACACTAAGGGGCTGATTTATCATGCCCCGTACGGCCCCTAATACCTCTGTTTCTGCAAAAGCCTTTAGACCACTGTTTCTTAACTCGTCCGCCACCTCTGAGGCGGCGGAAAGCAATGCACCCGATCGTATACACGAATCTGCAGGGGGCTGCATTGCACAATCAGTTGACCAGAGCTGCTTGTGCAATGATAAATGCCGACAGCGTATGTCTGGCGGATATGATTGCTACAGCGGATCATGTCCACCAGACACATGATAAATCGGCCCCTAAAGCTAAAATTGTCTACTATTTCTGAATGGAAGGGATCCCAAAGAAGCTTTTACAATAATTTGTGCCTTGATTGCACAATCGGTATGTAAATAATTTCAGTGAGAAACCCAAAGTTTGTGAAAAAGTTAAAGATTTTTTTATATGATCGCATTTGGCTGTAAAATAGTGGCATGAAATATATCAAAATGGGCCTAGATCAATACCTTGGGTTGTCTACTTAAAAAATATATAGTTTTGACTGTTAAATAGAAAAAAAACAAGGCTCTATTTCTGTTTAAATGGAGTGATAGCAAAACATTCTCTAGTATTTTGGGCATTTATCTCTGAAAGTCCCGGTAGCGAAGGGGTTAAACACAGCACTCCACTTATTGGGTAGGTACAGTATAAACAAAACCACTTCCGGACATCTGTTTCAAGCATATTAGCTCTCATCAGCAGAATATAGGTATGATTTGCTGCTAAATGAATCTTATTTCAAGGGTAAAAGCAATATTCATTTAAACAGACAGTCTGGACCCGATACAACATTTTGATTACTTATTATTACATACCAGAGAAGCATCCTGCAACTGGTCCCACATCTATAAGCTTGTAAGTAGTACATGAAACATTTAAATAATTATAGCTTGTTAGGAGCCAAAATTGGCCACCAAGCTCCGCACACCTATTGCATGTATGTTTTGGTATGTTACATATCTTCAATTACGATCGATTCTTAAATAGGTTTTCCTACTCTCACATGCTGATTTGTGCATGTGCACTTTGAGCTAACTGAAAAATAAACATACACTGCTAAACTCTCATAAAAGAAAACGGGACAAGAAGTAATCTGTGGGCCGATCTTGACAGCCATTTTTCGGCTGTTAACAAAATATGATTATTTAAAAGTTTCATGCACTTCTTACAAGCTTGTAGATTTGGAAACCGTTGCAATATGCTTGTCTGGTTTGTAATAGTAAGTAGTAAAGAATAAGTATTGGGTCTAGACTGTCCCTTAAAGTGATGGTAAAGTCAGACCGGTCTCTTCTTTTTAAATGTTAAAGGGACAGTCTAGGCCAAAATAAACTTTCATGATTCAGATAGAGCATGTAATTTTAAACAATTTTCCAATTTACTTTTATCACCAATTTTGCTTTGTTCTCTTGGTATTCTTAGTTGAAAGCTTAACCTAGGAGGTTCATATGCTAATTTCTTAGACCTTGAAGCCCACCTCTTTCAGATTGCATTTTAACAGTTTTTCACCACTAGAGGGTGTTAGTTCCCGTATTTCATATAGATAACACTGTGCTCGTGCACGAAAAGTTATCTGGGAGTAGGCACTGATCAAAAGAACTGAAAAAGGGGCAGTTTGCAGAGGCTTAGATACAAGATAACCACAGAGGTTAAAAGTATATTATTATAACTGTGTCGGTTATGCAAAACTGGGAAATGGGTAATAAAAGGATTATCTATCTTTTAAAGCAATACAAATTCTGGTGTAGACTGTCCTTTTAATATGAGTGATAAATAATACACTAGAGTTTATTTTTACTTCTTAATTACCTGCAAGTAGGCACTTAACCCAAGTTTACATTGCTGTCAGTCAATATAAACAACATCCTTTATTCACTATCTATTTTTTTAATTTCTGTTGTATTACCCCTTTAACCAATGAGCTTCGTAGCCAGCTGGCTGGCTGAAGTGAATAGCACCTCCTTGTGCGCATGTGTTTTATTGCACAATTCATGTGGGTCATGTGAACCTCTATACTATTTATTTAGCTCACACGTAGTAGTTAGAACAGACCGTTTAAAAAATAAGCTATTATTGAGCTTAGCACTATTAAAAAGCTGAAAAAATAAAGTTATATGATTATAAATAAATCATTATGATGATCTCTATTTTTCGTTCTTTATTAAAGTATCAATAACGTTTAAATATTCTTATTGTGACATTTCAAATTTGCATAAAATTAATACTATCTAATTATTGCAAAGAGATATACATAAAACTTTTAGTTATACTTTTAAATTAAAATAATGTCCCTGAGTTATTGCACTATGATTCAGTTGATTTGAACTTGCTAATTTTATGTAGCCAGCAACTCAACAAGTAAACAGTGGATCTTGTGATCTGCTGTTTATTTGGATTAGTACACTTTTATACACATTGCATGCACGTTACAATACTCTTTCTCAGGAGTGCACAACAACTATGATGTATAGAGAGGTTGGGACCACTCCATACATCACTAGGATGCAGGACTCAAACAAAGGGGGTGGAGAGAAGAAGGAAAAACGATGGTGCGGTTAGTTTTTATAAAAAGTATATTTTCAAAGAATACTTATTATTATTATTTTTTTAAATAAGCGGTTGTGCTTTATAAAGTATGCTTAAAGCAGAAGACATTGACAATTTATATGTAGTTTACAATCAGGTGTAGATAAAAGCGTAAGATTAAAATCCTATATTTCATAAAAGTAAGAGCCATAGAATTATTGTATAAGCAAGCAGGGACACTTGCCTAGATATGCTTATTGCCTAAACAATAATTCAATGGTTCTTACTTTTATGAAATGAGGATTTTAATCTCATGTTTTTATCTCCATCATAACTTAAATGAATATTGCTTTTGCCCTGGGAACAAGCATAATATAGCAGCAAATCAAACCTATCTTCTACTGATTAGAGCTAATAAGCTTGAAGCTGCGGTCTGTATGTATGTGTGAAGTGGTTTACGCTTACACTTCATTGTAATAGTATAGCACATTCCAGTCAAAAATAATCAACATGGATGCATTTCAATTTTGAATAGAAGCATTTTTGCAAAATACATGTATTATAAAAAATGCTTCTAATAAAAGCTATAGCTGTTTCAAAAGTCTATTTAAGTATGCACCGTGCACCAGCATTTTAAACACAGCACTCGCTCAGAGAGCCAAAGGTGCTTATATCATCTAGTAATAACTCAAATTGTTAACATGATACAAGCCCCACTGGTGCTCTGAGCAGCTGCAGTATGCTATAGTTTGTTTAATCTACATACATGCTACACAGTGATTACTTAGATCATTGCAGAAACTCCTTTAAACACAGCAACGGAACTAACCAGACACACTCTAGAAGATTTTAAAGGTTTAACCATTTTTTGGTTTAGATAAAATATATTCTTGAAAGTAATATTTTATGGAAAAAATTCTGCCCAATATGAAAATTGGGTGAGATTATACCCTCCCCATGTCAAAGCCTTGAGCTGGGGGTCACTATACATTATAATCAATGGAGCAGCATGTATCTTGCATATGACTGTCAATTCCAGGAACATGGAATGAGTTCTATTCAGTGGTGGGATTCCAAAATGTTAGCAATATTTTCTGGTGAGATTCTGAAATCTTAGCAACAAGTTCTCTAACTTCCCTATAATACAAAACCTTAACCTTTACACTTTATACATTTTAGAACCGGTTATTGACACTTTCTAAATTTTAGGAACAGGAACTGGTGAGAATCGGCTGAATCCCACTACTGGTTCTATTACATTAGCACCTTCAAAACTTTACAGAACAAATTAAAAATAAATAAACTCACTGTATAAAACAGTCCATTCTAACATATTCACAAAAGAAAATGTAAAAACAGATAAAGAGAAGTAAAAGAAAACTAAAACTGAAACAACTTAAAGTGAATGCAAATTTTGATGCTAAAGTGCCCGGTTTTTAAAAATTCAATTAAAAACAGGGGCACTTTAATTAATCAAAATTTGCATTTCACTCGTGTTGTGAAAAAAAACTTACCTTTTAATCTTGACAGCTGCTCCAGCTTCCTCCACCCGTTGCAAAGCCTCTTCCTGGGTCTAAAATGAGGAATCAGGCTGATTCCACTGGGGGGAAGCCGTGATTGGAGGATGACCGATCCATCATTTCTCATGTCAGAAATGGCTTGCGGCGACGGGGGAAGCTGGAGCAGCTGTCAAGTTTAAAGGTAAGTATTTTTTCACAACACGAGTGAAATGTAAATTTTGATGAATTAAAGTGCCCCTGTTTTTAATCGAATTTTTAAAAACCGGGCACTTAAGCATCAAAATTTACATTCACTTTAAACTTTGAATTAGCAAGATGAAGTACTTCATTGTGTCTTCATGAATTCCATGCGTTGGGCTAATGTGTAGTTGAAAAATCCAGACTACACCTCTAGAATGCCCCAGAATCACCATGAGCAGCCCCTGGAGACACTGTTTGTTCTTTCCAGAGACACTTATTTAACCTATCAAAACAGACATGGAAATCTTTTACATTTACAATTACATCAACTATTTCATAAGCCAATTTACTTAAGTCTTAGGGGCCGATTTATTAAGAGTCGGATGGACATGATGTAGCGATCATGTCCACCCGACATCGCTGAATGCCGACAGCATACACTGTTGGTGAACTGCTTGTGCAATGCTGCCCCCTGCAGATTTGCGGCCAATTGGCCGCTAGCAGGGGGTGTCAATCAACCCGGTCGTATGTGATTAGGCTGATTGCTGTACGCCGCCTCAGAGATGGAGTATGAGTTAAGGAAACAGAGGTATCTGGCCCAATAATGATTGCTTTACCGCATTGCTAGCAGTTCTCATTTGATATGCGAGATACACCAACTATGGGCTAGTTTACAAGGGCAGCACAAAAGATTTAGCACTGTTGAGCACTAACACATTTTAAGGTAAATAAGTAGCGCTTCCATGTTTGCTCTGGTATCACAAGTTGAAAGTAAAATTGTATCGCTCTGCTTGTAATCTGGGCCTAGATACATGGAAAACTTCCTGCGCTAAAGGTAAGAGTTAATCTGACACTAAAGCTGAGTCGAGAGGGGTAGTGTTAAAAAAGTTAAATTCATACAAAATATAATATGCACAGTGGCCTATATCGCATATAATATAACACAACGAATTTAATAAGGTGATTCGATATAAAATCTAAAAAAACAGCCAAAAAAACACACAAAAAAAGGATATTAGAAATAAAAGTGTTAGTATAGAGTGAGTTAGTCACAGAATCAATAATGACAATAAAACTATAATAAGATATATATAAAATTACAAAAAATTCAGTTGATCAGGATCATTAATGTAAAAAATGCTGCATTTAAAAAAATAAGCAATAGTGGGTAATTGTCACACACTCAAGGTAGGATATTGCACATGATTATTACAGGAATAATGATATTAAAGTGCAAGTGCTGCAGATGGCTTAGCGTAAGCAGATGCGTAAGCAGATATGCCCATGCATAGGCAAATACAGTGGTTAATAATCTGGGCCTATAGATGTTAATGTCAGCAGAGTCCATTAATAAAATGCTGGAAAAGATAACTGAAGCGTCACTCAATGAATTTCAAACAATATCTCACCTGTATTATATAATTTCTTTATATCCCTATTAATTACAAGACAAATTCCTTTAAGGTATCCCTATATATATATATATATATATATATATATATATATATATATATATATATATATATATATATATATAAAATATATTTATATATATATTTAATATCCTTCCTACAATATTGATTATATTTAAAGAATTCAATAATTGATCTAATGTTTAAATAATTAAACTATCACTTCATTTTTTCTTTACTTATAAAATATACATTTGAACTGAATTATTTAACAGCATTTTCTTTAATGATTGATTACTATTGTTAAAGGTAAGAAAAGTAATTTTCCTTCGCTGAAGACCATATAAAGTATTTTTTCTTATTTAATAGCTTTTTGCTTTTTCACTGTTTGTTTATTGAAAGAGACATATTGATCAATTCTAGGGCTTTCAAAAGAAAATCTAATCATACTCGCATGCGCTGAAACAGGTGTGCTAAAGAGAATTATGATTTGCAACTATTTCTCAGGATGAAATAGATGCACTTAGAGCTGAACTCTTAATCAGACTATTGGCACTAAAATCCATCATTGATTCTTTGATTTACAAATCCAGTATATTTGACCACAGTGTATTATGTTGGAGTAGATTCTTAGAAATGATAGATGGATATGTCACAGCTGACAGGGTCAATGAATAACGTTAATAAAAGTTAACGGATTTCAAGCACCATTCATTTATCATTTATTCAATCAACCCCAGTTATTTTTGTAACAGCATTCCATTGTGGAACAACTGCTGTGTCAATTCTTTAACATTGTGAGTTTTTGAATTTAAAATATGCTTTTGGTTATAGTCTTTTTTTTTTAAAGTGTAAGCTTAGTTTAGGGACTTAACAATATCAATAAGTAAATAAAAAAATATATAGTTGATAGCAGAAATATATTTTAGATTAATTTTATTACATTGTTATGCAAAAATACCTTTTATGGACAGTGACAGTTATAAAATAATCAAGCTTTTTTTTTTACATATTTTTTTTCAAGGTTTTAAGAAATACCAAATCCCTATATGTAGCTAAATGCTTCTAGATGAAAATAATTTTCAGAAAAGATACAAAGATTATGATTACTTTAAGGCAGAATTGATGTCAATTAGCATTATTCAGCAAAGGAACCTAAAGTGTGTACTAATTTTTTAATGTCATTATAAAGTAAATTATAATTGTGATAATATATTTAAATGTAAAAAATAAGTGATCAAAAACATGAAAAGTGTATTTTTAGTCATCTGCAAAAGCAGTCTCATAAGATGTTTACACAAGCGTGTGGCAGATTTGTTCTATAGTACTGCCAGCATATTGGATTATAGTCAGAAATCATTTAATACATGATCTTGAGTGAATAAATTAAATATTTATATGTGAAATTCGGTATTTCTCTTAAACTAATTAGTGATTGCAAGAAGTATTTTCTCTTGCAGGTGTACAATAAAAAAAATAGGTTTTATTGAAACAACATAAAAAAAAACCCACTGGGCATACACTTGGTTATAATTAGATTAGAATTAATTACTAATTAACTAACGTAAATTAATAAGAGCTTTGGTTCTCAAGGACATTATATTTCTAATAAATATGTATGTTTAAAAATAAAATAAACCTACCTGTAATATAATCCAAATGATACCTAGGCCTTATAAGTTGTATAATGGTAGAAGAACCATAAATTGTCATTAAGTGGAAGAGTGTGGCCATAAAGACTGGTTTCCAGAAATATGTGGTGCCAGACAAAAATAACATCAAGGCCACAAACATGAGGTGTGGCACTGAGAGTCCAATGAATTAAAGCTGTTGTAAGGTTTTATGCTTGACTACAACATAAACATTCAACTTAAAATATTTTGTCGAGAGATGGTGACCATGGTGTAAATCAAGGAAAAAGAGCCATATTGTTTTGGTTGGTGAATATGTTAGTAACTTCAGTCACCAATGATTACATTTCTCAAATAAAAATGATGAGTCAAGACATCTTATAGACATATTTTAATGCAAAACGTGTTCCAGGGGATAAAATATGTGATGTCTTAATAAAAGGATGCTACAGGAACCTAAGGTGTGGCTGAGGGCTCACAATGCATGGCATAGGTAACTTCTAGTACTCTAAGATATCAAAGTGTTAATAAAAATGTGTTCCACCATATTTATCAAGGTGATTGTATACTATTATAATTGAAATATGCTAATCAGTTTGTTTGTTTTTCATTGAGGCGACTGATCAAATTATATGTAGCAGCAATAGTATGGTTTTTAATATATGCGAACAAAGAACAACACATCTACAATAATAATAGCATTTTAATTACACCTCCATGATTGTGTCACTGCTGTGTTATGTCACACGCCTATGCTGAAACTGTGTTTACATAACATTAATTCCTTTTTTTATTTTTTGTTACCCATAAAAATTATTTTTTTTTTTTCCCAAGCATGGATCAATTTACTTTCCCCGAACACCAACATGTAAGAATCTATGCCTATGTTTTCCAATACAAATTAATTAATAAAATGTATTCATTTTGCACCATCTTGTCTAATATATTATACAGCTATACTAGGGGCTCTATCTTAATCCTTTAGAAAGTTTTTTAAAGTATCTTGGAAGGTTGTTTGCACGTTTCCAAATTTGAGACCATTCCTATACAGTAAAAATCATTAGAAAAGGCATTTATAATGTGAATGTGCACTGTAAGGGTGTCATGTTTTTTCCACTTTTCCCACTCCATTGAAGTCTATGAGGAAATACGTTAAAGCAATCGCGATATTCAAACCTTTGACTTTCAACTTGTAATACATGCTGCGCCCAAAACGCTGAAGTCTAACAGGGTTGATGTGGGAGCGGGAGTGCAAACTACCTCTCCACTTGTAATCTAGCCCTTAGTTGGACATGCAGCCTTTATTTATCTGCTGTGGGGGCTGAAACACAGTCTCTGTAAGTACCATGTTCCTCCCTCGGCCAAAGCAATCAGAAAATGATTTACTGTGGCAGACAATTTCTAAATACTATCCATAAATGTCGCTGTCGGCATTTAACATTGCAAAAGCAGTTCTGGTGAACTGCTTGTGCAATGCCGCCCCCTGCAGATTCGTGGCCAATCGACCACTAAAAGGGGGTGTCATTCAACCCGATCGTACATGATCTGGCGGATTGATGTCTGCAGTCTTAGAGGCGGCGGACCAGTTAAGGAGCAGCGGTCTTAACTGCGGTTTTCAGCAAGCCTGAAGGCTCACATGGAAACAGGGGCATAAGGTGCCATTCAGCCCTTGATACATCAGCCCCAAAGGCTTTGATCTGATAAGGAGCCTAAGAGTAACTTTTAGAACAATTTTATGAGCGTTCTGATTTTTTGTTACATGGTTTATTGACATTTGAGCCATGTTTTTATACAATGAACTATGAGCAGTGCTTTGATTTTTATACATTGTAATCTGTTTAGCTCAAGTTTGTAGAGTTTGCATTTTTAAGTGAAATGTGCAAGAGGTAGTTCATGCTTTTCTGCAGCTGCATTATAAATTGTGTTATTTTTCAATGGTATGTGCAATAGGTAGTTGCCATCAGGTTCAGATAGTGATTTTTCAGGAATTTTATAATGTGCTAGGATATTTAATAAATGTGTATATCTTTTCTACTTTGGCTGACTGATTGGCTTTTGCTGCTCCACCCTAAATTCCTGCACCCATGAGTTTTTACTGTTTCTGCCTTCTATGATTCTATGAGCTGTGCCAGACACAATATATATATATATATATATATATATATATATATATATATATATATATATATATATATATATTTTTTTTTTTAACATTTATATATTTTATGTATACAGTCCTTGAAAAATGACACCAGGTTACTAGGGCACAGGAAATGTTCTTTTAAAATATATACAGTATATATTGAAAATAGAGAGACACACTCAACTGGGACAGAACAAAAGCTAGAAAAACTTCCTTGCTTGTTCATAAGGCAAGTGCCACTCAGGGTGTAGTCTCTTTTAACACACTATGCCTTTCACAGAGGGGAAAGATCCTGAAGTGTATCAGTCTGATCCTGCCCAATAACAGTCAAGCCCGGAAATACCAGGCAATTTTCCTCTGAACAAGAGAAAACAACAAACTCCAGACATTTGTTTTGGCGTCTTTGGGCCTCGTCAGTGAGGTGCATTTGCACAAGCTAATAAGTTCTTAAGCTGGTGTTTGTTCCTGAGAGTGCACTTATTTTTCTGTATATATAAATATATATATTTATTCAGTATATATATTTATATATATATATATATATATATATATATATATATATATATATATATATATATATATATATATTGGAATCGGGTGTGTTCTAATAGCGCTTGCAGAAGATGTTCCTCATAAGCAAGTGGGAGGGAGGAAAACAGAAATGGGAATATCCCCAGATGAGTGATGGGTAGTTGAGAAGGAAATGAATAATAATAAATGCTCACCTGTTGGATCACAGGGACCAGCGATCAGCGACGAGTAGAAATGGATGGTGTGTGTTAACACCAAAGCACTTTTTTTATAAGCATTGCCTCCTAATAGTCCTGTGTTCCGCCATGTTGAAATTTCTATTCTATTAGAACACACCTGATTCCAATTCTCACCACTTTAGTCTCACCCAGGAGGAATGAGACATCACTAATAGCAGCAGGCATTGGACATCCTCATAGAGCATTTCACTGCACAACTACTATTGCTCTAATTGTGGCGCAACTACCTACAACCCTCTCTCTTCGCCCATATATATATATATATATAAAGCCAGAGTAGGTTATGCACACCTCTCAAAAATCCAAAACCACCAGGGTGCTGAATCAAAAGTTAATATAAAACATCAGGGCCTCAATCCGATATGCAGCGTCGCCCGCAAAAGCTGGCGACGCCAAGTTTTGCGCTGGTTTGGTATCACATATACCGCGTAACCTAGAAGTTAAGCTTGTATATTTCAGCCTTCGGCCGTAGTTTTTTGGCCCATAGACAGGTATACCAAACCAGCGCAGTTTGGTATCCAATATACAGCGTAAGGACTTATGTGGCGAAAATGGAGAAATCTTACTCCATTTTCACCTCGCCACAAATTGCAGGTGTAGTAAGCCTTACGCTGTGTATTGGAGCCCCGTAACTCCCTAAACTACCTGCAAAATAAAACCTAAGACCTAACGCATGCGCAATGTCTATCTACCTGTCAACCGCGATCCCCTGCCACAATCCCTAATAAAGTTATTAACCCCTAAACTGCCACTCTGGGACCCCACCGCCACCTACATTAACTACCCCTAATGTGAGCCCCTTACACCGCCGCCACCTACATTAACTACCCCCTAATGTGAGCCCCTTACACCGCCGCCACCTACATTAACTACCCCCTAATGTGAGCCCCTTACACCGCCGCCACCTACATTAACTACCCCCTAATGTGAGCCCCTTACACCGCCGCCACCTACATTAACTACCCCCTAATGTGAGCTCCTACACCGCCGCCACCTATTTTAAAATTATTAACCCCTAATCTAATCCCCCTATACCGCCGCCACCTATATTAAATTATTAACCCCTAATCTAATCCCCCTATACCGCTGCCACCTATATTAAATTAATTAACCCCTAAAATACTAAAATATCCCTACCACTAAACCTAAGTCTAACCCTACAAATAGCCCTTAAATGGGCTTTTTGCGTGGCATTACCCCAAAGTAAACAGCTCTATTGCCAGCCCTTAAAAGGGCTTTTTGCGGGGCTTTGCCCCAGAGTAACCAGCTCTTTTACCAGCCCTTTTGGCAGGGCACCAGTGAAAAATTGGCTGATTTTGTAGAATACACAAACAGAAATACACTAAACCTTAGTTTCACTATGGAATCAAATTCTACTAAAGTAACATTTCTAGACTTAGAAATCATACAAAATAAAGGGGAAATATACACCAACCTTTATAGGAAACCAACAGATACGAATGGTTATCTGCATGCCAAAAGTGGCCATCACAAAAAATGGAAAATGAATATTCCGTTAGGCCAATATCAGAGAGCTAAACGGAATTGCACTAGGCAGAGTGACTTCATAAAAGAAACTGAAGTCATTACAAATCAGTTCCTAGCTAAAGGATATCCAGAAGAACTGTTGAGAAAAAACAAAAATAAAGTAGAGGCAATGGATAGGAAAACACTTATTAATAAATCAAAGACGAAGGGATTGACTAATAATGGAAAAGTGGAAAAATGAAAAGTACAGCTTATTACCAGATATAATAGAGCAGAAAAAGATATTGAGGGTGCTGTCAAAATTTTTTGGCCAATACTAATGCAAGATACAGTACGAAAAGAAGCCTTAAGCGAAAAAGGTCAAGTAATCTTCAAAAAAAGCATTAGTGTAAAAAATAGAATCAGCCCTAGCATGTTAAAACCATGCAAAAAAAGAAAAAAACTGGTTAGAAAAACAAACCTAAGGTTTTTTCAGATGTGGACGAAAAGGCTGTACTTGTTGTACTCACATAGATCCCAATAATCATTATTTCTGTGGAACAAACGATGACAAAAAATATGAAATTAAGGATCTTATTACATGTAAAACAAACTATGTAGTATACCTACTAAGATGTTCATGTAATAAAATTTATATAGGTCGCACTAAACGTTTTCTAAAAACAAGGTTTAGTGAACTTCTCAGAAATATAGATATAGGCCTAGAAACACATGGAGTCTCTGCCCACTTTTTGGAGAAACATAACAAAGATATTTCAGATTTGACAGTCATTGGAATAGAACATGTCAAAAGAAACCTAAGAGGAGGTAATTGCCTTCTGCAACTTAGGCAACGTGAATCCTTCTGGATCCATAGGTTACAAACTATGGGTCCAGGGGGGCTCAATCGCGACATAGATCTAGCGGCTTTTTTGGAAACGTGAATCAATTTAAGACAGTGTTTCAATATATACTCTGGATTCAAACTCACCATATAATTTCCCATACATATTTGGTATAGTATATAAGTGTAGGTCTAGGGATGGTTTTATCTTTAATCTCTATATTTTGGGTATTTTAAACAAACTTGTATCTCTTTAGCTATTTTATCTGTAAAAGAATCATGACGTTTGTACAACGTTAACATATGTATAAATAATTAGGGTTGCAATTGTTCAGCGCTCACGCTGCTGTTTCAACAGTTAAAGTTTTTAGGAGGAGATAATGCAATCAATTTCAAAGATTCTTTGTATTTATTATGTATTGATATTAATGTAAGGTTACTGTCACATATTTTATTTAAACTTATTGTTTTTATGGAATTATAATTGTATTACAATCAGCTCTTTTTATAACCATTTTAATGCATACTAGGGGACATTTCATTTTATGAACTGCTTTTTGTAGCATCTATTTGTTAGGTAAAGTACTGTGTAATTGATATGCTGTTTTGTTTTATATTACGATTTATTGTATTACTAAACTGTTAACCCAGACACTATGTCTACATGTCACATAATTAATAAGAAGGGATCAATTGCGCCATAAGATATATATCTATAATGTAAAAAACCATGCGATCCCTATAAACAAGCACTTTCAAATTAAGACACTGTCTCATACTAGCACACAATTAGCTAAGCTCATGAGTGGAATAACTCATATACAAATGTACGGCTAAGTCTTTATTTGTTTACACCCCCCCCCCCCACAGTAACCAATAGAAATTATGGGGGCGTGTATTGACTTACCGATTAATAGGGCGGATTATGGAAGGATGGGCATAGCCTCTGACGAAGCGGGAGGAGCCCACGAAACATGTAAGGACACGCCCATAATCCTAGGAGAAGTGAGTGCTATACACGCTGTACTCTGAGCAATAGCCGGCTTTCATTGCACAGAAGTAAACAACGATATTTGCACGATCTCCATTTTATCACATATATCTATTAAACCCTCAGCCTGGCAGTATATATTTTCCCTGTTAGAGCCACATATGTACACAGGCACTATAAGGACAGTGGGACACTGAAAGGAGTCAGAAATATCGCTGGAGGGACGTGCAGTTTTTAGCCTGCTGAATGTACTAACATACTTCATATGTTTGAGGGCTCTTTTGTGAGTGTGCAATTGTTATTTTATTTACTTTAATAAACTGTGAAGTTTTACTACACTTAGATCGTGGATGCGCTCTGTATTTGTTTCTCTTCCAGAGAACCCTTCTTGTCTATATCGCTATTTTGAAGCCTGGGAACAGACACCGCCGGGCATATAAGGAGCAGCACCCCTACACTGGCTTTTGGAATAAGTACAAAAGACTTTTACATACTCAGTGATGATATATTACTTTTAAATATTTTATGGACATTTCTGTGTTTTGTGATTTATACAATTTTTTTCTGTATTTGTTATTTTGCAGTCCCTTTTTGTGTATTTGTTTCCTGCTCACTAACTATATGAGCAGTTACTATCTATATCAATAGCTCTATGCATAGGATTATCTATGGTATACTGCAGTTTAGTATAATAGAGCTTTTACCTTGCTGGGACTCTCTATCTAGCTTATATTGTTTTCATCTGTGGCGCCGTCTATTCTTTGATTAAGTGTGTTTTTACCAGCCCTTAAAAGGGCTTTTTGCGGGGCATTGTCACAAAGTAATCAGCTCTTTTGCCTCTAATCTAAATCCCCCTACACCGCCGCCACCTATAATAAATGTATTACCCCCTAATCTAATCCCCCTACACCGCCGCCACCTATATTAACTATATTAACCCTAATTATATTAGGGTTAATATAGTTAATATAGTTATTATATTATATATGTTAACTATATTAACCCTAATTATATTAGGGTTAATATAGTTAATATAGTTATTATATTATATATATATTAAGTATAATAACCCTATCTAACTCTAACACCCCTAACTAAATTCTTATTAAAATAAATCTAATTAATATTAATATTATTAATTAAAATATTCCTATTTAAATCTAAATACTTACCTATAAAATAAACCCTAAGAGAGCTACAATATAATTAATAATTACATTGTAGCTATTTTAGGGTTTTATATTCATTTTACAGGTAACTTGGTATTTATTTTAACTAGGTACAATAGGTATTAAATAGTTAATAACTATTTAATAGCTACCTTGTTAAAATAATTACCAATTTACCTTTTAAATAAATCCTAACCTAAGTTACAAATACACCTACACTATCAATAAATTAAATAAACTACAAATATCTAAACTAAAATACAATTAAATACACTAAACTAAATTACAAAAAAAAAAAAACTCTAAATTACAAAAAATAAAAAAAGATTACAAGATTTTTAAACTAATTACACCTATTCTAAGCCCCCTAATAAAATAATAAAGACCCCCAAAATAAAAAAAATTCCCTACCCTAATCTAAATTACAAAAGTTAACAGCTCTTTTACCAGCCCTTAAAAGGGCTTTTTGCGGGGCATGCCCCAAAGTAATCAGCTCTTTTGCCTGTAAAAAAAAAAAACAATACCACCCCCCAACATTTACAACCCACCACCCAAATACCCCTACTCTAAACCCACCCAAACCCCCCCTTAAAAAACCTAACACTAAGCCCCAGAAGATCTCCTTACCTTGAGTCGTTTTCGCCCAGCCGGGCCGATCTCTTCATCCAATCAGGGCAATGTCTTCATCCAAGCGGCAAAGAAGAAGTCTTCCATCCGGGCGATGTCTTCATCCAAGCGGCAAAGAAGAAGTCTTCCATCCCGGCGATGTCTTCATCCAAGCGGCAAAGAAGAGGTCCTCCATCGGGGTGAAGTTTTCCTCCAAGCGGCATCTTCAATCTTCTATCTTCCGACCTCCGATGCGGAACATGTGTGTAATTGCTACCGCAAGCTCGCGGAAGCTATAACCAGCCACTTGTAATGAATGATAATGTATTGCACTCCCGCAAATGGGCATATTTGCCCATTTGCCAGCTTGCAATAAATTAGCGCTCCACTTGTAATCTAGCCCAAAATGTTTTATTCTTAATACAAATATATAATAAAAGAGCATAACAGCGTATTTAAAAAATTTTTTAGACACTGTGAAAATTTGTTTGGATTTGTAAAAGTGGGTAAGTTGGAATAAAAGAATATATACAATATTTTAGTATTTATATTTGTCTATATATATATATATATATATATACAGGGAGTGCAGAATTATTAGGCAAGTTGTATTTTTGAGGATTAATTTTATTATTGAACAACAACCATGTTCTCAATGAACCCAAAAAACTCATTAAAATCAAAGCTGAATAGTTTTGGAAGTAGTTTTTAGTTTGTTTTTAGTTTTAGCTATTTTAGGGGGATATCTGTGTGTGCAGGTGACTATTACTGTGCATAATTATTAGGCAACTTAACAAAAAACAAATATATACCCATTTCAATTATTTATTTTTACCAGTGAAACCAATATAACATCTCAACATTCACAAATATACATTTCTGACATTCAAAAACAAAACAAAAACAAATCAGTGACCAATATAGCAACCTTTCTTTGCAAGGACACTCAAAAGCCTGCCATCCATGGATTCTGTCAGTGTTTTGATCTGTTCACCATCAACATTGCGTGCAGCAGCAACCACAGCCTCCCAGACACTGTTCAGAGAGGTGTACTGTTTTCCCTCCTTGAAAATCTCACATTTGATGATGGACCACAGGTTCTCAATGGGGTTCAGATCAGGTGAACAAGGAGGCCATCTCATTAGATTTTCTTCTTTTATACCCTTTCTTGCCAGCCACGCTGTGGAGTACTTGGACGCGTGTGATGGAGCATTGTCCTGCATGAAAATCATGTTTTTCTTGAAGGATGCAGACTTCTTCCTGTACCACTGCTTGAAGAAGGTGTCTTCCAGAAACTGGCAGTAGGACTGGGAGTTGAGCTTGACTCCATCCTCAACCCGAAAAGGCCCCACAAGCTCATCTTTGATGATACCAGCCCAAACCAGTACTCCACCTCCACCTTGCTGGCTTCTGAGTCGGACTGGAGCTCTGTGCCCTTTACCAATCCAGCCACGGGCCCATCCATCTGGCCCATCAAGACTCACTCTCATTTCATCAGTCCATAAAACCTTAGAAAAATCAGTCTTGAGATATTTCTTGGCCCAGACTTGACGTTTCAGCTTGTGTGTCTTGTTCAGTGGTGGTCGTCTTTCAGCCTTTCTTACCTTGGCCATGTCTCTGAGTATTGCACACCTTGTGCTTTTGGGCACTCCAGTGATGTTGCAGCTCTGAAATATGGCCAAACTGGTGGCAAGTGGCATCTTGGCAGCTGCACCCTTGACTTTTCTCAGTTCATGGGCAGTTATTTTGCGCCTTGGTTTTTCCACACGCTTCTTGCGACCCTGTTGACTATTTTGAATGAAACGCTTGATTGTTCGATGATCACGCTTCAGAAGCTTTGCAATTTTAAGAGTGCTGCATCCCTCTGCAAGATATCTCACTATTTTTGACTTTTCTGAGCCTGTCAAGTCCTTCTTTTGACCCATTTTGCCAAAGGAAAGGAAGTTGCCTAATAATTATGCACACCTGATATAGGGTGTTGATGTCATTAGACCACACCCCTTCTCATTACAGAGATGCACATCACCTAATATGCTTAATTGGTAGTAGGCTTTCGAGCCTATACAGCTTGGAGTAAGACAACATGCATAAAGAGGATGATGTGGTCAAAATACTCATTTGCCTAATAATTCTGCACTCCCTGTATATATATATACATATATATTTATACAGTGTATATATATATATATATATATATATATATATATATATATATATACTATATATATATATATATATATATATATATATATATATATATATATATATACCTTGCAAATAAATGCACTCACAGGTCTTTCTCAAGGTGAAAAAACAAAGCTTTCTTTAATGAAACGTTTTCAGGGATTTCTTCCCCTTCAACAGCATAACAAAGTGAGAGAAAACAATCAAATTTATACACATGTGTATAATCAACAAACAATTCATACCTGTGTTCACTCAGTGAAATTTGCGGCAAACTATTGTGTGGAACGCATAGCTTGCGTTCCAACTGTGCTAAACCGGAAGTGTCTATCTCTACTACATCCGGTATGTTACGTCAAATAATATACATATTTTAGTATTTGTATATCTTAAATCATATGTACCAATTTTGTAGATCAAGTCTATGTGGCTAATGTGCAAGTGTACTTACTACCTGTTGCATCTACTTGATACTTTCTTATTTTCTTATAGTGCACTACCGGAGATTGTATCTCCTAATTTTATACCAATCAAGCTTCCTTATTTCAGCATATTATGGCCCGATCATACCACTTACTGTTATCGCTAATCGGGACTGTGACATTCTCCCTGTGATCAGTGTACTTACTTTGGTGATTGTATTTTGTTTTCAGTTCCTGCTTTGTTATTCTGGTTGTCATAGCAACGTTTCTCGGCCGGAACTATTTAGCGTAGGGATCTATTGCTATTACTTTATTTTGGATAGCTTTTATCACTATATATTTAGTATACTTCTTCTGCCTATGTAGGTACAATATTTACAATCATACTGTGCTATCAACTTGACACACATCAGTCAACACTACATCAGATAGATTTATAACACATGTTACTTGTACTTTGTTTGATTCCTCGTCTCCCTCAACTTGTCACCTGTTTTTATTTTTTGGATGTAGTATTGAGTGGTAGTCCTGAAGGCTCAGTGAAGACAAGCCTATACAGAAAGCCTATATCACGCAACTCTCTACTGCATGCCAAGAGCTGCCACCCCAGACACGTGCCATATGTGATAGCTAAGGGGCAGCTCATGAGGGCAAAACAGAATTGTTCCGATACCAGAGAAAGTGAGGTCCAAATGATGGAAGTAAGAAGGCGCCTCATCCAGAGGGGCTATCCTAAAAAGGTGGTAACTAGGGCTCAGAGAGAGGTGGATAAATTGAAAAGATGTGATTTGCTTAAGGATAGGCAACCAGACGATAAAACAATACAGAAAGGTGTAACATTTGTTATGGATTATAGTGCTCAATATGAGGAGGTTTGCAAGATTATCAAGCACCATTTTGGTATGCTGATAGCTGACAATAGACTTATACAATGTGTTAAGGAAGGGCTCAGGTGTTCATACAGAAGCAACAAGACCCTGGGCAATATCCTCTCCCCTACGGTCTTGCCTAAATCCGTCTCTCAAGGGAGTGCTTGGCTCAGTAGCAAGGGCTCCTACAGATGTGGTAGCTCCAGATGTGGAGCATGCAATTATCTAATTGTGTCAGATCATTTCCAGTCCACTGTGACTGGTAAGTCCTATGAAATTAATTTTTGCCTCAACTGTACATCTACTTTCGTTATCTATTGTATAACCTGTACGGTATGTGGCAAACAATACATTGGGCTCACCACTAGAGACATCAGAACTAGGATTAGAGAGCACTTGTCCACCATCAGAGTGGGCAAGGCTACCACTCCTGTGGTGCATCATTTTGCTCAGATCCATATGAAAGATCTAACTTGTTTCTCCTGGCAGCCCATTGATATGGTACTCAGATCCAAGAGGGGAGGTGATCGGGAAGTAGCATTATCAAAGAGAGAGATACTATGGGTTTTCAAGATGGAAACTAGAGTTCCAAAAGGATTGAACTCCGAGTTTGATCTTATTAATTATTGGGAATAGTCCATTGCTCACATATATTCTATCTCTCGCTCTCTCCCCCTTCTCCTCCTATCTTGTGTCTGTGCTCCCCAATCTTGCACTTAAGGCTGCAAGATTATGTAGAAAGGGTTATATCTTTTCTTCCCTAATTCAGGTATTGTGGAGTCATTGTGCACTAGATAGGTACACTTCTTTAAGCATTACTTTTACACATATTTATTCCTATTTTCACCCTAAATATACTGGTAGGGATAACCAATGCATTTATTTGCCTCACATTTATATATATATATATATATATATATATATATATATATATATATATATATATATATATATATACTTATATAATGTATACACACATGTTTTCATGCACACGCATAAATGTGTATGTGGTATGACCCCTGTTTGTTTGTTTGTTTGTTTATCTGTGTGTGTGCGCAGGTGCGTGGACTTGACTGGATTAGTAAAATTTTTGTACATTCTAGTACTGTTGTGCTACGCTAACTATGAACTTATTAATGCTCGACCACTCACACATGTGCTTGCTCACACAATAAAACAAAATATATAAGTACTGCGATAATGGTGTGTTGTGATTATACAAACTTATATTGATAACTTCAGCAGCTATATATATTTGCTGCTGTTAATTAATCAGTGACATAAATATTGTGCTATGGGTATCTTGTGTCTATACAATTAACATATGCATGTATATTCTTCTAACAGCTATAACACGTGCTGCGATTGCTCACATGTCTCATTGGTCTGTATTAAATGTTTTATCATGTTATACGGCTCCCCTCCAGTATGTATGGGGTTAAATGTACTCTGGGTGTGTTGTTTTTACAATGTGTCGTTTTAACCAATGGTGTTGCTTTAATTATGTATATAATGTACACCTGTGGCTGGCTTCAGTATGCTATGATTATGGCTTTGCCGAAACGCGTAAGCCTTGCCAGCCAGAGGTGCCCTATCTCTTGTTGTTAGACTATCTGCATGTCCTATTTTACTTACTAATAAAGGCTATGTTTTATTTGTATCTAACGCTCTCGTTTCTCTTTTTGGTGGACTTTTTATTGCCTGGAGAGCGTTAGTTTCCCTGCCTCGTTCCCCTTGTTATCTCCTGGAATACTCAGTATATACAAAACACTGGGGTATTATGGAAGCCTCACGGAGTAGCAGTGCTGTTTGACAGTTACGGCTTTGAGCTGCAGCCCTTCGTATTGGAGGATACCTGGTGTGACGTTGGTCGCTACTACTGCTGAGCCATCCGGTTGGAGGATACTTTGGTGTAGCCCTGGACACGCCCCCTGGTGGGCGTCGTTACACATCTCCTCTGTGAACGTTCCGGTCGGATTACAGCAGCAGTGTTTGTGTGGGTATATGGAGGAGCTTTAAGAGCGATGAAGACACAGTACGCTGATGGAGAAGTATAGCGGTCCTCCCTCTTAGGATTTTGTTTGGATTCCCAAGTATTGGAGTCATATACAGCAGAGGTGAGACTGTATCACATTCCTTATGCTATACCCACACTATTAGTAATCATTCATACAAGTGATTTTTAAGGACTATCCGAGTCATCTTTGTTATAACATATCTACTTGATGGTGTTATGTGAGATCGGACAATAAATTAGTTAATTTGCTTGGGTATTGTGGTCCCCTCATCCCCCTTCTGATTTGGTATATACACATATTAACACACACATATATATATATATATATATATATATATATATATATATATATATATATATATATATATATATATATATAAAACACACAGAGAAAGTCCAGCACAGGTCTGGGTACAAGAACCATAGGGAAAATTAAAAAATTAATACAACACACAGAGAAAGTCCAGCACTCACTTACAAGCTAAGATTTAAAAGCAAAAATGGAAAGGTTAGTTACTGCATCTGGCCAAATGGGACAAGCTCATGTACCACGTCAAGGTCCTTTCCAATACCAGGTACCCTAAAACAGTCACACAATGCAAGCTCTCAAATCCAAACAAACTGGGAACAAGGGAAGGGTACACAGGCTTATGTAATCACCCTAGACATATACAAAACATGGAAGGGGACTGCACTCTCATACCGGGCTGGGTACACATCCCATGACCCTGTAACATGCTCAGCCCTGGGTGTTCACCGGCACTCACAGGAAGCTGTGCTGTCCCCAGAGTCACAGGCAGTTAACCCCAGACAGGTCTGGGTGCAAGAACCATAGGGAAAATTACAAAACAAATTAATACAACACACAGAGAAAGTTGGACATCCGGACTCAAACCGATAGACATTGCTGATACGCAACTCCAGCTGTGGGATCTTGTTTGTGCGCCATTACTGTGACGGTCAGAAAATGGGACCAGATCTTAAGGTGTGTTTAGAGATCCGTGTTTTGAGGGGTGGCACATACAGCGGGCCAATGGAGAATTCAGAAGCTAAACTCATTCTTCGAATTATATTACATCATTTGGACTGGCGATTTGGAGTAGGATAAACTTTCATAAGGACTACTATACAGCTGCTATACTGGTAAAAATAAAACTGTTTTTTATGCAATGGAACTTGGTCCAGTTCTCTGCATTCATGGAAGCTAATAGTTGAATCCCAGAAAGGATTTTCTAAGGCCTAGATTTAGAGTTTGGCGGTAGCCGTGAAAACCAGCGTTGGAGGCTCCTAACGCTGGTTTTAGGCTACCGCCGGTATTTGGAGTCAGTCAGGAAAGGGTCTAACGCTCACTTTTCAGCCGCAACTTTTCCATACCGCAGATCCCCTTACGTCAATTGCGTATCCTATTTTTTCAATGGGATCTTTCTAACTTCGGTATTTAGAGTCGTGTCTGATGTGAGCGTTAGAATTATAACGACAAAACTCCAGCCGCTGAAAAAAGTCAGTAGTTAAGAGCTTTCTGGGCTAACGCCGGTTAATAAAGCTCTTAACTACTGTGCTCTAAAGTACACTAACACCCATAAACTACCTATGTACCCCTAAACTGAGGCCCCCGCACATCGCCGACACTCGATTAAATTTTTTTAACCCCTAATCTGCCGACCGCCACCTACGTTATACTTATGTACCCCTAATCTGCTGCCCCTAACACCGCCGACCCCTATATTATATTTATTAACCCCTAATCTGCCCCCCTCAACGTCGCCTCCACCTGCCTACACTTATTAACCCCTAATCTGCCGAGCGGACCGCACCGCTACTATAATAAAGTTATTCACCCCTAATCCGCCTCACTCCCGCCTCACTAACCCTATAATAAATAGTATTAATCCCTAATCTGCCCTCCCTAACATCGCCGACACCTAACTTCAAGTATTAACCCCTAATCTGCCGACTG
Organism: Bombina bombina; assembly: GCF_027579735.1. Lineage (NCBI taxonomy): Eukaryota > Metazoa > Chordata > Amphibia > Anura > Bombinatoridae > Bombina > Bombina bombina. Next base: position 293,901,885 of record NC_069502.1, on the reverse strand, counting down.
AATCTCGCCGCTACTGTAATAAATGGATTAACCCCTAAAGCTAAGTCTAACCCTAACCCTAACACCACCCTAAATTAAATATAATTTAAATCTAACGAAATAAATTAACTCTTATTAAATAAATTATTCCTGTTTAAAGCTAAATACTTACCTGTAAAATAAACCCTAATATAGCTACAATATAAATTATAATTATATTATAGCTATTTTAGGATTTATATTTATTTTACAGGTAACTTTGTATTTATTTTAACCAGGTACAATAGCTATTAAATAGTTAAGAACTATTTAATAGCTAAAATAGTTAAAATAATTACAAAATTACCTGTAAAATAAATCCTAACCTAAGTTACAATTAAACCTAACACTAGACTATCAATAAATGAATTAAATACACTATCTACAAATAACTACAATTAAATAAACTAACTAAAGTACAAAAAATAAAAAAGAACTAAGTTACAAAAAATAAAAAAATATTTACAAACATTAGAAAAATATTACAACGATTTTAAACTAATTACACCTACTCTAAGCCCCCTAATAAAATAACAAAGCCCCCCAAAATAAAAAAATGCCCTACCCTATTCTAAATTACAAACGTTCAAAGCTCTTTTACCTTACCAGCCCTGAACAGGGCCCTTTGCGGGGCATGCCCCAAGAAATTCAGCTCTTTTGCCTGTAAAAAATCACATACAATACCCCCCCCCCAACATTACAACCCACCACCCACATACCCCTAATCTAACCCAAACCCCCCTTAAATAAACCTAACACTAAGCCCCTGAAGATCTTCATACCTTATCTTCACCTCACCGGGTATCACCGATGCGTCCTGGCTCCAAAATTTTCATCCAAGCCCAAGCGGGGGCTAGACATCCATCATCCGACGGCTGAAGAAGTCCAGAAGAGGGTCCAAAGTCTTCATCCTATCCGGGAAGGAGAGTAGATCCGGACCGGCAACCATCTTCTTCCAAGCGGCATCTTCTATCTTCATCCGATGAGGACCGGCTCCATCGTGAAGACCTCCAGTGCGGACCCATCTTCTTTCGACGACGTCCAACCGAAGAATGACGGTTCCTTTAAGGGACGTCATCCAAGATGGCGTCCCTCGAATTCCGATTGGCTGATAGGATTCTATCAGCCAATCGGAATTAAGGTAGGAAAATGCTGATTGGCTGATGGAATCAGCCAATCAGAATCAAGTTCAATCTGATTGGCTGATCCGATCAGCCAATCAGATTGAGCATGCATTCTATTGGCTGTTCCGATCAGCCAATAGAATGCAAGCTCAATCTGATTGGCTGATCGGATCAGCCAATCGGATTGAACTTGATTCTGATTGGCTGATTCCATCAGCCAATCAGAATTGTCTAACCTTAATTCCGATTGGCTGATAGAATCCTATCAGCCAATCGGAATTCGAGGGACGCCATCTTGGATGACGTCCCTTAAAGGAACCGTCATTCTTCAGTTGGACGTCGTCGGAAGAAGATGGGTCCGCGCTGGAGGTCTTCACAATGGAGCCGGTCCTCATCGGATGAAGATAGAAGATACCGCTTGGAAGAAGATGGTTGCCGGTCCGGATCTACTCTTCTTCCCGGATAGGATGAAGACTTTGGACCCTCTTCTGGACTTCTTCAGCCGTCGGATGATGGATGTCTAGCCCCCTCTTGGGTTGGATGAAGATATCGGAGCCAGGACGGATCGGTGTGATACCCGGTGAGGTGAAGACAAGGTAGGAAGATCTTCAGGGGCTTAGTGTTAGGTTTATTTAAGGGGGGTTTGGGTTAGATTAGGGGTATGTGGGTGGTGGGTTGTAATGTTGGGGGGGGTATTGTATGTGTTTTTTTACAGGCAAAAGAGCTGAATTTCTTGGGGCATTCCCCGCAAAGGGCCCTGTTCAGGGCTGGTAAGGTAAAAGAGCTTTGAACTTTTGTAATTTAGAATAGGGTAGGGCATTTTTTTTATTTTGGGGGGCTTTGTTATTTTATTAGGGGGCTTAGAGTAGGTGTAATTAGTTTAAAATTGTTGTAATATTTTTCTAATGTTTGTAAATATTTTTTTATTTTTTGTAACTTAGTTCTTTTTTATTTTTTGTACTTTAGTTAGTTTATTTAATTGTATTTATTTGTAGATATTGTATTTAATTCATTTATTGATAGTATAGTGTTAGGTTTAATTGTAGATCAGAGCTTTCCAAACTTTTCATGTTGGTGACACACTTTTTAGACCTAAATCATTTCGCGACACAGTAATTAATTCAGTTGTACTAGCAAAAAGGAGGTTAAACTAACTTGTTTTAAGAGATACAGACACATACATAAATTATATAATAATGAAATGTATTTACAAGTAACAGTATGTATGTGCAAGAATTAAAAAAAAAAGTTTAATAACACCAATAGCTACTTACTATTTTAATGGGGTGTATGAGGTTGATGGGATGAACACAATTTCTGAATATTTGGTGGAATGTTAGATAAAAACACTCGCATTTCATCATCAAGCATTTTTAAGCTTCCACTTCCTATCCATGTATCAAGAGCAGGAGCAGCAATGCACTACCGGGAGCTAGCTGCAATAAAACCCCACTGTGACTTCTGACTTAAGCTCAGCGTTTAAGATGCCACCCTCAGAGCTCCGTGAGTCTGATTGACTACTGTCTGTGCTGCAAACACACTGCTGTCCCACTCACTGACTACACATGCAGTCATGAGCCAATTAAGGAGACTTCACGTGCAGTCAGGAGCCAATGCCCCGCCAAAGCCGCCAATGGGAATAGTTTCAGTTCCCACTGAGCTGCGCCAATTGGTTAAGATGATCAGTGACCCACTAGTTATCAATCATGTTTCAACCATGTAATATGCGTAGCAGGCAGGCGGAAAGTCAGAAACACAAAAAAATAAAAATTTAAAAAAATTTGTGCTGAAGCAGGGACACACCTACACACTGCTGCCGACACACTAGTGTGTCCCGACACACAGTTTGGAAAGCACTGTTGTAGATAATTGTAAGTATTTTATTTAATTTATTTATTGATAGTGTAGTGTTAGGTTTAATTGTAACTTAGGTTAGGATTTATTTTACAGGTAAATTTGTAATTATTTTAACTATTTTAGCTATTAAATAGTTCTTAACTATTTAATAGCTATTGTACCTGGTTAAAATAAATACAAAGTTACCTGTAAAATAAATATAAATCCTAAAATAGCTATAATATAATTATAATTTATATTGTAGTATATTAGGATTTATTTTACAGGTAAGTATTTAGCTTTAAATAGGAATAATTTATTTAATAAGAGTTAATTAATTTAGTTAGATTTAAATTATATTTAACTTAGGGGGGTGTTAGTGTTAGGGTTAGACTTAGCTTTAGGGGTTAATACATTTATTAGAATAGCGGGGAGCTCCAGTCGGCAGATTAGGGGTTAATGTTTGAAGTTAGGTATCGGCGATGTTAGGGAGGGCAGATTAGGGGTTAATAGTATTTATTATAGGGTTAGTGAGGCGGATTAGGGGTTAATAACTTTATTATAATAGCGGTGCGGTCCGCTCGGCAGATTAAAGGTTAATAAGTGTAAGCAGGTGGAGGCGATGTTAGGGCAGCAGATTAGGGGTACATAGGGATAATGTAAGTAGCGGCGGTTTACGGAGCGGCAGATTAGGGGTTAATAATAATATGCAGGGGTCAGCGATAGCGGGGGCGGCAGATTAGGGGTTAATAAGTGTAAGGTTAGGGGTGTTTAGACTCGGGTACATGTTAGAGTGTTAGGTGCAGATGTAGGAAGTGTTTCCCCATAGACAACAATGGGGATGCGTTAGGAGCTGAACGCGGCTTTTTTGCAGGTGTTAGGTTTTTTTTCAGCTCAAACAGCCCCACTGTTTTCTATGGGGGAATCGTGCACAAGCACGTTTTTGAAGCTGGCCGCTTCCGTAAGCAACTCTGGTATCGAGAGTTGCAGTGGCGTTAAATATGCTCTACGCTCCTTTTTTGGAGCCTAACGCAGCCATTCTGTGGACTCTCAATACCAGAGTTATTTAAAGAGTGCGGCCAGAAAAAAGCCAGCGTTAGCTACGCGGGTCGTTACCGACAAAACTCTAAATCTAGCCGTAAGTTTGTAAAATATTCACATATATTACTACCTTCCTCCATGTACAGTTTAGAACAGTCAATCGGTGGTTACATGATAGATAATAATAAGATAATATTATATGTTGTTTGAAGTTGAGCACTTTTTTTCTCAGAAGGATTTAAGATAAGTACTTTGACGGTCTATCCTCTTCCAATATTAGGGTTGATCCTACCAATTCCCATGAAAATAGTGTTGACTGACTATGTATATCAATTAAAAGTCATTATAAGAAGTAAGTGAGGCCAACACTATATACTTCATATAGAAGCTGTTGAAAATGATTTTATAAGACTCCAGATTACAGATCTTACTAGTTGAATACGATATATTCTCCTGAGTCATATGTGATAGGTACAACTATTGATGTGCTGTCTAGTTATATTCTTAAGGTTAAGCTGATGTTAAGTAGTGATGTCACAAACCTAAAATGTTCAGTTCGCGAACGGCAAACGCGAACTTCCGCAAATGTTTGCGAACCGGCGAACCGGGCGAACCGCCATAGACTTCAATAGGCAGGCGAATTTTAAAACCCACAGGGACACTTTCTGGCCACAATAGTGATGGAAAAGTTGTTTCAAGGGGACTAACACCTGAACTGTGGCATGCCGGAGGGGGATCCATGCCAAAACTCCCATGGAAAATTACATAGTTGATGCAGAGTCTGGTTTTAATCCATAAAGGGCATAAATCACCTAACATTCCTAAATTGTTTGGAATAACGTGCTTTAAAAAATCAGGTATGATGTTGTATCGATCAGGTAGTGTAAGGATTACGCCCGCTTCACAGTGACAGACCAAACTCCCCGTTTAACGCACCGCAAACAACCGCAAATAGTCCATTTGCACAACCGCAAACTCCCCATATCCACAAGGTTGGACCTGAGCTCTGCAATGACAGCATTCTGGTGGTGGCAACAGCATGCGTTGATTGGCGTGCTGTCTGGCTGACCCCGGGTGCCGATGCATGCTGTCTGACTGTGCCACTAGCTCCTTGCAACGACCTCCCCTGCTTCCAACTCGTCTCCTCCTCCTCTCTGTCTCCCCATCTGAACTTTCCCCCTGTTCTTCTTCTCTTCTAGCGGGCACCCACATGACATCCATCGTCATCATCAACCACTTCACTTGTATCTGATAACTCAGCAAAGGAAGCAACATCATCATCATCACACCATACGTCCATGTGTGTAATGCTGCCTGACTGAGACATATCCCTATTATCTACATCCTCTGGCAACAATGGTTGCACATTACTCATTTCTTCCAACTGATGTGTAAATAACTCCTCTGACAGATCAAGTGAAGAGGCTGTGGTGCTTGTGTTGGTGGTGGCGGCAGGTGGGCGAGTGGTAAGTTGAGAGTTGCCCGAAGCTAAGCTGGAGGAGGATGGTGCTTCAAGGTTCCGAGCGGAAGCTGTAGAAGACTGGGTGTCCTGTGTTAGCCAGTCAACTCAGTCCTCAGAACTTTTCGAGTTCAGGATACGTGGCCTCTGAACACTGGGCATTATTCTAGGGCCAAAGGGAATCACAGCACCACGACCACGACGGTGGTCTGCCTCTGCCTGTCATTTTTTTTTTGATTAGTGGTACTATGCGTGCAAGCTACTGTGACAACAGATATGAGTGGCACTGTGCACTGGCAGAAGTTGGCAGAGTAGACGCTGTAGGCCTGACACACATGCTTGTAGATAACTAACTGCTATTCAATCTATTACAATCAAAATTGTATTTTTTTTTAAAATGTACACTACTGTTACACCAGATATGAGTTGCACTGGTATGACACTGTGCCCTGGCAGGCCCTGAAACGCACACGTGTGAAGGAAACTGACTGCTATTTTTTCACAGTCAAATTTCTAGTTTTTTTTTTAATGTACACTACTGTTACACCAGATATGAGTTGCACTGGTGTGACACTGTGCCCTGGCAGGCCCTGAAACGCACATGCGTGAAGGAAAATGACTGCTATTATTTCACAGTCAAATTTCTATTTGTTTTTTTAATGTACACTACTGTTACACCAGATATGAGTTGCACTGGTGTGACACTGTGCCCTGGCAGGCCCTGAAACGCACACGTGTGAAGGAAACTGACTGCTATTATTTCACAGTCAAAAAAGTGTTTTGTTTTTTTAAATGTACACTACTGTTACACCAGATATGAGTTGCACTAATGTGACACTGTGCCCTGGCAGGCCCTGAAACGCACACGTGTGAAGGAAACTGACTGCTATTATTTCACAGTCAAAAAAGTGTTCTTTTTTTTTAAATGTACACTACTGTTACACCAGATATGAGTTGCACTGATGTGACACTGTGCCCTGGCAGGCCCTGAAACGCACACGTGTGAAGGAAACTGACTGCTATTATTTCACAGTCAAAAAAGTGTTCTTTTTTTTTAAATGTACACCACTGTTACACCAGATATGAGTTGCACTGATGTGACACTGTGCCCTGGCAGGCCCTGAAACGCACACGTGTGAAGGAAACTGACTGCTATTATTTCACAGTCAAATTTCTAGTTTTTTTTTAATGTACACTACTGTTACACCAGATATGAGTTGCACTGAAGTGACACTGTGCCCTGGCAGGCCCTGAAACGCACACGTGTGAAGGAAACTGACTGCTATTATTTCACAGTCAAAAAAGTGTTTTTTTTTTTAAATGTACACTACTGTTACACCAGATATGAGTTGCACTGATGTGACACTGTGCCCTGGCAGGCCCTGAAACGCACACGTGTGAAGGAAACTGACTGCTATTATTTCACAGTCAAAAAAGTGTTTTGTTTTTTTAAATATACACTACTGTTACACCAGATATGAGTTGCACTGATGTGACACTGTGCCCTGGCAGGCCCTGAAACGCACATGCGTGAAGGAAACTGACTGCTATTATTTCACAGTCAAAAAAGTGTTCTTTTTTTTTTAAAATGTACACTACTGTTACACCAGATATGAGTTGCACTGATGTGATACTGTGCCCTGGCAGGCCCTGAAACGCACACGTGTGAAGGAAACTGACTGCTATTATTTCACAGTCAAAAAAGTGTTCTTTTTTTTAAATGTACACTACTGTTACACCAGATATGAGTTGCACTGATGTGACACTGTGCCCTGGCAGGCCCTGAAACGCACACGTGTGAAGGAAACTGACTGCTATTATTTCACAGTCAAAAAAGTGTTTTTTTTTTTTAAATATACACTACTGTTACACCAGATATGAGTTGCACTGATGTGACACTGTGCCCTGGCAGGCCCTGAAACGCACATGCGCGAAGGAAACTGACTGCTATTATTTCACAGTCAAAAAAGTGTTCTTTTTTTTTTAAAATGTACACTACTGTTACACCAGATATGAGTTGCACTGATGTGATACTGTGCCCTGGCAGGCCCTGAAACGCACACGTGTGAAGGAAACTGACTGCTATTATTTCACAGTCAAATTTCTAGTTTTTTTTAATGTACCCTACTGTTACACCAGATATGAGTTGCACTGATGTGACACTGTGCCCTGGCAGGCCCTGAAACGCACACGTGTGAAGGAAACTGACTGCTATTACTTCACAGTCAAAAAAGTGTTCTTTTTTTTTAAATGTACACTACTGTTACACCAGATAAGAGTTGCACTGGTGTGACACTGTGCCCTGGCAGGCCCTGAAACGCACACACATGAAGGAAACTGACTGCTATTATTTCACAGTCAAATTTCTAGTTTTTTTTTTAATGTACACTACTGTTACACCAGATATGAGTTGCACTGGTGTGACACTGTGCCCTGGCAGGCCCTGAAACGCACACGTGTGAAGGAAACTGACTGCTATTATTTAACACAGTCAAAAAAGTGTTTTGTTTTTTTAAATGTACACTACTGTTACACCAGATATGAGTTGCACTGATGTGACACTGTGCCCTGGCAGGCCCTGAAACGCACACGTGTGAAGGAAACTGACTGCTATTATTTCACAGTCAAAAAAGTGTTTTGTTTTTTTAAATGTACACTACTGTTACACCAGATATGAGTTGCACTGATGTGACACTGTGCCCTGGCAGGCCCTGAAACGCACACGTGTGAAGGAAACTGACTGCTATTATTTCAAATTAAAAAAAGTGTTTTTTTTTTTTTAAAAGTACACTACTGTTACACCAGATATGAGTTGCGCTGATGTGACACTGTGCCCTGGCAGGCCCTGAAACGCACATGCGTGAAGGAAACTGACTGCTATTATTTCACAGTCAAAAAAGTATTTTGTTTTTTTAAATGTACACTACTGTTACACCAGATATGAGTTGCACTGATGTGACACTGTGCCCTGGCAGGCCCTGAAACGCACACGTGTGAAGGAAACTGACTGCTATTATTTCACAGTCAAATTTCTAGTTTTTTTTTAATGTACACTACTGTTACACCAGATATGAGTTGCACTGGTGTGACACTGTGCCCTGGCAGGCCCTGAAACGCACACACGTGAAGGAGACTGACTGCTATTATTTCACAGTCAAATTTCTATTTTTTTTTTTAATGTACACTACTGTTACACCAGATATGAGTTGCACTGGGGTGACACTCTGCCCTGGCAGGCACTGAAACGCACACGTGTGAAGGAAACTGACTGCTATTATTTCACAGTCAAAAAAGTGTTGTTTTTTTAAATCTACACTACTGTTACACCAGATATGAGTGGCACTGGTGTGACACTGTGCCCTGGCAGGCCCTGAAACACACACGCGTGAAGGAAACTGACTGCTATTATTTCACAGTCAAATTTCTAGTTTTTTTTTTTTTAATGTACACTACTGTTACACCAGATATCAGTTGCATTGGTGTGACACTGTGCCCTGGCAGGCCCTGAAACGCACACGTGTGAAGGAAACTGACTGCTATTATTTCACAGTCAAATTTCTAGTTTTTTTTTAACCCCTTAATGACCGAGGACGTACGCCATACGTCCTCAGAAAAAATACAGTTAACGCCTGAGGACATATGGCGTACGTCCTCGGTTTGGAAAGCAGCTGGAAGCGATCCTGATCGCTTCCAGCTGCTTTCCGGTTATTGCAGGATGCCTCGATATCGAGGCATCCTGCAATAACAAATTTTACCCCTCCGGTACAGTGAGAGCCACTCTGTGGCCCTCTCTGCACCGAGCATCGATGGCCGAATTCGTTGGTGGGTGGGAGCTGAAGTGGGAGGCGGGTGGGCGGCCATCGATGCGGTCCCTGTCAAAGAGGGGGCGGGATTGGGGGCGGGATCGCCGGGGGCGCACGCGCGTGCACGGGAGGGAGCGGGTGTGAACCGCTACACTACAGAATTTTTTTTTTTTATAAGTGGGAGAAAGGGGTGCAAAATATTTAGTACTGGGAAATCTAAGTGATCTGGGAGTGGGTGGGGGATTGGTCTTGGGGGGGGGAAGCTACGCTACAGAAAAATGAAATAAAAATTAAAAAAAAAAACATTTTATTTGCAAAATATGGCCCCCAATAAGGCAGAGGGGGAGGGTTAGGAAGCTGTTTTGGGGGGGATCAAGGAGGTTGGGGGCTAAGGGGGGATCCTACACTACAGCATATGTAAATATGCTAAAAATATATATTTATAAAAAAAAATACCTTTTATTTTAGTACTGGCAGACTTTCTGCCAGTACTTAAGATGGCGGGGACAATTGTGGGGTGTGGGAGGGAAGAGAGCTCTTTGGGAGGGATCAGGGGGTCTGATGTGTCAGGTGGGAAGCTGATCTCTACACTAAAGCTAAAATTAACCCTGCAAACCCCTTTACTGTGGGCATAATTCATGTGTTGTGCGCAGTTGCATTTAGTGGCCTTCTAACTACCAATAAGCAACGCCAAAGCCATATATGTCTGCTATTTCTGAACAAAGAGGATCCCAGAGAAGCATTTACAACCATTTGTGCCATAATTGCACAAGCTGTTTGTAAATAATTTCAGTGAGAAACCTAAAGTTTGGGAAAAAGTTGATTATGTTTTTTAATTTGATCGCATTTGGCGGTGAAATGGTGTCATGAAATATACCAAAATGGGCCTAGATCAATACTTGGGGTTGTCTACTACTCTACACTAAAGCTAAAATTAACCCTACAAGCTCCCCACAAGCTCCCTAATTAACCCCTGCACTGCTGAGCATAATACACGTGTGGTGCACAGCGGCATTTAGCGGCCTTCTAATTACCAAAAAGCAATGCCAAAGCCATATATGTCTGCTATTTCTGAAAAAAGGGGATCCCAGAGAAGCATTTACAACCATTTGTGCCATAATTGCACAAAATGTTTGTAAATGATTTCAGTGAGAAACCTAAAATTTGGAAAAATGTAACTTTTTTTTTTTTATTTGATCGCATTTGGCGGTGAAATGGTAGCATGAAATATACCAAGATGGGCCTAGATCAATACTTTGGGTTGTCTACTACACTACACTAAAGCTAAAATTACCCCAAAAAGCTCCCTACATGCTCCCTAATTAACCCCTTCACTGCTGGACATAATACACGTGTGGTGCGCAGTGGCATTTAGCGGCCTTCTAATTATTAATTATTATTATTATTATTATTATTATTATTAATTAAAAGCAACGTCAAAGCCATATATATCTGCTATTTCTGAACAAAGGGGATCCCAGAGAAAAATGTACAACCATTTATGCCATAATTGCACAAGCTATTTGTAAATAATTTCAGTGAGAAACCTAAAGTTTGTAAAAAAAATTGTGAAAAAGTGAACAATTTTTTTTATTTGATCGCATTTGGTGGTGAAATGGTGGCATGAAATATACCAAAATGGGCCTAGATCAATATATTTGGGATGTCTTCTAAAAAAAATATATACATGTCAATGGCTATTCAGGGATTCCTGACAGATATCAGTGTTCCAATGTAACTAGCGCTAATTTTGAAAAAAAAAAAAATGGTTTGGAAATAGCAAAGTGCTAATTGTATTTATGGCCCTATAACTTGCAAAAAATGCAAAGAACATGTAAACATTGGGTATTTCTAAACTCAGGACAAAATTTAGAAACTATTTAGCATGGGTGTTTTTTGGTGGTTGTAGATGAGTAACCGAATTTGGGGGTCAAAGTTAGAAAAAGTGTGTTTTTTTCCATTTTTTCCTCATATTTTATATTTTTTTTATAGTAAATTATAGGATATGATAAAAATAATAGTATCTTTAGAAAGTCCATTTAATGGCGAGAAAAACGGTATATAATATGTGTGGGTACAGTAAACGAGTAAGAGGAAAATTACAGCTAAACACAAACACCACAGAAATGTAAAAATAGCCCTGGTCCCAAACGGACAGAAAATGGAAAAGTGCTGTGGTCATTAAGGGGTTAATGTACACTACTGTTACACCAGATATGAGTTGCACTGGTGTGACACTGTGCCCTGGCAGGCCCTGAAACACACACGTGTGAAGGAAACTGACTGCTATTATTTCACAGTCAAAAAAGTGTTGTTTTTTTTTAAATGTACACTACTGTTACACCATATATGAGTTGCACTGGTGTGACAATGTGCCCTGGCAGGCCCTGAAACGCACACGTGTGAAGGAAACTGACTGCTATTATTTCACAGTCAAAAAAGTGTTGTTTTTTTAAATGTACACTACTGTTACACCAGATATGAGTGGTGGCACTGGGCAAGTGGGCACAGTATACGCTGTGAGCCTGACACACACGCTGGCAGGCAGGCAACTGTAATTAGATTACACAGGAAAAAAAAAAAAGCAAACTGATGTTCTAGCCCTAAAAAGGGCTTTTTGGGGTGCTGTCCTTACAGCAGAGATCAGATGAGTCCTTCAGGACTGTAGTGGACACTGAATACACTAGCCTAGCTATCGATTTCCCTATTAAATCAGCTGCAGCTACACTGTCCCTCCTCTCACTAAGAATTCAGCTTCCGAATGAATCTAAAATGGATGCTGTCCAGGAGGTGGGAGGGTCTGGGAGGGAGGGTCTGCTGCGGATTGGCTAGAATGTGTCTGCTGACTGTGAGGTACAGGGTCAAAGTTTACTCAATGATGACGAATAGGGGGCGGACCGAACATCGCATATATTTGCAGCAAATGCGAATAAGCTATGTTCACCGCAAACTATTTGCCGGCGAACTATTCGCGACATCACTACTGTTAAGATAATATGTCAGAAGGGCTGGTGCAGTGTCTCCGTCTGCGGCCGAGGCGGGGATCTCAGTTAGCATTGTAGTAACCGACCCTAAGCTCTCATGAGCTCTCATGGTGCATATATATATTTTTCAGATCTTGACTCTCTCAAAGTTATACATGCAGTCTAGACTCAAAATTATAGTAATTCATATGCGCCTTGTCTGTGGGAAGAGTATTCCTCTGCTTCTACTATGCTCAGTATATGCTTGGGAGTGTTTGACCTAGCTAGCAAGGCACATATCTGCCCATCTTGAGATGCACCTTTATTGTCTTTACATTTATGCTTCTAACCTTTAATTGGGAGTCACAATTTTTCAATGTTAGATACTGGAACATTTGGTACGCACTTATTATGAGATGTGTTTGGTTTACCTGACTATTGTTGTGTTTATTCTATATACCATATTATAATATATGCCTCTACCTCCTTTCGGCAGTATAAGGGAAAATATCTATGAGCTTTACCAATATATTACTATGATGTTTTAGAGCCTTTGTGCAAGCACACTCTAATGTTATATAGTCAGGTAATGCTTACAACTATAGTACCAGTCAAGCTTATCTAATTTAAATCCTATCAGTGCCTTTAAATCTATTTTTGAGCAACAATCTATGAATTAATGACACAGCCCCATCACTCTACAGCCAAATTAAAACTGGCCAATGAGTACTACGTTGGGGCCGGTACTTGGGTGCTAGGGTCTATTCAAACAAAATTATGGACATTATACTATATTATGGCTACATCTTAAGTCTGAATAAGCCTCCTATACTGTTCAGTATCAATTATATACGGGACTCCTTGCATTATATTAAATGGTATTATGCTAATAGTTTAGCCCCTCTTCTGGATACCCAACATCATAATGGTCCTTAGTTCAGTTTTGTGTTATGGGTAACTTTCCTACGGAATACAGTATACCACTGGGGGATAAAACTTTATAAGTTGCCTATTTATAATAAAAGGGGATATATGACAGTATCTATCAGACATTTAACTCTACAAGCTCCGCAGCTATAGGTTTGTAATTTATTATACTTAGCCAATGTGGTTTATACTAGTTTACTTAATTCAATTATTACTGGTCCCTCCTCCCCACACAGGGCTTATCTGCCTACCCTAAAGAAGATTTTAATTCATTCTTCTAATCCCAACTCCACCCCCCACACTGTGCTTATTTAGATAAGCTGAGGAAAATGTATTCTATTGATTCCTTGTATAGATGTTTACTTGTTTAATTTCATACTATTGAAACTACTAATATACATATGTTGATGTTTATGATTATGATCTTATGTGACATATCAGTTTATTATTAGTTTGCCTTGACTCTTTACAACTTTATACTATCCCTTTTATTGAACAGTTTTTAAATGCCTAGAAGTATAAAAGCGGCTTCAAATTATTAGAGGGATATACATCCTATATTTTCACAGATGCATGAAAAAATGAGTTGTTATATTTCTGATGTTGTCTTTATATAAGCCCACAAATCATTGCTTCTTGAGGTACATGAGTCATGGGTACCCATTTATCAAGCTCCGGATGGAGCTTGAGGGCCCGTGTTTCTGGTGAGCCTGCAGGCTTGCCAGAAACACCAGTTATGAAGCAGCGGTCTAAAGAATGCTGCTCCATAACCTGTCCGCCTACTCTGAGAATACGATCAAGTTGATTGACACCCCCCTGCTGGCGGCTGATTGGTTGCGAATCTGCAGGGGGCGGCATTGCACCAGCAACTCACAAGAGCTGCTGCTGCAATGCTGAATACGGAGAGCGTATTGCTCTCCGCATTCAGCGAGGTCTGTGCCAGGGTGCCAGGAATCAGACTGAGACGAGAAGTGCAAAAATAATCACACCTTTATTAATAGCAAAAAATAATAAAAAGACCACAAGTCAAATAACAAGCCATTAATCAAAACCAGAGCTGGTAGTCAGACGAGCCGAGTCAGGAGCCAAAGTGAATAGTCAGATGAGCCGGAATCAGGAACAAGGAAAACAGCAGAGTCAGGAACAAGCCAGGGATCAGGAACCAGGAAGGACGTCAGGCAGCCAGGTAATACACAGGAACTCTCACAAACAGGTCTGAGACAACGCAAAGGCAAAGCATACTGAACAGAGGCCCTTTAAATAATAAGTGATGACATCACAATTCTGAGACTGCATCCTGTCTCGCATGGATGATGCACACCAGTCTGGCCATAAAAGGAAGTGCAGGAATTGAGCAGCATCCCCCACAATGCACCAAAGTCAGGAAGAGAGTTGAGTAAAATGGCTGCCAGCAGCACATGGCAAACACAACAGGGAAAAAACCCTGACAGTCTGTCGGACCTGATCCAACAGAACTTTGTTAAATAGGCCCCTTATTCTTGTTTTCAGGGTACTCCGTTTGAACTATTTCAACACACATGTTTTTTGAGATATTGTCGATTTTCTAGTGTGTTTATCATATACTGCATGTCATGATATATTCATGTACTGAATGTCGATTTACCTGTGAATATCTGCAATGTTCACTTGAATGCCTCAATAAAAATGTATTTAAAAAAAATAAAATATTCAGCATAGTTGGTCTAATGCACCTTTGGGTTAGCGTGTGAGCGAAAGCCAGAACAGGGTTTTGTAGAAGTCAAGTAAAGGGAGTTAGCACAGTTGTTCTATCTGACCTCCAGATGCTAGCATGCCTGAGTCTTTCATTTGCGCACAAACTTTATACATTCAACTTGTAATACGAGCACAAGAATAGAACTGCTATTGACCTAATTTGCGCAGTGTTAGCGCTTATTAACGCAAATATTTTTTAGTTCCATTTTTATTATAGGCCAATCATTTTTATACAACTGGAGCATTTATTTCTATGAGCCTAGAAATAAACACTTTCACCTAGATTACGAGTTTTGCGTTAGAGGCTGTGCGGTGCTAGCGAGCAGTTTTCTCTCACCGCTCACTTACCTACAGCGCTGGTATTTCAGGTTTTTACAAACCCGGCATTAAAAAGCAAGAAGTGAGCGTTGAGCAAAATTTTGCTCCTTACAGCACTCCAATACCAACACTGCTTAAGTCAACAGTGAGCTGGTGTAACGTGCTCGTGTACGATTTTCCCATAGGAATCAATGGGGAGAACCGGCTGAAAAAAAGTCTAACACCTGCCAAAAAGCAGCGTAAAACTCCCTAATGCAGCCCCATTGATTCCTATGGGGAAATAAAATTTATGTCTACATCTAACACGCTAACATGAACCCCGAGTCTAAACACCCCTAATCTTACACTTATTAACCCCTAATCTGCCACCCCCGACATCGTCAACACCTACATTATATTATTAACCCCTAATCTGCTGCTCCGGACACCGCCGCCACCTTCATTATACTTATGAACCCCTAATCTGCTGCCCCCAACATCGCCGACACCTACATACTATTTATTAACCCCTAATCTGCTGCCCCCAATGTTGCCGCCACCTACCTACATTTATAGGTAGGTGGAGCCCCCAACATTGCCGCCACCTACCTACATTTATTAACCCCTAATCTGCCGCCCCCAACGTCGCCGCCACTATACTAAATGTATTAACCCCTAAACCTAAGTCTAACCCTAAACCTAACAACCCCTAACTTAATTAGAATTACAATAAATCTAAATAAAATTACTATAATTAACTACATTATTCCTATTTAAAACTAAATACTTACCTATAAAATAAACCCTAAGATAGCTACAATATAACTAATAGTTACATTGTAGCTATTTTAGGGTTTATTTTTATTTTACAGGCAAGTTTGTATTTGTTTTAACTAGGTAGAATAGTTATTAAAATAGTTATTAACTATTTAATAACTATAAGAAAAAGAAGCACAGAGGCGCCAACATGGCCTAGTAATGTCACGGCAGTCGGATACAAAACATCAGCAGGATAGGAAATATACTCACAAGCGTAGCGCACCCAAATGGTGCTATTGTGGCAGCCTGGAACATCAAACAGTGGTCCAGCTCACTGGTGTCTCCAGCCAGATAGAGATGATCCTTGGCGAGGGCCTATCCTATGATGCCTATAAGGGCAAAAAAGGCACACACATAACCCAGTAACGTTTGTACACCAGATAAAAAAGGATTCAAGGTTGTACTTACAGGAAACAAAGCACCACCAGGTGCAATATCAGCAGTACTGGGACCTCTCAGTTGCCCAGTGGACTGTGGAATCCAATTTGCAGGATGCAGAAAATCACCACTTTGGAAGATAGGACTAGCACACACACTCTGCCCCCAAACAGGAGCAGAATAATTGTGATAAAGCAAGTGTATATTTAAAAACTTTTATTTTAAAAACAGCGACATGTATCTCAGCCACCACAGGCTGTTTCCGATAGCCTGAGGAAAACTTAATCAGTTTGTTGACATTTGTTCAACAGACATCCTTGTAACTATGGATGTCATAAATCTATATACTATTATTCCTCATGATCATGGGATAGATATGGTCAGTAGAATCCTATCTACAATTGTAAATTACACAGGTCCACCTATTAAGTTCCTGATACACCTATTAGAGCTCTGTCTTGTTAAAAATTATTTTCGTTTTGAGAATTATTATTATTTGCAAACATTTGGTACTGTGATTGGGTTTAACATGGCCCCATCATATGCCAACATTTATATGTCTATGTATGAACATGAATATATTTTAACCCCGGGAACAGAGCTCTATTAGGTTTTATCACCGTTACATTGATGACGTGTTTTTGGTTTGGAGGGGCACTATAGATTCTCTATATACATGGTTTGATTATTTGAATTAAATTAATTCTACTGTATGGTTCAAGATAAATACAGATAATGACAGAATACACTTCCTTGATCTGGAGATCTATAAGAGCGAGACTGCTAATGGTCTGAGGTTATATACCACTATGCTTAATATAAGAATTCTATACTACATTATAATAGTTTCCATCCCAAATTTAAAAAAAAACAGGGGTCAGCTCCTTTTAGCTCGTGCGTGTTGTATGTAACAACACCGAGGAGGCTCACAAGAAACAACAACTGGACATTATGTCACAGAAGTTCATCAAGAGAGGGTATCCAGAATCTCTCATAAAGACACAATGCAAAAGAGCACATTCTTTGACCCAGCAATCCATCACCACTAAACCACTGAAACCAGCTGATAAGCGATTCAATTACATTACCACCTATACACCAGCATCACAAGCTGTCCAGAGGAATGTCAAGCAATATTGGCCAATTGTATCCACGGATACCAGTTTTACCCTTTGGGGATATTCCATCTCCTCGGATGGTCTATAAAAGATCGAAGAATCTTAGAGATATGTTGGTAAAAATGGATCCTATATGAAGCTACCAGAAGAACACTTGGTTACCCCATGGTAAGAAAGATTGCTACAGGTGCAGTATCTGTATGACATGCAATGGTATAATCAGTAGCAACAAATTCCACCACCTGCACACCAACAAACTCTTTACCATTCGTCATCGCTTGACATGTACCTCGGATCATGTCATTTATGTGATTATTTGCCCATGTTCTCTTTACTACGTGGGTAAAATGATCACCACATTTAGAGAGAGGTTGGCAAAACGTAAATCAGCCATTAGGCTAGCCTTTGAAAAGGGCACCTCTGATCAACCTGTGGCTCACCACTTCCAACAAGCAGGACATGCCATTTCCATTATGAGAACTTTACTGATAGCAATACAGGGGAGGTAAGAGAGCCTCAAGTGTTGGGTTTATACAGCACTCATTCCTACTACTAGTAATTAAAAAAATGAATTTTTAATATATATCAGTTTAAAAATAGACCTTTAATCAAAACTATAAAGTACCCACAGAACTGCTAGTCACCTTATCCCCCCTGTTTCCTGGCTGATAAAAGCTCCCTCGGCTTCAGGTGACAGGGACAAGGGACAGCTATTGTTAAAACCAAAATATGTGAACTGAGGTGCTTGCATAGAACACAAACGCGTTTCGGCTGTAATATCAGCCTTTTTCAATTGTGACAAATGAAGCCATTTGCAATTCCAATACCGAGAATTGGTGAGAAATACTCAAATCTAAGTCACAGTTCATCCCTCCAAGTAACATCTCACCTCAAGCTGTAACCTTTCTGAATTTAGTTTGTAATGACATTATATCTATTAATGATAATGAATATTTTACTGGGAATATGACCAAACCAGAAATTGATGCTATGAAAGAAATGACCAGTTGGACAGAAGTCCAATTAAAAAAACAGTGATAAAGGGGGCAATATAACGATTTGGCCAACTCAAATGTACATAGAGGAAGCTATGAGACAACTCAAAAATAAAACTAATTACAAAAAACTATTGGGGAACCCAACAGAAAATTTCCTTGAGCTATATAAAAAACGTATTGATGTAGCTCTATCTGAGAAGATTATTGACCTAAAAGAACATAAATATTTGACTGTTACTAATCCAAGAGTAGCGACGATGTACCTATTGCCTAAGATCCATAAAAATATTTCCTGCCCGCCTGGGAGACTGATCGTTTCTGGTATAGGGTCGCTAACAGAAAAAGCTAGTAGATATGTTGATGCGAGACTCAGGAAGATTGTGGATGCATTACCCTCCCATACTAGGGATACAATGCATATCCTGAACAAAATGCAAAACATTAAAATCACACAACATTCTATACTAGTAACATGTGATGTTGAGTCCCTTTACACTAGTATTAAAACTGAATGGGGTATCAAGGCGGTGGCACACTTTTTACAAAAAGATACTAATATAGATCTAACCACGAAAGACTTTATCATCAGATTACTTAAATTTGTACTAACACACAACTACTTCGTATTTGATGATAAGTTCTTTTTACAAATATGTTGTACTGCAATGGACACATCCTGTGCACCGACTTACGCAAATATATACCTGGGCTGGTGGGAAGAGATGATAGTGTTTAATGACACCATGAACCAATACACCCAATACATCTCCCACTGGTCCATGTATATAGATGATATTCTCCTCATATGGGAAGGCCCAATAGAATTATTGGAAAAGTTCATTCAACTACTTAACACCAATCCTTTTGGGTTATTTTTAACATATAATACCAGTCATGAGAAAGTTGAATTTTTGGACTTGACGATCCTTAAAGGGACAGTCTTCACCAGAATTTTTATTGTTTTAAAAGATAGATAATCCGTTTATTACCCATTTCCCAGTTTTGCATAACCAACACATATTTAATAATATACTTTTAACCTCTGTGATTATCTTGTATCTAAGCCTCTGCAAACTGCCCCTTTTTTTCAGATTTTTTGACAGACTTGCAGTCTAGCCAATCAGTGCCTGCTCCCAGATAACTTCTCGTGCCCAAGCACAGTGTTATCTATATGAAATACGTGAACTAATACCCTCTAGTGGTGAAAAACTGTTAAAATGCAATCTGAAAGAGGTGGGCTTCAAGGTCTAAGAAATTAGCATATGAACCTCCCAGGTTAAGCTTTCAACTAAGAATACCAAGAGACCAAAGCAAAATTGGTGATAAAAGTAAATAGGAAAATTGTTTAAAATTACATGCTCTATCTGAATCATGAATGTTTATTTTGGCCTAGACTGTCCCTTTAAACGTGATGATAAATTAGTGACGGAAACTTATAGAAAACCCACTGCTACTAACAATATTTTACACGCACAAAGCAATCATCATCCGTCCACGATCACTAGCCTACCATATGGTGAATACCTTAGAATAAGGAGAAATTGTATCAGCTCTTTCAAAAAATCAGCTTGGGAATTGATAGATAGATTACTCAAGCGAGGTTACTCTAGGAAATTATTAGCTAGAGCTTATCATAAAGCACTAGCTAAAAACAGGTCTGAACTTCTCAAACCTAACAAAAAATGTGAATCAGAATCCAATGCCATCAGGTTTATATTCACTTATAACAATCAAAGTGACAAAGTGAGTTCAATTATCAAAAAGTACTGGCATATTCTTCAAAGTGATGATAAGTTAAAAACACTCTTACCAGATAGACCATCTTTCACTTTTAGACGTGCTAATAATTTGATGGATAGCCTTACTAAAAGTCATTTTGATAGAAACAGAAACAAAAAAAACATTTATCAAGGCTCTACCCCGTGTGGACATTGTAAAACATGTCCATTTATGATTAAAAAAGATTCTATCACTGAAAGATTTTCCACAAAATGAAAAATTAAAACTCAATTAAATTGTCAAAGTGATAATATCATCTATTGTTTGTCATGTTCATGCAATTTGATTTATGCAGGCATGACAATACGTAAATTGAGTACTAGGGTTACTGAACACTTAAGTAACATACACAATGCCCAGAAAGACCTAAAAGAGGGTAAGCAGATAACAAGCGTAGCAAAACACTTTATGCAATACCATGCAGGTAAAACCACCTCCTTTAAATGCTGGGGCCTGGAACGAGTTAAACGAGGTATCAGAGGGGGGAATACTGAAAGTATTTTACTACAAAAAGAAACAGGCTGGATTTTCAAACTGAATTCAATCATGCCACATGGGATGAATGAAGCCAATAATTACTGGATGTTTCTGTAAAGATTTTTAACCTATTTTCTTAGTTATAAGGATAGAAACAAATTTGAATTCTGATTTTTATTTCAAGTATATACATTTCTTATTAACTTAGGCCTAGATTTAGAGTTGGGCGGTAGCCGTGAAAACCAGCGTTAGAGGCTCCTAACGCTGGTTTTTACTGCCCTCTGGTATTTGGAGCCAGTCATTAAAGGGTCTAACGCTCACTTTCCGGCCGCGACTTTTCCATACTGCAGATCCCCTTACGTCATTTGTGTATCCTATCTTTTCAATGGGATCTTTCTAACGCTGGAATTTAGAGTCGTGGCTGAAGTGAGCGTTAGAAATCTAACGACAAAACTCCAGCCGCAGAAAAAAGTCAGTAGTTAAGAGCTTTCTGGGCTAACGCCGGTTTATAAAGCTCTTAACTACTGTGCTCTAAAGTACACTAACACCCATAAACTACCTATGTACCCCTAAACCGAGGTCCCCCCACATCGCCGCCACTCGATTAAATTTTTTAAAACCCCTAATCTGCCGACCGCCACCTACATTATACTTATGTACCCCTAATCTGCTGCCCCTAACACCGCCGACCCCTATATTATATTTATAAACCCCTAACCTGCCCCCCACAACTTTGCCGCCAGCTACCTACAATAATTAACCCCTAATCTGCCGAACGCAAAGCGCCGCCACCTACGTTATCCTTATGTACCCCTAATCTGCTGCCCCTAACACCGCCGACCCCTATATTATATTTATTAACCCCTAATCTGCCCCCCACAACGTCGTCGCCACCTACCTACAATTATTAACCCCTAATCTGCCGACCGGAGCTCACCGCTAGTATAATAAATGTATTAACCCCTAATCCGCCTCACTCCCGCCTCAATAACCCTATAATAAATAGTATTAACCCCTAATCTGTCCTCCCTAACATCACCGACAGCTAACTTCAAGTATTAACCCCTAATCTGCCGATCGGAGCTCACCGCTACTCTAATAAATTGTTTAACCCCTTAAGCTAATTCTAACCCTAACACTAACACCCCCCTAAATTAAATATAATTTTTATCTAACAAAATAAATTAAGTCTTATTAAATAAATTATTCCTATTTAAATCTAAATACTTACCTGTAAAATAAATCCTAATATAGCTACAATATAAATTATAATTAAATTATAGCTATTTTAGGATTAATATTTATTTTACAGGCAACTTTGTATTTATTTTAACCAGGTACAATAGCTATTAAATAGTTAAGAACTATTTAATAGCTAAAATAGTTAAAATAATTACAAAATTACCTGTAAAATAAATCCTAACCTAAGTTACAATTAAACCTAACACTACACTAGCAATAAATTAATTAAATAAAATACCTACAATTATCTACAATTAAACATAACACTACACTATCAATAAATTAATTAAATACAATATCTACAAATAAATACAATTAAAAACACTAACTAAAGTACAAAAAATAAAAAAGAACTAAGTTACAAAAAATAAAAAAATATTTACAAACATTAGAAAAATATTACAACAATTTTAAACTAATTACACCTACTCTAAGCCCCCTAATAAAATAACAAAGACCCCCAAAATAAAAAAATGCCCTACCCTATTCTAAATTACAAAAGTTCAAAGCTCTTTTACCTTACCAGCCCTGAAAAGGGCCATTTGCGGGGCATGATCCAAAGAATTCAGCTCTTTTGCCTGTAAAAAAAAAATACAATACCCCCCCCAACATTACAACCCACCACCCACATACCCCTAATCTAACCCAAACCCCCCTTAAATAAACCTAACACTAAGACCCTGAAGATCTTCCTACCTTATCTTAACCTCGCCGGGTATCACCACCGATCGGTCCTGGCTCCTAAATCTTCATCCAACCCAAGCGGGGGCTGGCGATCCATAATCCTGCGGCTGAAGAGGTCCAGAAGAGGCTCCAAAGTCTTCATCCTATCCGGGAAGAAGAGGCTATCCAGACCGGCAACCATCTTGATCCAAGCGGCATCTTCTATCTTCATCCGATGAGGAACGGCTCCATCGTGAAGACCTCCAGTGCAGATCAATCTTCTTCCTCCGACGTCCTTTAAGGTTCCTTTAAGGGACGTCATCCAAGATGGCGTCCATCAAATTCCGATTGGCGGATAGGATTCTATCAGCCAATCGGAATTAAGGTAGGAAAATTGTATGTAATCAGCCAATCAGAATCAAGTTCAATCCGATTGGCTGTTCCGACCAGCCAATAGAATGCAAGCTCAATCTGATTGGCTGATTGGATCAGCCAATCGGATTGAACTTGATTCTGATTGGCTGATTCCATCAGCCAATCGGAATTCGAGGGACGCCATCTTGGATGACGTCCCTTAAAGGAACCGTCATTCTTCAGTTGGACGTCGGAGGAAGAAGATTGATCCGCGCTGGAGGTCTTCATGATGGAGCCGTTCCTCATCGGATGAAGATAGAAGATGCCGCTTGGATCAAGATGGTTGCCGGTCTGGATCGCCTCTTCTTCCCGGATAGGATGAAGACTTCAGAGCCTCTTCTGGACCTCTTCAGCCGCAGGATTATGGATCGCCAGCCCCCGCTTGGGTTGGATGAAGATTTAGGAGCCAGGACCGATCGGTGGTGATACCCGGCGAGGTGAAGATAAGGTAGGAAGATCTTCAGGGACTTAGTGTTAGGTTTATTTAAGGGGGGTTTGGGTTAGATTATGGGTATGTGGGTGGTGGGTTGTAATGTTGGGGGGGTATTGTATGTTTTTTTTTACAGGCAAAAGAGCTGAATTCTTTGGGGCATGCCCCGCAAATGGCCCTTTTCAGGGCTGGTAAGGTAAAAGAGCTTTGAACTTTTGTAATTTAGAATAGGGTAGGGCATTTTTTTATTTTGGGGTCTTTGTTATTTTATTAGGGGGCTTAGAGTAGGTGTAATTAGTTTAAAATTGTTGTAATATTTTTCTAATGTTTGTAAATATTTTTTTTATTTTTTGTAACTTAGTTCTTTTTTATTTTTTGTACTTTAGTTAGTTTATTTAATTGTATTTATTTGTAGATATTGTATTTAATTTAATTTATTGATAGTGTAGTGTTATGTTTAATTGTAGATAATTGTAGTTATTTTATTTAATTAATTTATTGCTAGTGTAGTGTTAGGTTTAATTGTAACTTAGGTTAGGATTTATTTTACAGGTAATTTTGTAATTATTTTAACTATTTTAGCTATTAAATATTTCTTAACTATTTAATAGCTATTGTACCTGGTTAAAATAAATACAAAGTTACCTGTAAAATAAATATAAATCCTAAAATAGCTATAATATAATTATAATTTATATTGTAGCTATATTAGGGTTTATTTTACAGGTAAGTATTTAGCTTTAAATAGGAATAATTTATTTAATAAGAGTTAATTTATTTCGTTAGATTTAAATTATATATAATTTAGGGGGGTGTTAGGGTTAGGGTTAGAATTAGCTTTAGGGGTTAATCCATTTATTACAGTAGCGGTGAGATTCGGTCGGCAGATTAGGGGTTAATAATTGAAGTTAGGTGTCAGCGATGTTAGGGAGGGCAGATTAGGGGTTAATACTATTTATTATAGGGTTATTGAGGCGGGAGTGAGGCGGATTAGGGGTTAAAAACTTTATTATAGTAGCGGTGCGGTCCGCTCTGCAGATTAGGGGTTAATAAGTGTAGGCAGGTGGAGGCGACGTTTAGGGGGGCAGATTAGGGGTTAATAAATATAATATAGGGGTCGGCGGTGTTAGGGGCAGCAGATTAGGGGTACATAGGGATAATGTAGGTAGCGGCGGTTTACAGAGCGGCAGATTAGGGGTTAAAAAAAATATGCAGGTGTCAGCGATAGCGGGGGCGGCAGATTAGGGGTTAATAAGTGTAAGGTTAGGGGTGTTTTGAGTCGGGGTACATGTTAGGGTGTTAGGTGCAGACGTAGGAAGTGTTTCCCCATAGAAAACAATGGGGTGCGTTAGGAGCTGAACGCGGCTTTTTTGCAGGTGTTAGGTTTTTTTTCAGCTCAAATGGCCCCATTGTTTTCTATGGGGGAATCGTGCACGAGCACGTTTTTTAAGATGGCCGCGTCCGTAAGCACCGCTGGTATCTAGAGTTGCAGTGGCGTTAAATTATGCTCTACTCTCCCTTTTTGGAGCCTAATGCACTGAAAACCCAGCCATTCTGTGAACTCTAAATACCAGCGGTATTTAAAAGGTGCAGGGGGAAAAAAGCACGCGTAGCTAACGCACCCCTTTGGCCGCAGAACTCTAAATCTAGGCGTTAGAATGGAATTAGAATGTGATTGATTACAGTGATATCCCTGTATTACTTGGAAATGGGGATACAACTCTTATACAGACCAAATTGTAAAACTTCATGTTGTATAGCGACTGGAAATGTTTTGGTCTGCATTCAATTGATCTGATATAAGAATGTATATATTCTTGAATGTAAGTCTATGTGCTGCCCATAGCACGATTGGAACTACTTAGGTCCTCACTTTCCAATTTCATTTTCTTAAGGACTATGTGATATGACTTTGGTACATGCTCGCCAATAAAATCAGACATATAGAAAAACACCTAATTCTTTCCCTATGTACACGCATATGTATTATCATACTAATGCATTGCTACTAATGGGAAGTTTTTACCAATTGATAACTACTTTGTATGCAGTGAATGGATTCTATATTTATACTATAAGCATATGCAACTTCAATATATTGGTGAATGAATATAGTGTGCAAATTCTTGTTGCTCATGGTTTATGGTGTGATGCAAATAATAAAAAAATTTCAGTCGATACTTATATTGTCAATACTAAAATAGTGTACAAATATAAGAGACGTTTTGAATCTGTAGCGATATTCATCCAATTAGAATTGGCTATTCGAGACATTATGCCACATACTGCAAGATGAATTACAATGATTATATGAGATACAATGTTAGTACTAGTAATTACTACGGCACGCTTTCTCTTCTTCTAAATTTGTAATCTGCTATTCAAAATTTAACAGGATGAATTACATAGATTTTTCTCTTTGCTGGTAGTCATGCACACGATCAATACACACAACGTCACCGCTCAGTATTACGGCCGACAGCCAATTAGATCTTGGTCTACTCACACACCCCTAGCTGTTACATTGTGAACGGTTATGATTGGGGGCGGTTTTGCCTGATGAGATGGGATTGGTCAGCAAACCGGTAGTTCTGTGCTATAATAACGGGTGGCACCCGGGCCTCGGTTTGTCTTGCCACATTGAAAAAGGCTGATATTAAAGCCGAAACGCGTTTGTGTTCTATGCAAGCACCTCGGTGCACATATTTTGTTTTTAACAATAGCTGTCCCTTGTCCCTGTCACCTGAAGCCGAGGGAGCTGTTATCGGCCAGGAAACAGGGGGATAAGGTGACTAGCAGTTCTGTGGGTACTTTATAGTTTTGATTAAAGGTCTATTTTTAAACTGATATATATTAAAAATTCAATTTTTTAATTACTAGTAGTAGGAATGAGTGCTGTATAAACCCAACTCTTGAGGCTCTCTTACCTCCCCTGTATTGTTATAATTATGTAGGGTTAGCACCGGAAATTATTTCCATTTATTCCACTTATATACTGTAACTACTCCCAGTTCTCTCCTCCCAAATTTTAACTTTACTGATAGACCACATCCCTAAATAAAGACAGGGTGGTGACAGCGCTAAAGCTTTACTGCAGATGGAATCACGCTGGATTCATAGAGTGGACACTATTGCGCGTAAAGGATTAAATGTAATGATTGATTACAGCTGTTTCTTACAAGTGAGACTGTGAGCTTCCTCTCCTCAAATTACTATTGGCTAGATTTAGAGTTTGGCGTTAGAGGCTCCTAACGCTGGTTTTGGGCTACCGCTGGTATTTAGAGTCAGTCAGGAAAGGGTCTAACGCTCACTTTGCAGCCGCGACTTTTCCATACCGCAGATCCCCCTACACCATTTGCGTATCCTATCTTTTCAATGTGATCTTTCTAACACCGGTATTTAGAGTCTTGGCTGAAGTGAGCGGTAGAGCCTCTACCGACAAAACTCCAGCCGCAGAAAAAAGTCAGGAGTTAAGAGCTTTATGGGCTAACGCCGGTTTGTAAAGCTCTTAACTACTGTGCTCCAAAGTACACTAACACCGATAAACTACCTATGTACCCCTAAACCGAGGTCCCCCCACATCGCCGCCACTCTATTAAAATTTTTTAACCCCTAATCTGCTGACCGCACACCGCCGCCACCTACGTTATCCCTATGTACCCCTAATCTGCTGCCCCTAACACCGCCGACTCCTATATTATATTTATTAACCCTTAATCTGCCGTCCCCAATGTCGCTGCTACCTTACCTACAATTATTAACCCCAAATCTGCCGACCGGACCTCACTGCTACTATAATAAAGTTATTAACCCCTAATCCGCCTCACTCCCTCCTCACTAACCCTATAATAAATAGTATTAACC
The DNA here is from genome assembly GCF_027579735.1 of Bombina bombina. NCBI lineage: Eukaryota > Metazoa > Chordata > Amphibia > Anura > Bombinatoridae > Bombina > Bombina bombina. The sequence goes on along the minus strand of NC_069502.1, from coordinate 293,874,501 downwards.
CCTAATCTGCCCTCCCTAACATCGCCGACACCTAACTTCAAGTATTAACCCTTAATATGCCGACCGGACCTCACCGCAACTCTAATAAATGTATTAACCCCTAAAGCTAAGTCTAACATTAACACTAGCAACCCCTTAAGTTAAATATAATTTAAATCTAACAAAATAAATTAACTCTTATTAAATAACTTATTCCTATTTAAAGCTAAATAATTACCTGTAAAATAAACCCTAATAAAGCTACAATATAAATTATAATTATGTTGTAGCTATTTTAGGATTAATATTTATTTTACAGACAATGTTGTATTTATTTTAACCAGGTACAATAGCTATTAAATAGTTATTAACTATTTAATAGCTACCTAGTTAAAATAATTACAAAATTACCTGTAAAATAAATCCTAACCTAAGTTACAATTAAACCTAACACTACACTATCAATAATTTAATTAAATAAAATACCTACAATTATCTACAATTAAATAAACTAAAGTACAAAAAATAAAAAAAGCTAAGTTATAAATTTTTTTTTTTATTGCAAACATAATAAAAATATCACAACAATTTTAAGCTAATTACACCTACTCTAAGCCCCCTAATAAAATAACAAAGCACCCCAAAATAAAAAAATGCCCTACCCTATTCTAAAATTAAAATAGAAAAGCTCTTTTACCTTACCAGCCCTTAAAAGGGCTTTTTGCGGGGCATAGCCCAAAGAATTTTGCCTGTAAAAAAAAAACATACAATACCCCCCCCAACATTACAACCCACCACCCACATACCCCTAATTTAACCCAAACCCCCCTTAAATAAACCTAACACTAAGCCCCTGAATATCTTCCTACCTTGTCTTCACCAGGTATCACCGATCGTTCCAGGCTCCGAAGTCTTCATCCAAGCCCAAGCAGGGGCTGGAGATCCATCATCCGGCTGAAGTCTTCTATCAAGCGGCAAGAAGAAGTCCAGAAGAGGCTCCAAAGTCTTCATCCTATCCGGGCAGAAGAGGAGATCTGAACCGGCAACCACCTTCATCCAAGCGGCATCTTCTATCTTCATCCGATGACGAGCGGCTCCATCTTGAAGACCTCCAGCACGGATCCATCCTCTTCTTCCGACGTCCTAAGTCCGAAAGAAGGTTCCTTTAAATGACGTCATCCAAGATGGCGTCCCTCGAATTCCGATTGGCTGATAGGATTCTATCAGCCAATCGGAATTAAGGTAGGGAAAATCTGATTGGCTTATTGAATCAGCCAATCAGATTGAGCTCGTATTCTATTGGCTGTTCCGATCAGCCACTAGAATGCAAGCTCAATCTGATTGGCTGATTGGATCAGCCAATCGGATTGAACTTGAATCTGATTGGCTGATTCCATCAGCCAATCAGATTTTTCCTACCTTAATTCCGATTGGCTGATAGAATCCTATCAGCCAATCGGAATTTGAGGGAGGCCATCTTGGATGACGTCATTTAAAGGAACCTTCATTCGGACTTAGGACGTCAGAAGAAGAGGATGGATCCGCGCTGGAGGTCTTCAAGATGGAGCCGCTCGTCATCGGATGAAGATAGAAGATGCCGCTTGGATGAAGATGGTTGCCGGTCCGGATCTCCTCTTCTGCCCGGATAGGATGAAGACTTTGGAGCCTCTTCTGGACTTCTTCTTGCCGCTTGATAGAAGACTTCAGCTGGATAATGGATCTCCAGCCCCCGCTTGGGCTTGGATGAAGACTTCAGAGCCTGGAATGATCGGTGATACCTGGCATGGTGAAGACAAGGTAGGAAAATCTTCAGGGGCTTAGTGTTAGGTTTATTTAAGGGGGGGTTTGGGTTAGATTAGGGGTATGTGGGTGGTGGGTTGTAATGTTGGGGGGTATTGTATGTTTTTTTTACAGACAAAAGAGCTGAATTCTTTGGGGCATGCCCCGCAAAAAGCCCTTTTAAGGGCTGGTAAGGTAAAAGAGCTTTTCTATTTTAATTTTAGAATAGGGTAGGGCATTTTTTTATTTTGGGGGGCTTTGTTATTTTATTAGGGGGCTTAGAGTAGGTGTAATTAGCTTAAAATTGTTTAATATTTTTATTATTTTTTTTATTTTTTTATTTTTTGTAACTTATCTTTTTTTATTTTTTGTACTTTAGTTAGTTTATTTAATTGTAGTTATTTGTAGGTATTGAATTTAATTAATTTATTGATAGTGTAGTGTTAGATTTAATTGTAGGTATTTTATTTAATTAATTTATTGATAATGTAGTGTTAGGTTTAATTGTAACTTAGGTTAGGATTTATTTTACAGGTAATTTTGTAATTATTTTAACTAGGTAGCTATTAAATAGTTATTAACTATTTAATAGCTATTGTACCTGGTTAAAATAAATACAAAGTTTCCTGTAAAATAAATATTAATCCTAAAACAGCTACAATATAATTATAATTTATATTGTTGCTATATTAGGGTTTATTTTACACGTAAGTATTTAGCTTTAAATAGGAATAATTTATTTAATAAGAGTTAATTTATTTCGTTAGATTTAAATTATATTTAACTTAGGGGGGTGTTAGTGTTAGGGTTAGACTTAGCTTTAGGGGTTAATACATTTATTAGAGTAGCGGTAAGGTCCGGTCGGCAGATTAGGGGTTAATTATTGTAGGTAGCTGGCGGCGACGTTGTGGGGGGGAAGATTAGGGTTAATAAATATAATAAAGGGGTCAGCGGTGTTAGGGGCATCAGATTAAGGGTATATAGGGATAACGTAGGTGGCGGCGGTGTACGGAGCGGCAGATTAGGGGTTAAAAAAAAAATATGCAGGGGTCAGCGATAGCGGGGGATGCAGATTATGGGTTAATAAGTGTAAGGTTAGGGGTGTTTAGACTCGGGGTACATGTTAGGGTGTTAGGTGCAGACTTAGAAACTGTTTCCCCATAGGAAACAATGGGGCTGCGTTAAGAGCTGAACGCTGCTTTTTTGCAGGTGTTAGGTTTTTTTTTCAGCTCAAACTGCCCCATTGTTTTCTATGGGGGAATCGGGTACGAGCACGTTTTTGAAGCTGGCCGCGTCCGTAAGCACCGCTGGTATTGAGAGTTGCAATGGCGGTAAATATGCTATACGCTCCCTTTTTGGAGCCTAACGCAGCCCTTCTGTGAACTCTAAATACCAGCGGTATTTAAAAGGTGCGGGAGAAAAAAAGCCAGCGTTAGCTATACGGGTCGTTACAGACAAAACTCTAAATCTAGCTATCTAGTTCCTTGGAGCACTGTCTCTGTACATTATGTATTGTTTTTAAAAACAATTCATGGTCATTCAGCTAGGGGGCATGTGCTACATATGTTGCCTCAGTATGAGGTTATTTGCATGTGTAGACCTTATTTTGTGCACTGGGCCATACAGTTTATAATAACAAATGCCTAGTAATTTTATACATTGTGTAGATTAGTCTGTTTGACCAGTGATATTTTATTTAGTTATAGTTCATAGTAATTGTCCTGATACGCTTAGATTTAACACTGTGGTCCAATACTCAATGTGGAACGACCTTGTTGCCATGGTTATCCATAACACTCGTTTTGGGGAGATTGATCATTTATGGAGAATTACGTTTTGAGTCTAACACTAAATTAATGCTAAATTAAATTTTGAATGCAAACTATATGAAAAGCACATATGCTAAAAGCAAAAGATGAAAAGGTCCAGTTCAAGCCTCAATAGTAAAATTGTACCTTATAAAGGAAACGTAACAAAATGATTGGTTAAAAACAATACATGCAATTACTCTATAATCAATACTATTTAAATGGGACATATTTAGACATTTACATGAAGATAATATGCTAGAAAAGAGAGAGAATGAGTGCTATACAAAAACCATAGTTACCAATCGGCTAGATTACGAGTTTTGCGTTATGAGCGACGCGGTGCTAACTTGCACGTTATTGTCACTGCTCACTTACCTACAGCGCTGGTATTACAGGTTTTCATAAACCCGGCCTTATTAGGCAAGAAGTGAGTGTAGAGCAAAATTGTGCTCCATACCGCACTCCAATACCAGCACTGCTTAAGCTGGTTTTATGTGCTCGTGCACGATTTCCCCATAGTCATCAATGAAGAGAGCCGGCTGAAAAAAAGCCTAACACCTGCAAAAAGCAGTGTAAAGCTCCGTAACGCAGCCCCATTGATTCCTATGTGGAAACTAAATTTATGTTTACACCTAACACCCTAACATGAACCCTGAGTCTAAACACCCCTAATCTTACACGTATTAACCCCTAATCTGCCACCCCCGACATCGCTGACACCTACATTATACTTAATAACCCCTAATCTGCCGCTCCGGACATCGCCGCCACTATAATAAACATATTAACCCCTAAACCGCTGCACTCCCACATCGCAAACACTAGTTAAATATTAGTTAAACACCTAATCTGCCGCCCCTAACATCGCCGCCACCTACCTACATTTATTAACCCCTAATCTGCCGCCCGCAACGTCGCCGCCACTATTCTAAAGTTATAAACCCCTAAACCTAAGTCTAACCCTAACACCCCCTAACAAATATAATTAAAATAAATCTAAATAAAAATTACTATCATTAACTAAATAATTCCTATTTAAAACTAAACACTTCCCTATAAAATAAACCCTAAGCTAGCTACACAATAACTAATAGTTACATTCACTGTTCCCTCTAAAACCAGTTTTGTGTGCGGTCCAGCAGAGAAACAGTTAATCAAGTAACCACACCCTGCAATTAGCAAACATTGCACAATGCAGACTGGAAGGTATGGTTCTCTTATTAACTGTTTCACTGGTGGGCTGCACACAAAACTGGCCTTAGAGGGAACACTGGTTACATTGTATCTAACTTAGGTTTTATTTTTATTTTACAGTTAAGTTTGTATTTATTTTAACTATGTGGAATAGCTACTAAATAATTATTAACTATTTACTAACTTCCTAACTGAAATAAATACAAAGTTACCTGTAAAATAAAACCTAACCTGTCTTACACTAACACCTAACCTTCCACTACAATTAAATAAATTACCTAAATTAAATACAATTACCTAAATTACAAAAAAAACCAAAATCACTAAATTACACAAAGTAAAAAAAGAAATGATCAGATATTTAAACTAATTACACCTAATCTAATAGCCCTATCAAAATAAAAAAGCCCCCCAAAATAATAAAAAACCCTAGCCTAAACTAAACTGCCAATAGCCCTTAAAAGGGCCTTTTGCGGGGCATTGCCCCAAAGAAATCAGCTTTTACCTGTAAAAAAAATACAAACACGCCCCCAACATTAAAACCCACCACCCACACAACCTCCAAATAGAAACCTAACTAAAAAAACCTAAGCTCCCCATTGTCCTGAAAAAGGCATTTGGATGGGCATTGCCCTTAAAAGGGCATTTAGCTTTTTTTCAATTGCCCAAACCCTAATCTAAAACTAAAAGCCACCCAATAAACACTAACCCCTGAAGATCCACTTATAGTTTTGAAGAGCCGACATCCATCCTCAACGAAGCTGGGAGAAGTCCTCAGCGAAGCAGCAAGAAGTCCTCAACAAAGCCGGGAGAAGTCATCATCCAAGCTGGCAGAAGTGGTCCTCCAGATGGGCAGAAGTCTTCATCAAGACGGCATCTTCTATCTTCATCCATCCTGTGTGGAGCGGCTCCATCTTCAAGACATCCAGCGCGGAGCATCCTCTTCAATGGAAGTCTTCTTCCCGAATGAAGGTTCCTTTAAGTGATGTCATCCTAGATCAGCCAATAGGATTGAGCTTGCATTCTATTGGCTCATTGGAACAGCCAATAGAATGCAAGCTCAATCCTATTGGCTGATTGCATCAGCCAATAGGATTTTTTCATCTTTAATTCCGATTGGCTGATTCTATCAGCCAATCAGAATTCAAGGGACGCCATCTTGGATGACGTCATTTAAAGAAGGAATCATTTGGAAAGAAGACTTCGATTGAAGAGGATGCTCTGCGCCAGATGTCTGGAAGATGGACCCGCTCCGTGCCGGATGGATGAAGATAGAAGATGCTTTCTGGATGAAGACTTCTGCCCGTCTGGAGGACCACTTCTGCCGGCTTGGATGAAGACTTCTCCCGGCTTCGTTGAGGACTTCTTGCCTCTTCGCTGAGGACTTCTCTTGCTTCGTTGAGGATCAATGTCAGCTCTTCAAAACTGTAAGTGGATCTTTAGGGGTTAGTGTTAGGTTTTTTTTAAGGGTTTATTGGATGGGTTTTAGTTTTAGATTAGGGTTTGGGCAATTGAAAAAGAGCTAAATGCCCTTTTAAGGGCAATGCCCATCCAAATGCCCTTTTCAGGGCTATGCGGAGCTTAGGTTTTTTTAGTTAGCCTTTTATTTGGGTGGTTTGGTTGTGTGGGTGGTGGGTTTTACTGTTGGGGGGGTGTTTGTATTTTTTTTTACAGGTAAAAGAGTTGGTTTCTTTGGGGCAATGCCCTGCAAAAGGCCCTTTTAAGGGATATTGGCAGTTTAGTTGAGGCTAGGGTTTTTTTTTTTATTTTATTTATTTTGATAGGGCTATTAGATTAGGTGTAATCAGTTTAAATATCTGATAATGTCTTTTTTTATTTTGTGTAATTTAGTGTTTTTTTTGTAATTTAGGTAATTGTATTTAATTTAGGTAATTTATTTAATTGTAGTGTAAGGTTAGGTGTTAGTGTAAGACAGGTTAGGTATTATTTTACAGGTAACATTGTATTTATTTTAGCTAGGTAGTTAGTAAATAGTTAATAACTGTTTAGTAACTATTCTACCTAGTTAATATAAATACAAACTTAGCTGTAAAATAAAAATAAACCCTAAGATAGATACAATGTAACTATTAGTTATATTGTAGATAGCTTAGGTTTTATTTTATAGGTAAGTATTTAGTTTAAATTGGAATTATTTAGGTAATGATAGTAATTTTTATTTAGATTTATTTTAATTATATTTAAGTTAGGGGGTGTTAGGGTTAGGGTTAAACTTAGGTTTAGGGGTTAATAACTTTAGTATAGTGGCGGCGACGTTGGGGGCGGCAGATTAGGGGTTAATAACTGTAATGTAGGTTGCCGCGATGTTAGGGACAGCAGATTAGGGGTTAATAATATTTAACTAGTGTTTGCGAGGCGGGAGTGCGGCTGTTTAATTGTTAATATGTTTATTCTAGTGGCGGCGATGTCGGGAGCGGCAGACTAGGGATTAATAATTTTATTTTAGTGTTTGCGATGCGGGAGGGCCTTGGTTTAGGGGTTAATAGGTAGTTTATGAGTGTTAGTGTACTTTTTAGCACTTTAGTTATGAGTTTTATGCTACGGCTTTGTAGCGTAAAACTCATAACTACTGATTTTAGATTGCGAATCTTGCGGGATAGGCTGTACCGCTCACTTTTTGGCCTCCCAGAAAAAGCTTGTAATACCGGCTCTATGGAAGTCCCATTGAAAAAAGACTTTACGCAAATTGCGTAAGTTAATTTGCGTTAAGGCCAAAAAAGTGTTCGGTACAGCTGTACCTACAAGACTCGTAATAGCAGCGGTAGTGAAAACGCAGCGTTATAACCCATAATGCTGCTTTTTTACTCATAACGCAAAACTCGTAATCTAGCCAAATGTCACTTATACATAGTTAAAGAGACATATCAAACCATTCACAACATTAAGCAAGAGGCTTTAAATAAAACAGTGAATATAGGGGGGACTCATAGCTGCATATGCCCTACAAAAAAACTAGTACTTAAAAGTAGCCTGACTAATTGTGCTATTATCATAGTTAATACAAACTGACAGACTTTAAAAAGAGCATTAAGCGATATATTTTGGTGAATTATTCTACATGGTTATAGTGTAATCAGTTAGTTCAAAACTCAAATAACTGAAGTATACACTCTATAACCGTGACACATAACTATCATAAGCAGGGATGACCCCTATATATTTGCTAACAAATCCTATTCTAAAGACAGTTGTTCACTACCTATGCCAGTTATTAATTATATCATATGCAGAATTGAAACCTACTGGTATCAAGCAATTAAGCTTGAAAATCCAGTAGGTTTCTTGCTTGCACAGGTTAAACAATATATCTCTACCTCTTGGTTTTTTAGGAATTTGCTCTATAGCTTGCTATCTGAAGCTAGTTACATCTTGATTATGGACCTCCAAGAAATGCCTTGAAAGTGCACAACAGGGTCAGAACAGCGTCTCTCCCCTGATATATAGGACAAATGTTCTCCCTAGTAGTTCTACCTACATAGGATTTTAAGCACAAGGTACAGTTTATTAGGTAAATAACAAAAGTACTCTTTCAATTGACACAACCTCTGGTCTCAAAGGTATCACCAGTATCATAGGATTTAACTGTTCCACGAGACTCAATATGGTCACAGGACGTACAGGTACGTTTACTGCACCTGTACGTACCATTATGATGTAGCCATGAACTGGATCGCTTATCCTCAAGCATACTAGGGGAAAGTATATTGACTAAGGAAGCACCCCACTTTGCTACGAACATGCATCCTCCTTCCACCTTATCTCTCAATTTAGTGTCACCCATAAGTATGGGGAAATTCTTCTCAACTATCCTACAAATTTCATTGTATTGGTAAGAATAGGAAGTAATAAACTTAGGTTTCATATGTTTCCCAGAAGAGCTATCCTTATGGTTGTTCATTCCCTTTTACAGAGCCTGCCTATTCATTTTACTGACTCTCTTGTGAGCTTTTTCCACTAGACCTCCAGGATATCCTCTTTCCTTAAGTCTATTCCTTAGATCACAACTTTCATCCTGGAAAACAGCCTCTTTGGTGCAATTTTGTCGCACCCTCATAAACTGGCCTTTAGCGATACCACTAAACACATGTTTAGGGTGATTGCTTTTGGCGTGCAACAGGCTGTTTCCAGAAATTGGCTTCCTGTATAATGAAGAGACAATCCTATTTTCTTATGACAACCCTCTAAGAGAGATATCTAATAAAGAGATGACATCCCTACTCCACTCATAGGTAAATTTGATACCAACCTCATTAATATTTAGATTTTTAACAAAGCGGCTCACCTATTTCTGATCGGCTGCCCAGATCATAAGCCGGTTGTCAATATAACGGATATATTTAACAATGTGACCAGATAAATGGGGACCACTACCTCCATAGATGTGGGACCTTTCCCACAACCCCATAAAGAGGTTTGTCTTCTTTTCTCCCTTAGGGGATACCTTGTTTGCTCCTGATTCACTTTCTGGGGTTTTGGCGTGGCTATAGCTTTCTTCCCTCTCCCTCCCCCTTCGAATTGTTCCTGGGCCCAGTGAAAAACCTGTGATTTAGAGGCCTGTGGGACTAATAACATTGTTTTTACCTTTGGTCTAGCCCCCTGATCATTCAAACCTTTAAGAATTTAAAGGCACTGTTGGCCTGTGTGTTAGCAAAGATCTGTTCAGTTTGTTCCTCTTCACATTCTGTTAGATCATCTCCTGAGGGCCCTTTGAAACTCGAGGCAAAACTGTCCTTGTCAGAGGGATCCCCTTCTGAATCAGAGAAGGTAACCCTTTTTTGGGTCTCATGAGACGAATCTACTTCATCTTTTTTTATTGCTATTTCCCCTATGATAACTATATCCTCTTCTCTTGTTCTTATTTTTATTCTTAATAATGTTGGTATTCTTGTTACTGCTGCCATCCCCCAGAGAAGCATCCTTGTTCCCAGAATTGAACCAAGTCTTATTTCTCTGACGGCGCGCCACAAGTAGACATTACCCAATGTATAATCTTTTTGATCACGTAAGAATTTTGTGTGTTTAGTTTGGATTACTAGCTTTTTAGACTCCTCTAAGGTTTTCTTAAAAATGATGTCAAATCTTAGGAAAACTTCATATTCCCTAAATCTATCCATATCTGTTTCTATATTTACAATTTTAGTTCTAACATCAGTTAACAGCATATCCTTGTATTCAATCAAGAGAAAACTTAAAGCTAGAGAGCAGTCCGTTAGAGCCAAGTTCCAACGTCCTGATCTTTGACCTCATATGTGGGAAACGTATTCAACCTCAATCCCCTAAGTACCATCTTTAGTTGCAAATATTTGTTCAGAATCCACTTATTCCACTTAAATTTTTGTTCTTTTAGTTTCAAGTTCTCATAGTCCTGAAATAAATCTCCAAGCTTGATCTTTGGTAAATCATATTTAAACACATCCTCTAATTCCAGCAACTCAAGATTGTCTTCATCTATATCTTTAAACAGTAAGGATTCCATTTCCTCCGTTACCTCCATAATTTTGCAAACAGCTACTAAAGTTTTATTTGTGTGTAGCCTCTATCCAAAAACACTTCCACCCAAATCCTTATTTTACAATGTAATGCCCAACATTTAGTCCAGGGTAATAAGCGAGAAAGAAGATGAACAGGTTAAATGTATTAGCAAAACATAGGTGAAGCTGTGGCAGATGTAGTAACTAATACTTGTACACAAAGGTTCGGTATAGGAAACCCTTCTACCCATTAATGTCTCTTATTCAATGAGGGTGAGACTAGACAGACTCCAGGTAACTCTAATGATGGTGCTTATCCATATGCTACTACAGCCCAAAGACCTGTGCACCACACAGGCCTCAACACAAGGCTTAAAAATACACCTGATTTAACTGCCTGCAGTTCCGTACACCGGACAGTTGACAATTACTAACAGGCTATGGAAATAAAAGCGCCAACCTTCTATTTGTCTAATACAAACAACCAGAGTAACTTCACTCACCCTCATTGGAAGCCGTCAAAGACCATATCCGTAAGTAACAGCCATCTGTGTCCAACGTCAGTACACAAAACTTTCCGTTGCAGTGCGCAGTGAACACTTGTTTGGATTCACAGTTTTGGAACCCCTCCTCCGGTCACATGACTGCTCATCGACCACAGGAAACAAGCGTTCACTAAGGGATTACCACTGAGCGATGCAATGGAAAGTTTTGTGTACCGACATTGGACACAGACGGATGTTACTTCCGGATATGGTCTTTGACAACTTCCAGTGAGGGTGAGTGAAGTTACTCCGGTTGTTTGTATTAGACAAATAGAAGGTTGGCGCTTTTATTTCCATAGCTGTTAGTAACTGAAAACCATGTGGTGTACGGAACTGCAGGCTGTTAAATCAGCTATATTGTTAAGCCTTGTGTTAAGGCCTGTGTGGTGCACAGGTCTTTGGGCTGTAGTAGCGTATGGATAAGCACCATCAGTAGAGTTACCTGGAGTCATTCTAGTCTCACCCTCATTGAATAAGAGACATTAATGGGTAGAAGGGTTTCCTATACCAAACTTTTGTGTACAAGTATTAGGTACAGCTTCACCTATGTTTTGCTAATACATTTAATCTGTTCATCTTCTTTCAAGCACATATGCTATATAAATAATGTGGTTGATTAAATGCATTTAATTATTTTCTACAGAAAATCACTATTAACCCCTTTGGGGACTTGATTGTTTTATAGCGCGGTCTTGCCACCAGTGTTGAGACTGTTCTATTCCACAAAGCCTGCTGGAGGGAGGGCATTAATAGCGTGTTCTTGCTAGACTTGTGCTATTATGTCCTGAAAAAAACCTTAACGACCAGTGACATACAGGGTACATTGTGGTCATTAAGGGGTTAAAATCTATAGACATTTTTATACATAAATGATTTGATGTTTTTCTAAAGAATTGTGATGAATCCCAGTGGTCCTTACCTGTAATCTAATTTTATTTTTTATTTATAAGCAAACATATCTATAGACTTGTGCAGCCAAGAAATTTTCTGTTCGTCCAAAATTTTCGTACTGATATTCGTTTTCCCTAATATTCAATGGCTGCACTATTCAGTATTCGTTTTGTTTAAAATGCTGATTTTTTTTGTTAAAATGAATGTAAAGTATGAAAGCTGCAGGTGAAAATTTACCTGATGCTAGAATACTTACCTTAATGTGATCTGGAGAGCGAGCTAACCCGATCCTCTTCTTGCCAGAGCTCGATCATGCTAAGAACAGACTTAATGTTCTCGGTTACCAGGACCTTGGCTAACTTAAAGGGCCATGATACCCAAATGTTGAAACACTTGAAAGTGATGCAGCATAGCTGTAAAAAGCTGACTAGAAAATATCACCTGAACATCTCTATATAAAAAAGAAAGATATTTTACCTCAAAAGTTCCTCATTAGCCACATCCCATTGTAAAGGACTTTTGAGCAGCAAATCAGTATGCCTGTCCTGGGACAGCTAAGGGATTGAGCCTTGTGCACTCTTGTGTTATTTCCCTATTCAGTTTAAGAAAGTTTACAATGAAATCTCATGAGAGTTAATTCAAATATCATGAGATCACAGTAAAAGAGTTCATGACCTCAGCACTGTTGATGTTGATTGGCTGCAGTTCATTTCTTCATTTATTTATTTTTATACCTGCAGCTGGACAGCAGTTGAAGTATAACTTTTTACACAGAACTTACGCTGAGTAGATTGTGAGGTATAATATCTTCCTTTTTACATACAGATGTTCAGGTGATATTTTCCTGTCAGCTTTTTACAGTTATAATGCATCATGAGCATTAGCATATGAGTATTATGTCACTTTAAGTGCAGATCCTGGGAGCTGAGTGCACTAAGCCTCTGGGGTTCTGGAAAGAAGAGGATTGGGTAAGTATTAACTTCTTAAAAAAATTAAAGAAAACAAATGAATACTGATGATTTTTGACATTTTTTTTTTCATTTTCTTTGGTGCATTCATTTGAATATTTGTCATGAATGTCCATTCGTACGGGGAAAAAAAATCACGTCTTCAATCTATATTAAATTTTTAGCAACCTATTAAACCACTGAGTTCATGTTTTTGGACAGATATTATTAGTGATATATCTGAAATTTATTTTTTAATGAATGCCAAAAATATAGATCTTTTTTTTTTAATTGCTTTGGATATTAACACTGAATACAGAATAATATTTTATAAATGGAATGTTTTAAGTTCTTCCATTTTACTTCTGAAATTTGTTTATAATGTATCTTTGTACGTTTGTTGTAAAATAAAGTATATTATTTTAAAATTCAGCCATCATTTCTTCGGTTATATGTGTTTTCTGTAGTTTAGAATTTAGGTCATAATAGCAATAATGATTATGTTTATTCTCTTTTCTGTTTAGCTTTTAGTGCTAAAATCATGTTATTGATTTATTGATAGCAACTCCCTGTACTTTGTATTATGAATTTACCTCTTATTGTTGCCAATTAAAAATAGCTATTCACTCCTACCCGTTCTTTATTCAGCTCTTTATTAGAAAATATATGGCTTCTACATCTGAAATCGGGAAAAGAAAAGCTATTTCAAATATTAAAAAAAAGAATAACTTTGTAGACCATCTGTATATTTTAGCACTGCAGTGAAGCTCAGAGCTAATTTGAGCACCAAAGAATAATCACATACAATTCTAAGCAATCAGGCACCGATTTTTCCATAAAGACTTCACATTAAGTTCTTTTTTAGCAAAGAAAGAAAAAAAATAGAAAAAAGCATGAATGTCATTTAGATGAACCGTATAAGCAAAATAGTCATACTCAAGTATATAATTACCATTGCTTGTTCCCTTGTGGAAACTAGCACTTTGAAAAAGTAAAAAAAATGTGAAGGTATTTTTATGCATTAGCAGCAGAACAAAAATGGTATTATTATTCTTAGGTAAATTGAAGCCATGCTGTTTTGCTGGAAAAATGTATTAATAACAAAACTGATCGAGAACTTATCATTCAGTTTTTGCTCAATCTAGAATGCATTATCCATTATTAAAATGTTCTGGGTCCAGAGGTATAAAGTGTCTACTGCTTCTACTAAAAATATAAATGCAATGCTTTAACCCCTTAAGGACCAGTGACGTACCCTGTATGTCACTGGCCTTTTTTTGGGACTTGATTGTTTTATAGCGCGGTCTTGCCACCGGCGCTGAGACTGCTCTATTCCACAAAGCCTGCTGGAGGGAGTGCATTGATAGCGTGTTCTTGCTAGACTTGTGCTATTATGTCCTGAAAAAACCCTTAACGACCAGTGACATACAGGGTACATTGTGGTCATTAAGGGGTTAAGCCAGTAAGAGGTCATCAGTTTCCCCCCAAAAGATGTATTTATAACCTCACTATTTAAATGTACAACACAGTGCTTTTTGCTCCTATGCTTAATAAAAACTTCTATATATGCAGAGTAGATTAGATTTGGGATGTAAATTTAATGCCCATGTTTATAAATATGTGTAATCTAGAGGAACAAATAAGGCATGTTAGCTTGTGACAGATGAAAGAATGGGGGACATATAAGATGGGTCCTATGGTAGCATGTACATCCTTAGAAGTCAGTTACTAAATAATTAAAACTTTACCTAATTGTTGTTAAATATTATAATATATTGTAATGAGTAGGACAATAAATTTGCCACATACAACATTATGTTCTAAGACGATAAATAGAAAGTATTCAGACCACACCCTTTGGGTTTCAGACAAACTGCAGTATGAATAAAGAAATACTGAAGTTTGTCTGAATCCCAGCGAGTGCTGTCTGTATACTTTTTGCAATAGTGGTTTTGACCTTAAGCAGACCAGGCATTTGTTTCTGGAATTTCCTGTTACTCCTATTTTTTCACCTCTTGCCTAAGACCCATAAGAGTGAAACCAGTGGCTCGTACCATTATTTTGGGAATAGGTTCTCTATTTGAACCCTTATCAGAATGGGTGGATTCTATTCTTCAGCATCTGGTACAGGATTTAAATAATTATTTGAGGGACTCAAGCCATTTGTTGGGGTGTCCACAAAGTGTAAAATGTATACCCCATGACCTAGGCATTAAAGCAGTAAAATATTTCCTTGACAACAAGATGAAATTCTTGAAAGAGTTTACGCTTTTTTTTTCTGAGGGGATTGAATTTAAAAAATGTTTATGTTCAGTCAGAAATAGTACCTCCATATATGTGGTACGGCAATGGGGGCAAAGCTTGTCCCATCAATTACAAACCTATATGTTGGATGGTGGGAGATTTAGTATGTTTACTCCAGTATCAATCCCTTCAAAGATCAGAACGTTATCTATATGACATTTATTGATTATCACTTATTCATAGTTGAGGAACCCTTTGATTTTCAGGCCTTTTTTGATTAGGTTAACTGCAATTAATTTGGGTTTGAGATTTTTGGGTGGAATACAAAGAGATACTGTTTGTTTCTTATATTTGAGATTCATGGGTTCAGTTGACTCAGGAAATATTCGGCTAGATTTAGAGTTTTGTCGGTAACGACCCGCGTAGCTAACGCATGCTTTTTTTTCCCCGCACCTTTTAAATACCGCTGGTATTTAGAGTTCACAGAATGGCTGCGTTTTCAGTGCGTTAGGCTCCAAAAAGGGAGCGTAAAGCATAATTTACCACCACTGCAACTCTAAATACCAGTGGTGCTTACGGACGCGGCCAGCTTAAAAAACGTGCTCGTGCACGATTCCCCTATAGGAAACAATGGGGCAGTTTGAGCTGAAAAAAAACCTAACACCTGCAAAAAAGCAGCGTTAAGCTCCTAACGCAGCCCCATTGTTTCCTATGGGGAAACACATCCTAAGTCTGCACCTTACACCGTAACATGTACCCCGAGTCTAAACACCCCTAACCTTACACTTATTAACCTCTAATCTGCCGCCCCCGCTATCGCTGACCCCTGCATATTATTATTAACCCCTAATCTGCCGCTCCGTACACCGCTGCAACCTACATTATCCCTATGTACCCCTAATCTGCTGCCCATAACACCGCCGACCCCTATATTATATTTATTAACCCCTAATCTGCCCCCCCCCAACGTCGCCGCTACCTTACCTACAGTTATTAACCCCTAATCTGCCGACCGGACCTCACCGCTACTATAATAAAGTTATTAACCTCTAATCCGCCTCACTCCCGCCTCAATAACCCTATAAGAAATAGTATTAACCCCTAATCTGCCCTTCCTAACATCGCTGACACCTAACTTCAATTATTAACCCCTAATAAGCCGACCGGACCTTGCCGCTACTCTAATAAATGTATTAACCCCTAAAGCTAAGTCTAACCATAACCCTAACACCCCCCTAAGTTAAATATAATTTTATTCTAACGAAATAAATTAACTCTTATTAAATAAATTATTCCTATTTAAAGCTAAATACTTACCTGTAAAATAAACCCTAATATAGCTACAATATAACAAATAATTATATTGTAGCTATTTTAGGATTTATATTTATTTTACAGGCAACTTTGTATTTATTTTAACCAGGTACAATAGCTATTAAATAGTTAATAACTATTTAATAGCTACCTAGTTAAAATAATTACAAAATTACCTGTAAAATAAATCCTAACCTAAGTTACAATTAAACCTAACACTACACTAGCAATAAATTAATTAAATAAAATACCTACAATTATCTACAATTAAACCTAACACTACACTATCAATAAATTAATTAAATAAAATACCTACAATTAAATACAATTAAATAAACTAACTAAAGTACAAAAAATAAAAAAGAACTAAGTTACAAAAAATAAAAAAATATTTACAAACATTAGAATAATATTACAACAATTTTAAACTAATTACACCTACTCTAATCCCCCTAATAAAATAACAAATCCCCCAAAATAAAAAAAATGCCCTACCCTATTCTAAAATTAAAATAGAAAAGCTCTTTTACCTTACCAGCCCTTAAAAGGGCCATTTGCGGGGCATGCCCCAAATAATTCAGCTCTTTTGCCTGGAAAAAAAACATATAATACCCCCCCACCAACATTACAACCCACCACCCACATACCCCTAATCTAAACCAAACCCCCCTTAAATAAACCTAACACTAAGCCCCTGAAGATCTTCCTACCTTATCTTCACCACACCGGGTATCAGCGATCCGTCCAGGCTCCGATGTCTTGATCCAAGCCCAAGCGGGGGGCTGAAGACATCCATCCTCCAGCTGAAGTCTTGATCCAAGCGGGCAGAAGAGGACATCTGGACCGGCAAACATCTTCATCCAGGAGGCATCTTCTATGTTCTTCCATCCGATGACGAGCGGCTGATCTTCAAGACCTCCAGCGCGGATCCATCCTCTTCTTCCGACGACTAGACGACAAATGAAGGTTCCTTTAAGTGACGTCATCCAAGATAGCGTCCCTCGAATTCCGATTGGCTGATAGGATTCTATCAGCCAATCGGAATTAAGGTAGGAAAATTCTGATTGGCTGATGGAATGCACAAGTCATTCTACTACCAATCAAACTACGTGATATACTTACTTTCGTGTTTTTGTGGGTGCCAATATATAGGGCACACCTGCAGGCGCCTTAGCGTCAGATGGTCGGAACACCACAGAAATATTATAAATAATTTCAAATCACATAGTGTACCCAGACACTGCCATCAAAAACATAATGGCAATAAAAATTGTTTTAATATTACCCCAATAGAATTTATTCCCAAGTCTGATCTATATAATCATTTTTTCAGACTGAGACAGAGAGAGACCTTCTGGATATATAGACTTCAGACGTTATATCCAGTTGGTCTGAATATGAACATAGATTTGGCAGCATTCAATTAGCAATTTGTAGAGTTTTTTGGATTATCAGTGATGCTTGCAAATAGTCCAGCCCATTATAAGAGAGCTGAATATATGATTTATAATAGACTTGTGGATGATTCCTAGTTCTCGATAACATATTATATTATCGTTATTAGATTATGTTACAGTGGTATCATTTTATTTTTTATTTATATAACTTCTTCACCATGTAGACATGCCTACTATGTAATTTGGTGTAGACAGGAATAGGTTAACATCAGCCTAATATCAGTCCCATTGTAGGTTTTCTCTATGTCGTATATGTCTAGAGAATGTCACTAATATCATGCCGTTTCAACGGCGATCATTTCCTTTTGCAGGTAAATCTGATTTAATACTGTTATTAACTTATATCAAATCTTACATTGGCTGCATATGATATAGATCACTAGTATATATTGTAAAGGATTATAGGAAACCTTTTGTGTATATCGATATAACAACAATACCAATGGGGGTGTGTTTAAAGTAGAGCTTTTTTCATTGGTCCAGAGGGGTATTAATACAGCAGGTGTGTGTTAATGATTATTACAGCCTGATGAAACGGCTCTGTGTAGCCGAGAAACGCGTTGCTGGTTTCTTTTTAACATTTTAATTAAAACCTTTTATATATACCCCTTTGGAGTCTACTCCTTTGATTTCGAATTCAAGCTCTTGGGTTCAGTGGTTATTGGTTGTTTATACCACCCGCCCTGTGTGTCTCACCAAGTATTCACTGAATACGTACATTCCACTGTGCTCCTAAGGGAGGAAGGTGTGTACCCAGATCGTCTGTGGATTGGTGGAGCGGCCGTTAGGAGAAAGGTGTGGACGTGTTCTCGGACGTGATTGGCTGAAGGGTCCCACGTGACCGCCTGGAGTTTCTATCGAGTGCTGGTCTGCCGGGCGACGAACAGGTCCCAGTCTGCTGTGTCTGGCGCAAATCAGTGCCGCTTCGTTTGTGAGTATAATCATCGTCGCTTGCTGCTATTTACCTTTGTATATACATTATCACCCTATTGGCGCCTCTTTTTAATTCCATTCAGGATTGGTTTTGGCAGTTGTCATTTTACCCGAGAGAGCAGCCTTTTGATCTTCGCCCATCGTTTGTTTTTCATCTGTTTGGCGCCTAGCGCACCTCTGGAGTTTGAGCAAACATTCTCTCTTTTCGACTTACAAACTATGTGCATGACATTTTTACTCTACAAGGCACTGTAAATCTAATTTAGTATTTCGACCTTTGGGGGCCAAGGTATCTAACATAAAGATCCATTTGCTTGCCCGTTGTAAAAGTAATTTACCCCTATCACCACCTCTATTAAGAGGTGGGATATGGTTGATTATGTTATTCTTTAGATCAGATACAGTATGTTTAAGTTTTGCAAAGTGTCTAGCCACCGGTTGCTCAGACTCACCTGATGACAGGGCTGTTCTGACAGCAGACCGGTGGTTTGCCATCCTTGTCCTCAGGTCATCTTGAGTCTTACCAATATAGAACATTCCACCAGGACAGTGGAGCATATACACAATGTATTTAGTTGTGCATGTTACCCTATAATTAATCTCATATTTTTTGGTTTTCCAAGGGTGCACAAAAAGATTTACATTGGGTTTAACCCCCACAAGTGGTACATCCGCTACATCTATAGCATCCATTTCTATTAGATCCCAGGCAGGATTTTACAACATAGCTGGGTGTAAAGTCTGGCCTCAATAGCATATCTTTGATTGATTTCCCCCTCTATAGTCAATCATGGTGGCCTCAAAGTTTCTGAATAGAAGTGAATCATCAGTCTGCAATATGTCCCAATGTTCCTTCATTATCCTCAGGAACCCAATCTTATCATGCGTGAATTCTGTAGAGAAAACCAATCTGTCAGGTTTATCTTGCCTTCCTTTCTTCTGTAATGCTTGTTCCTGTGTCATTGCTTGACACTCATATATGGCATATTTCAGCTGTACCCTGCCATACCCTCTTTCCTTGAATTTATAATAAATGTCCTTGAGTTGTGTTTCCTTGGATTGTGTGTCAGTGTTGTTACACACAACCCTTTTAAACTGCAACTTAGGCAGTGCATTTAGTAGCTTCCAATATGGAATTTCAATCTGTCATTTTTTGAAACAGAGTTGTCCGCAAACTATTATCCTTCTTGAAGATCCTAAGATCCAGGAAATTGATAGTTTCAGTGCTGTATGTGATTTTGAACTTTAAGTTGTTGTTTTCAGTGTTCAGTACCGTAAACCATGACTCAAGTTCATCCTGAGACCCTCTCCAAATAATGAAGAGGTTGTCTTAGTAGCGCTTATAGAACTTTATTCTGGGATCCTTAAACAACGTTGTTCCCTCTTCTTCAAATGCTGCCATTTACAGGTTGGCATATAACGGGGCCACATTGGACCCATCGCCTTACCAGATACCTGTAGGTAATAGTTAATCTCGAACTTGAAATAGTTATAGTGAAGACAAAAATGTAAAATTCCAATATTGCTTCAGTGGATGGGCCAATGAAGGGATATATTAATTCAAAACAACTTTAATTGCACTCTTTCCTTCCCCGTGCGGTATTACGGTGTATAAGCTAGTTACGTCCAATTTCACTAGGATGTCACCAGAATCCAGATCATGTAACTCTTTTAACAATTCTATCAGATGTATAGAGTCCAGCAAGTATGAAGGACAGTTCCTCACAATAGGTTGCAGGGAACTATCTACATATGTTGCAAGGGGTTGTAGAATGGAGTCCCTGACAGACACAATATGTCTCCCAGGTGGTTTGTTCTGATTTTTATGCACCTTAGGCAGGGTATACAGAACAGGAATAATTGAGAAGTCCACAATCAGATATTCACCAAGTTTCTTAGACACCAGCCCTTGTGTTATTAATTGTTGTAAATACAGGTCAATTTCTTTTTTAAATCTTTTAGTGGGATCCCCATTTAATTTCTTATATGTACTTATATCTGTTACTTATTTCTGTTAGTTGTGACAGGATTTCATCTTTGCAATCCACGTAGTTTTGTACTACCAGGGCACCTCCTTTGTCCACCTCCCTGATCACTATCTGTGGATTGTCCCACAATGCTTTCCTTTCAACCTTAGTCAGATTATGTCTGTAACCAGTATTGTTATCATTATGGCATCTCTTGAACTCATGACCCACCATTCTCATATACGTGTTGATACTGTGGTTGTTGCTTTTTGGTTCAAGCGTAGCTTTACGTCTAAACTGATGTGTCATGTCTTTAGGGTTACCAAAAAATTATTTTAATTTTAAAGTTCTCTGAAATTTATACTGATCCACTTGTATGGAATATTCATGAATCCAGTAGTAGGCGCAAAGGTAAAACCCTTTTCCAACATGCTTATTTCTGCAGCTGTGAGTTGATGGTTGCTTAAATTCATGATAATGCTTTTTTTAATTTCTCCTCCACATCCTTGGCGGTCTGCATTTTATTCTTGCACCCCCCTCTCCTTGTGTGCCTTCTCCACCACCTCCCCCGTTTTTTCATCTAGTTGCCATGCCAGTGTTTGGTACCATAAGGCTGTCCATAGCATTCATCACAGGTGTGCCCTTAGGCTCATTGTCAGAGCTATTATCTGAGCTGTCAACTGTAGTCCGATGTCGTGGTTTAAAAACCCTATTGCATCTGGTTCTAAAGGGGGGATGTCTGTCTATATTACCACCAGATTGCCACTTATATATACATTTTTCTCTGTAATCAGAGCGTGGAGTGGACGCTGCAGCAGTTTGCGATTGCAGGCAAAGCTGATGAAACGGTTGTGGGCTACTTAAGGGTGGTAAGTTGTATTTACTTGTTATGTATCTGAGGATGGGGGCAACCACAAAAAAGTTAATGCATTAAAGTATTCTATATGTTTAAAAAGACGGAGAGTGCTTTCCATGGTGGATGATTATATTTTCTAATATATATACTGTATATGGCTCTGGGATAATCCTTGTCTCTATTCCCTTGCTATTTTGTCAGCATTGGCTTCTTTGGCACGTTTAGTTTGAATTTTGCGCAACAGCTTGTTGGTTTAGGCACATTGTGGTTGCGCAATTTGAGTTAATACTTGTGAGGTTAGCACACATCCCTTTAGTGTTTCTATAGTTCTTTTGTGCATCGTCCATTTTACGCAGGCTGGGTTTGCACATGTTCCTCCACTGCTATGTATACGCATGGTGCTAAATTCCTTCTAGCTGTTAGTTTTCTGGGTTTTTTTTGCACACGTTAATTCTCTATGATGAGCATTATCTGCCCTCCGGATATTATGTTAATGTCTCTTGCTTTGTTTTGCAGTTCAGCTTAGTGCACATTGTACTTGTGAGTTTATTTAAAAAGCTTCTTAGAAGGGGTAAATTATTTCCATTCCTCAAGAGCTTTTTAAGGGAGTTATAGTGTTTATTGCATTGTTTTGCCATATGCAATAATGGAGCAGTCTGAGTTTGTCCCTAAATCTGCCCAAGAAACTTAGGCCTCTGAACACCTTTCTACCATTGTTAGGTGTTCTTGTTGTAAAAAAGCTGAGGTTCCTTCTCCCGCTCATTTATGTGACTCATGTTTAGAGTTATTAATGCAATCAGAACAACCTATTGCTGTTCCTTTCGGTATAAATGCACATTCTGTTTGTTCATTACAGAAGAATAATGAAATAGTTTCACCTTTTATCAAGGCTGCAATTTCTGAAGCACTGGCTGCTCTCGTGCCTTCAAACAAGCATAAAAGGTTAGTTCAGATTTTAACTTCTACATGTTCTATGTGCCCTGAAACCAGGGATACTGTTATGTCTTTAGATGGTGAAGTTACTCTGGTGATGAGGTATCTTTAACTTATGTTGAACCTGATATTTCCTCTTTTTTGTTTAAATTTTAAACATATGCATTCTCTTTTAAAGGAGGTTTTAATTACTTTAGGGGTTAAAGATCCTAAAGTTTCTGATGATAAAAGGTCAAGAACAAGGAAACAAGTAAAATTCCATAAGAAACCCCAGAACAAGAAGAAAAATCAGCCAGAATTAAATATAATTAATCTTTCAGACAAAATACTTACTAAGACTCAAGTTTCTGTCCTCAAAAAAGGTCTCTCATTTGTACCAACACCAACAAGTTTGAGGTAATTAAAGGGACATGAAACCCACATTTTTTTCTTTCATGATTTAGAAAGAGAATGCAATTCTAAACATATTTCTAATTTACTTCTACTATCTAATTTGTTTTATTTTCTTGATATTCTTTGCTGAAAAGCATATTAGATATGCTCAGTAGCTGCTGATTGGTTGCTGCACATAGAAGCCTCGTGTGATTGGCTCACCATGTGCATTGCTTTTTCTTCAACTAAGGATATCTAAAAAAATGAAGCAAAATAAATAATAGAAGTAAATTGTAAAGTTGTTTAAATTTGTATTCTCTATCTGAATCATGAAAGAAAGCTTTTGGGTTTAGTGGCCCTTTAAAGATGTCCATCTGTTTACACGCAAAATATTGCTTAAGAAATATTTCTCTAACAACACAGATATTGAATCCTTAGACAAAGCAGACATTACAGCTATTAATGATCTAATTTCACTGTTGGAGGAATCTAGTGAGGAAAGTACTGAAGCTACACATATGGATACTAGCTGGCGCAATGTTTTAAAATTAAAGTCACACTTTGTACCACCAAGTAGAATATCACATAACACAATATCTTTTCTGGATTTGGTATGCAAAGACATTCTTGCATTATCTGAAGATAAAGAGATTTATGTTGATAATTTAACACAGGAAGAAAAACAAGCCCTAAAAGTCCTAACACAATGGACAGACATTCAGATTAAACAAAATGACAAAGGTGGCAACATTGACATATGGCCCACCCATATGTATATTGATGAGGCTAAAAAACAACTCAATAAAAACAAAAATTATAAGAATCTCTTCAGTAACTTCAGTAACAATTTTTTTCTTAAATAATATAATACACTGATTAGCTCTGCACTCTCTGAAGGTATAATTGATAACAAAGAGTTCAAATTCCTAGAAATCAAACAACCTAAGGTAGCGACTCTTTATTTACTGCCTAAAATACACAAAAATATGTAATGCCCTCTGGGAAGACCTATTGTCTTGGGGATTGGATCTTTGACAGAAAAGGCCAGTAAATATGTTGACACTAGACTTCGATAGATTGCCGATTCATTGCCACCCCACACTCGTGATACAATGAGCGTCTTGAATAAAATTGACAAAATTTCATTAACCCCCAACTCTATCCTGGTTACTTGTGATGTAGAATCGCTTTATACCAGCATAGATAAAAAATGGGGATGTAAGGCAGTATCACACTTTCTCCTAAAAAATGATTCCATGTCAGATGAGACCAAAGGCTTTCTAATAGACCTACTGGAATTCATACTAGGATATAATTATTTTGTAAATGTTATCGTCAAACGTGCGGCACAGCGATGGGGACGTCCTGTGCCCCAACTTATGCCAATATATACATAGGCTGGTGGGAAGAAACTATAGTGTTTCATGACACTATTACTCAGTTTACACAACATATTACCCACTGGTCCAGGTATATTGATGATTTTTTTTGTATGTGATGGCTCGAAAGAACTCTTAATGGAACTTATTTAAACCCTTAATACGAATCCTTTTGGGCTATATCTCACTATGGTAACTGACACAAACCAAGTAGAATTTTTGGACTTAACTATCAGAAGGGTTGATAACCATCTGGAAACGGAAACATAAAGAAAATCTACGTCCACAAACAATATTCTATGTGCAGATAGTCACCACCATCCAAATACTATTAAAAGTTTACCTATAGGTGAATACCTGAGGATTCGTAGAAATAGTTCCACAATGGAATCCTTCAACAAAGCAGCAA
Source organism: Bombina bombina (assembly GCF_027579735.1). Taxonomy (NCBI): domain Eukaryota; kingdom Metazoa; phylum Chordata; class Amphibia; order Anura; family Bombinatoridae; genus Bombina; species Bombina bombina. Next base: position 293,849,999 of record NC_069502.1, on the reverse strand, counting down.
ATGATCTAAGAATAAGACTGCTCCAGAGAGACTATTCTAGAAAAGCCTTAGCAAGAGCTTATAATAAGGCTCTAAGAAAAAACAGACGAGAGCTCTTAATGCCTAAAAATATCCAAGACACTAACCCCCTCAGATTCATATCCACATACATGAGTCAGAGCAATTTTATCTCTAACATAACACACAGACATTGGCATGTTTTAAAAGCTGATGAACAGCTACACTCAGTCATTCCAGAAAAAAACACTCTTCACTTACAGAAGGGCCAATAATTAGCAACTGCCTAACATCTAGTCATTTTGACAGAAATGCAAAAAAAAACCCCACTGCTATACAAAGGGTCAATTGCATGTAGCAGTTGCAAGATATGTCAACATATGATAAAGAAGAAAACCATAGTTGATAGGTTTCAGAATAAGTGCACTATCAATAATCATATATCTTGCAAAAGTACAAATGTGATTTATTGTGTATTATGTGAGTGCAATTTATTCTATGTAGGAATGACCACCAGATGCCTAGGTAGAAGAATGACAGAGCATCTAAGCAATATTAGGACGGCTAAAAAAGACGTTGAGAAAGGCAAAAAAAATAACGAGTGTTGCCAAACATCTCTTACAATGTCATAAGGGCAATTTTAAAGCAATACTAAAGCTTTTTAAATTAAAAAAATAAAAGCTGATTAAATTTTTAACCCCTAATCTGCTGCTCCGGACATCGCCGCCACTATAATAAACATATTAACCCCTAACCGCCGCACTTCCGCCTCACAATCATTAGTTAAATACTATTAACCCCTAATCTGCTGTCCCTAACATCGCCGCCACCTACTTACATTTATTAACCCCTAATCTGCCGCCCCCAATGTCGCAGCCACTATATTAAATTTATTAACCCCTAAATCTAAGTCTAACCCTAACCCTAACAGCCCCTAACTTAAATATAATTAAAATAAATAGAAATAAAAATTACTATCATTACCTAAATAATACCTATTTAAAACTAAATACTTACCTATAAAATAAACCCTAAGCTAGCTACAATATAACTAATAGTTACATTGTATCTAGCTTAGGGTTTATTTTTATTTTACAGGCAAGTTTGTATTTATTTTAACTAGGTAGAATAGTTAATAAATAGTTATTAACTATTTAATAACTACCTAGCTAAAATAAATACAAATTGACCTGTAAAATAAAACCTAACCTGTTTTGCACTAAACACCTAACCTAACCCTACAATTAAATAAATTCCCTAAATTAAATGCAATTAAATAAATTCAAAACAATTAGCTAAATTACAAAAAACAAACACTAAATTACAGAAAATAAAAAACAAATTACAAGATCATTAAACTAATTACACCTAATCTAATAGCCCTATCAAAATAAAAAAAAGCCCACCCAAAATAAAAAAAACCTAGGCTAAACTAAACTGCCAATAGCCCTTAAAAGGGCCTTTTGCGGGCATTGCTCCAAAGAAATCAGCTCTTTTACCTGTAAAAAAAATACAAACAACCCCTCAACAGTAAAACCCACCACCCACACAACCAACCCCCCAAATAAACCCCTAATTAAAAAAACCTTAGTTCCCCATTGCCCTGAAAAGGGCATTTGGAGGGGCAAGCGGCAAGATGTCCTCAACAAAGCTGGCAGAAGTGGTCCTCCAGACGGGCAGAAGTGGTCCTCCAGACGGGCAGAAGTCTTCACCCAGACGGCATCTTCTATCTTCATCCTTCGGATGTGGAGCGGCTCGATCTTCAAGACATCCGGTGTGGAGCATCCTCTTCCAACGACGACTTCTTGCTTAATGAAGGTACCTTTAAGTGTCGTCATCCAAGATGCGTCCCTTAGATTCCGATTGGCTGATAGAATTCTATCAGCCAATCGGAATTAAGGTAGAAAAAATCCTATTGGCTGATGCAATCAGCCAATAGGATTGAACTTCAATCCTATTGGCTGATCCAATCAGCCAATAGGATTGAGCTTGCATTCTATTGGCTGTTCCAATCAGCCAATAGAATGCGAGCTCAATCCTATTGGCTGATTGGATCAGCCAATAGGATTGAAGTTCAATCCTATTGACTGATTGCATCAGCCAATAGGATTTTTTCTACCTTAATTCCGATTGGCTGATATAATGGATTACATTAGGGGTTAATAATATTTAACTAATGTTTGCGAGGTGGGAGTGCAACGGTTTAGGGGTTAATATGTTTATTATAGTGGCGGCGACGTTGAGCATGGCAGATTAGGGGTTAATAAATGTAGGTAGGTTGCGGCAACATTGGGGGCGGCAGATTAGTGGTTAATACATATAATGTAGGCGTCGGCGATATTGAAGGTAGCATATTAGGGGTTCATAAGTATAATGTAGTTGTCAGCAATGTCGGGGGCAGCAGATTAGGGGTTAATAAGTGTAAGATTAGGGATGTTTAGACTCGGGGTTCATGTTAGGGTGTTAGGTATAAACATAAATTTCATTTCCCCATAGGAATTAATGGGGCTGCGTTACGGAGCTTTACGCTGCTTTTTGGCAGGTTTTAGATTTTTTCTCAGCTGGCTCTCCCCATTGATGTATATTGGGAAATCGTGCACGAGCACACACAACCAGCTCACCACTGACTTAAGCAGCACTGGTATTGGAGTGCGGTATGGAGCACAATTTTGCTCTACGCTCACTTCTTGCCTTTTAACGCCGGGTTTATGTAAACCTGTAATACCAGCGCTGTAGAAAAGTGAGCGGTGACAATAACGTGCAAGTTAGCACCGCATCCCTCATAACGCAAAACTCGTAATCTGGCCGAAAATTTGTCAGGTCAGCAAATACATATGTTATGACTGATTGGTATGTGATATACTTACAGTTAAATAGTGTTAATTTCTGGGGGGGGCGGAGCCGACTGAGGAGGATAGCAGACACGTTGTCTTTGAGCTCCTGGCTCCTAGATATAATTTTGCAATTTAATCTATTCATAAAGGGCTTAAACTCCCCTTGTTATATCAGGGAACATCTACCGACTACTGTGCTACCTGGGAACCCAGAGATGAGCTAACAGCTGAGTATATAGCTGAGATTTCTCCCTCAGCCGCGCCACGTGGGCTTTTTAGGAGCTATTTCCCCTCAAGGATACGGCTGATATGGAGGCCCTAGAACTATGGGAACGAAACACCCAACAACTTCTAAAGAGACATTTTCAGAGCCTGAAGGAGGATCTATTCCTTATACTCTCCGCTTGCATGAAACCGCCAGATTCTCTACCTACAGACGCTGACCCTGTACAACATGGCTATGCCTGCACTGCTCCCATACTCAACCCCCAGGACACGGAAGAGATAGCTACTTGCGAACCTATTTCAACCTTCCAAAATTCGGACCCGTGCACTGAGAGGAATAAGCAGCTGGTAATGGGAACTGCAGTGCCATCAAATTCCGACGGAGCGTTACGCCGGACGACATACTAGTTAACAAGCTACCGGCTCTCTATGACTTCTCAGCTCGGCCTCCAGTCAATGCCGCTTCACCCGAGACCAATCCCCACACTGTCTCTTCCTTGGCTGACACACAGAAAGGGGTGCTTGATACATGGACATACCACAACACCATAGCTGCTGTAAGGAAGGTGGCCGGTCAGACCGTCACCACATGCAAAATGCAGGAGGGTTCCCGGCACCATTTCCAAGCCCTCAAAGCCCTCAAAAGTCAAAGATTTCTTAAGCGGAGGAGAGCCTACAATCGACGCCAGTACATTACCCTCAGCAACCATTTGCACAGTAACATGCCTAGAGTTCTGAGAACCGGGATCGGGTAATGTAATATTTGTCTTGGTTGCCCCTGCACACATGGATACCAGGAAGATATATGTACATATCCATGAGCAGGCACGTACTGAGTACTTGATCCCCTTACTACAATATGAAGGACAGCTCTCTTTCCTCTGCCTAGTTTGGTATAATTAGGACATTGAGTCATGGACAGCTACCCCACTTTGTTTATGTAGATAGGATTAAACCGGCTCACAGCTTATGCTATTTTGCTTTCGGCGCGCTCTACCGCAGGAGGCCCCTCTATTGAACACACATACAGCTCACAACTCGTGCCATTCACTATTCCCTATTCATGATACTTAACTGAGGGAGACTCTTTAAATATTCCTTGATTAATGAAAATGCTAATAGCTCTCCTGATATGTGGGACTAACCTGTTAAATTTATGACTGTGATTGATAATTGTTCTGTCTCCACTCGAACCAGTGCGTTTGTTTTACCTATAAATACTATTGTTGCTCTGTATTCACTTATTATGCTATGTTATTTCAAAGTCTCCTCACTCTTGGCGTATTGTTGAGAGGTGCAATGTTATATGTCAATATTCTCAAAGCATACAGGCATTATCTATGGCACTATAGAGAAGTTACTAAAGTAGTGTTTGCTAGAACTGAAGAAGCCTACTATTTTTCATATCCTGGACAGCACTTAGTTAAATAGGCTAATGACTAATAGCTACTGTTCAATTTTGTTTACTGGCTATGTCAGGACCAGTGGAATGTTTTGCTAGTTTACTCTGCTGTTGGCTGTTTATTCTTGCTATCTCTCAAAACTTGACTGTACTGCTAGTATGTCTCTGTATTCTCAGAAGGTTGATCTATATATCCCAATCAGCAGTTCATTATGCAAGTATATAGTTGTTTAAGTTTTTCTGCTAACTCTTCTGAATACATCATCGTCATTTTATAACAACTGTATGCCATGAGCTGGGAATGATGTGGCAGAGATAGTTTACTATATGTCAGTGGTCTAGCCTAATATTGCTTTATTTAATGTGATATTGTTATGATATTTGAAATGACCATACCACATAGGACAGGCTCTAATATTTTCAAATACTACATTAGCTTGTAGATTAGCTGAGCTAAGTGTCTATTTAATGTACAGTTGAACTAGAGACTCAGCTTCCTAACCCCAGAGCTGGCGCTGGTTAAACACAGTACTCTGCTTTAGGACCCCTATTGTCTGGAACGGTTCCAAAGAGATTCATTTGAATGAAATCCTAGTAGGAACCTTAGAGTGATTCCCGCATCATTTCCTTGTATAGGCACAGCCCATATATGTCTTATTCCTATTGATTTTAGGCACTTTCTGTTTAATTTAGCTCAGCTAGGTTCTTAAACACATCATAGCTCCCTGTAGTTCATAATACATCTCAGATCAGATTTTTGAAGTCAACATTAGGACCAAAATATATATAAGGATCACAGAGCTCCCTAATGCTAATAATCTCATCAAAGCGTTTTAGTTATGCACTTTGCGATCTAGTATGCAATTATGCATACAACCTTATAATTTAGTGTATATGTGGAAGCACTGGCACTTCTGATATTATGATATCCTTATAACTCGCTATCCTTGTTCTTATGTTATCTCGCAACTGGGAAATTTGTGATAAAACACCTGACTTATGTTTAAGCCCTATATTACACTAAGGCCTATTTGATATTAGGGATACTGGCAGGAAATGCTACAAATCTACAGTCTTATCATACTTGTATTAGGCTATTTAAACTATGTTTATGTCAAATATATGTAATTCCCCCAAGGGCTAGATCTGAGTAACCCTTGCACATGATTTCTGCAACATTTACCAGTGCTACCACCTATTGTTAGAACCATCATGCTGCTAGTATCTACAAGTCCTGCCTATATATCTATCTATGATAGCTGATATATCACGATTCTCATATCTAGTGTGTGTATACCTATACTGTTCTATATTTACATCATTAACAGAGACTCAGTTCTATTCGCTTACAGAATGTATGTCTAACACTGTTTTTTGAGAGCTATAAGTTTTGAGTTCAGCCTTTGCCCTATACTAGGTTATTTTTCATTTAATATGGTTTATATTCCCTAACTGTGTAATGAACAGGATATGTTTTTGTAGCGGTAATATTTTTCTTTTCTCTCACTTCATAAAGCTGATTAGTCCTGTAGTCTATGCCTTCCTAACATCCTAACTGGCTCCGCCCCCTCCCTCCCCTCTCCCCTTCATTACGAGCGGCTCGTGCCCGCTGAACCCCGCCCCCATACATTCAGGCCTACGGGAGGCCTGACAAAAGCCAACTCCCTACTTCCCATCACTTTCAGCTAACAGATTGCCTCTTATAGCAGGGTAGGGACCACTATATATCTATATTAAAAATCGAGGTGTCATTCCTATTTGGTCCAGCCGCATATGACTCATACATCAAGTGTTACATTCTATGCTCAAGGCCACCAAGATGGTGCTATAATTGGTATCAATTGTTCTCCTTATGTTCTTGATCTAACTATATTGCATGACACTGACTTCTACATCTATATCAATATTGCACTACTATAGGCTGAATATTGTATTAACGGATGTCACATTTACGCACCAAAATCCTATCCCTTGTTTATTTCTCATATGTACAATGTATAAGTATTTTTATTACTTCTGCTCCATACCTGGACGTATTTTTTTTTGCTGTTCTGTATATTCTCAATACCTCAATAAAAAAAATATATTTAAAAAAAAAAAAAAATGTGTTAGTGTTAATTTCTGTGAGTGCACGTCTGAAATAGTTGTTTTTAATAAGACAGCCTCATATTTTATTTACAACCGCTTTCCTTAATACGGAATACATCTAAGACCCAATAGTTAACACTGAACACATCTCATTCCCAACATACAGTACACGGTGTAACGTATGTGTTGACAGTGTCACATTTACCTTGTAAATGAGAATTTTATATGCTAAAATAATAACTGTATATAACTAATCAAGATTGCGTTAATAAGTAGTTAAAATTAAAGTGACACATTGAAATACTGTATGGAGATTATCAATTTTCTTATAAGAATTGACTATATGTGGGATGCACTTAAATACATGAAATACTGGAGATCATCAACAGCCTTGCTGATTATATGCACCTAGAATAACCCATGCAATTATATACTTGGCAATTCTTGTGTCAAAATAATATGCTACTAATAACTTAAGCAACTCTGTATATGAGAGTTATTGTGGTAGAAAGACATGGACTGAGACAGGAGGTGTGTCATACAGGCTGCACAAAATTGGTGCAGCCATTCATCCTTTGGCCCAATCATGGAGCATGTAGTAATACGTTACAATATGAGTCTGACAAAGAACAGTTACAATTGGCCAATATAGGGGCAGTCTGCAATAAGGATAGGTGATTGGTGAAACAAATTTCACTGAAGGGTTTAAAAAAAGTCACCTGCAGATACTCGGCTTGTCAGATTTGAACTGTAATCACTTTGAGAAAGGCCGAGACTTAACGGACGAAACGCGTTTGTGCTCTAGTAATATAGAAATTCAGTTTCTTGAATTGATTTTAACTCACTTTTGCTCTAGTACGCTGTGGTTTGTTACCCCTGGCACCTGATGCCGATGATTCCAGCTATCGGCCAGGAACACAGGGGGTTAGCACACAGTAGTATCTAGTAGTTAGTTGGTGTTATTTATTACTAAGTTCTCTTAGTGGGGGAGAGTTTTCTAGTGATCCTTGTATCACTTATTTACATTGATGTTTTAAACATTTAAAATAAAGTTTTTGTATTTTAATCAATAACAATTTATATATACTTTAGCTGTGGATTTACAGCATATTCTACATAATATAGGAGTAAGAGTGCTCATTAATCCCTTCTCATTCCTTCCCTATCCTCAATCCTATTTTTGATGATAAGCATTGTAATCATTTAAATTTTGATTTTAAGACTCTTGCTAATCTCCCTGAAGTTTTTCCTATTCTGGATGCTGTCTGTGGCATGATTTTTAGGGAATGGTCTAAGCAAGGTAATGAATTTACTCCTTCTGCAAGGTTTAAAAAGTTATATCCTGCTGCTAATATTGATTTTTGGAAAACAGTTCCCAAGTTGGATGGGGCCATTTCCACTCTGACTAAACATACTACTATTCCTTTGGAAGACAGAACTTATTTTAAAGAACCTTTAGATAGAAAATTAGAGTCTTTTCATAGAAGGGTCTTTTTACAAGCAGGGTATTTGCTCAGGCCAGCTATTTATATTGGTGATGTGAATGATGATTCTACTTACTGGCTGTCTAGTCTTTCAGAACAGTATTCTGATGACTCTGCTAGTGCAAATCTTTTAGGTTTACTCAAGATTGAAAAATCTTTCAGTTGTGATGCTGTATTTGATATTATGAATATTAATGTCAAAAGTGTGTCTTTGGAAGTTCTTGCCAGGAGAGTCTTATGTCTTAAACCCTGGACTGCTGTTATGGTGTAAAAATCCAGATTATTATCTCTATCCTTTCAGGGAAATAAGTTGTTTGGTTCTGATTTAGATTCTATATTATCTACTGTTACTGGAGGTAAAAGGGCTTTTCTTCCTCAGGACTAAACAGTCTAGAGGGAAAACTAAAAGGAATATAAAGAAGAGTGCCTCATAGTGCAGTTATCTCAATGCTGGAAGTGATAAGCAATATGTATGTACTTCAGCCAAATTCTTACTCACAAGGTGTTATGCACTTTGAATGAGTGCAAAAAAAAGCAGGCTGTGTATTGCAGTCTCCAGCTGACTGGTAGTGGTAATGGCTTCTTCTAAATAAAGGATATCAAAATCTTGGATATGTAAACCCTTCAATATAAACAAAACATAGGGCTTCACATAGTGCAATCAAACACTTATATAAGATGATGTTTTGAACAAAAGTGAATAAAGTGAATACTCACATTTGTGTTTGCACGAAGAGTCTGTGCAAACAAAACAGGCTGGATGTAATAGACTTCAGCTGTCTAATCAAAGAAAGTCTCCCTAGGATGGTGTTCCAGATGGAAAACAGTCAAAGCTTCCTGTGGATGTGATACATTCCCAAAAGAGGTACAATATAAGTAGTGCAGACTCAGTGAACTACTTAAAAAGCTTGTTTTTGTTCCTTTTGTCAGAATAACAAACAGAATGTTGACTCCTCTGCTCAGAAGTAAGGTGCCTCTACTTCAGTCTGGAGACACAGGGGCCTATTTATCAAGCCGTCAACTTACTTGCATTCAACGGCACAAATACGCTTGCCTAAGATCGCCTAACATCGCTGCCGCGTACCTCAATACGCTCTCCAAAGTTACCAAAAAAGCTGTCAAAAAGCTGCACACCAAGTACGGGGTGATGAGCAGTGGACTGTTGTTAACTAACAGTCATCGATCTCGCTGCTCTTCAGCTTTTTCCCAGCTTTATTGGTATACTGTCACAAAACACCCACACTATACTACACTGTTTTACCCCTAAACCGCTGCTCCCGGAGCCCACCACAACTCGAATAAAGTTATTAACCCCTAAACCGCCGCTCCCGGACCCCACCGCCACAAAATAAACGTATTAACCCCTAAACGCCGCTCCCGGACCCTGCCGCAACGAAATAAACTTATTAACCCCTAAACCACCACTCCCGGAGCCCATCACCACCTACATTATGTTATTAACCTCTAATTATCCACCCCCTACACCGCCGCCACCTACATTACATTTATTAACCCCTAATCTGCCAATCCCAAAGTCGCCGCCACTATTCTAAATGTATTAACCCTTAAACCTAAGTCTAACCCTAACACCCCCTAACTTAAATATTATTTAAATAAATCTAAATTAAAATTAATATTATTAACTAAATTATTCCTATTTAAAACTAAATACTTACCTGTAAAATAAACTATAAGCTAGCTACAATATAACTAATAGTTACATTGTATCTAGCTTAGGGTTTATTTTTATTTCACAGGCAAATTTGTATTTATTTTAACTAGGTAGAATAGTTACTAAATAGTTATTAACTATTTAATAACTACCTAGATAAAATAAATAAAAATTTACCTGTAAAATAAAACCTAACCTAAGTTACAATAACACCTAACACTACACTATAATTAAATAAATTCCCTACATTAAATACAATAAAATAAAATAAATTAAATTAGCTATATCACAAAAAACACACTAAATTACAGAAAATAAAAAACAAATTACAGATCTTTAAACTAATTACACCTAATCTAATAGCCCTATCAAAATAAAAAAAGCCCCCCCCCCAAAATAAAAAAAAACCCTAGCCTAAACTAAACGATCAATAACCCTTAAAAGGGCCTTTTGCGGGGCATTGCCCCAAAGTAATCAGCTCTTTTACATGGAAAAAAAATACAAACAACCCCCAACAGTAAAACCCACCACCCACACAACCAACCCCCCAAATAAATTACTAACTAAAAAAACCTAAGCTCCCCATTGCCCTGAAAGGGGCATTTGGATGGGCATTGCCCTTAAAAGGGCATTTAGCTCTATTGCTGCCCAAAGTCCCTAACCTAAAAAATAAACCCACCCAATTCACCCTTAAAAAAATCCTAACACTAACCCCATGAAGATTCTCTTACCGGGAGATGTCTTCATCCAAGCGGCGAGGTGCCCTCAACGAAGCCGGCAGAAGTGGTCATCCAGATTTATTTGGGGAGTTGGTTGTGTGGGTGGTGGGTTTTACTATTGGGGGGTTGTTTGTATTTTGGCTACGGGGGTGCTAGCTTTAGAAACGGCCAGGAGGGCTGAAAACAGGTAGGCAAAAAGCAGTGTAACAGCAGAACTACAAAGACTTCTGATAAAAGACTCCAGAGAGAAGGGCTGTTATAAAAAAAGAAAATTTATTATAACAGGTTAAAATCAGATACCTGGCAGTCAAACATCCTGACTAGTTTTGTGCTCTCAAGAGCACTTAATCAAAGGATACGTTTGCATGTGCAAACCCCCTATTTAAAGGGAAAGCAACAAACAATCAATTAAGTTCTAAAAAAACAAAATAAAATAGTACATTAAAATAAATGAATAATACATGTAAATCATATACATAACCACTAAGGAGGAGGAACACATTTGATAAACATATGTAGTAGAATAATAAGGAAATATTTTTTGGCTCATCAAAAATCAGTTCAATATATTGTAACTCATATTTTTTATATTTATGTATTTTGTTCATCTTATTTTATGTTCTATTATTTATGAGCAATCTCATGATAAAAAACCCTATACATAAAGAGAAAACAATACTATAAATTAAGTATATTCTAGAAAAAGATATATATATACTAAACTAAACCAAACCTTGTTCACAAGCTCAGCCCATGAATAAAGTATATAACGTGACAAAGATCAAAGACAATGTAATCAATGATATGTATGCAAGGAGCACAAGACATTAAGTTGTTATTAATGGCTATTGTAGCCTCATTCTGTAAAGTAACTTAGATCCCACTCACGATAGTGTTTTTAATCTGTATATCCAATACAGTTCTTGTTTCAACAACAATTTTAGTCTGTCACCCCCTCTAGCTGGCTGAAAAACCCTATCAATAACACGTACTTCCATGTTAAATACATTACTTATATGTGTTAAATTAAAATGTTGTGCAATGGCAGATTCCTTAACATAATCCTTTGTGTCTCTCACATGCTCTATTATCCTAGATCTCAATTCTCTGGTCGTTTGACCTGTGTACTGTAGGGAACAAAGCTTACACTCAAGGAGATAAACCACATAAGTGGTCCGACAATTTGCATAAAACTTGCTATTAAATTCTTCTCCTGTAACAGTGCTTTTGAAACCACTACCAGTATAAAGTGTATTGCAGGTGATACAAGGACCTGTTCCACATTTAAATGTGCCTTTCTTCCTAATCCAATTACTCCTGTCCTCTGTTTCCGTACAAACCAAACTGGGAGATAATATTGTAGATAAAGTAGATGGTTTTTTTTGTGGACAAATTTGCATTTATCTATTAGTGGGCTTAAAACGGGATCTTCCTTTAGTATATTCATATTTTTCTCAAAATAGCACATACTTGAAAAAACTGAGTATTCTGTGGAGAAAACTACACTCTCTTTTGTTATTGTCTCCTTTCTTTCATGTCCCTGTATAAGGTCAGTTTGTGTCATTTTTCTCACTTCTTCCAAGCTATCCTTAAGATCTTTCTTATCGTAACCCCAAACTGTTAAGCGTTCTATAAGTGCTTCTGCTTGTTCACTGGAGTTTTTATTCCTGCGTAAACGCATGATTGGCCCCTAGGGATAGACCTCACCAAATGTGGTGGATGGCAGGACCGTGCAAGCAGTATGGTATTCCCTGCCGTTGGTTTACGAAAAGGTATTGCTGATAACAATATTTTTATCAGCATCCCCTTGCAAAACCAAATCAAGATAATTAACTGATATGGTCTGTGGTTCACCAGTGAAATTCAACTTCATGTCATTACAGTTAAGATATTCAAGAAAACTCCTCTGAAAATCAAAGGGTTCCTTGACAACAAAAATGAGGTCGTCTATAAATCGCATATAGAACATAATCTGATCTTTAAAAGGATTCTGCACTGTATACAAGTATAAATCCTCCCACCATCCCACATACAGGTTTGCAAATGAGGGGGCAAAGGTGGCCCCCATCGCCGTTCTGCAAACCTGTAAGTAGAATTCTTTATTAAATATGCAAAAATTGTGTTTTAACAGAAATTCTATCATCTCACACAAAAACATTTTGTTTTCCTCAGAGTATCTGGTATGTACATCAAAGAAATAAGACATGGCCTGTATTCCAGACTGGTGGGGTATACTAGACTATTAAGCAACAGCATCAACAACTATCCATTTAAACCCAGATTGCCACTTGAAGTTATTCAACAGTTGCAACAAATGTGTAGAATCCCTTAAGTAGCTTTTTAGACATCTCACCAGGGGTTGTAGAATCGAATCTATCCATTCAGAAGTGGGTTCAAACCATGACCCAATCCCAGAGATAATGGGACATCCAGGTGGTCTGATTAGACTTTTGTGTGTTTTTGGTAAATGATGAAATATAGGAATCCGAGGATTCCTAGGCACCAATAAATCTACCTGTTCCCTGGTGAGAAGGCCCAAAGCAACTGCTTGTTCAAGCAACCTAAGCAATTTGGATTTAAACAAGACAGTTGGATTAGAGTTTAACTTTCTATATGTACTGGGGTCATCAAGTTGGCTCAAACCTTCAGAAATGTAGTCGTCCTTATTAAGGACAACAACATTCCCACCCTTATCCGATGCTCTAATGACAATATTCTTATTGCCATCCAATACCTCAAGTGCAGCCCTTTCATTACACGTTAAGTTATAAATGTTCTGTTTTTGTTTAGTTAATTCTTCAAGTGACAAGATCTCCTTAACTACTCTTTTTTATATAAATTGAGTACAGGACCCTAAATTGAATAGGGTAAAATTCTGAAGAATGTTTCTTAGGTAATGGAATGTCCCCATCTTCAGGACCATATGCTCCCTCCATACTTCTAAGCTGTTCTAGAGTTATGTTATCCTCAAAGTTGAAGTTGGAATTCTGTTGTAACCTATTCAACTCAATACCCAGACAGCTGTTGGTCTGACCCTCACTTAGGTTATCAGTTATCGTGTCAGATTCATTATGATCCTGTACAGAAAAAAACTTTTTTAGGGTAAATTTTCTTATGAATCTATTAACATCTAACATTGTTTTAAATGCAGAAAAGGTATTAGTGGGTGCAAATGAAGATGCAGCCCCCAATACAGAAGTACTGGTAGCGGCATATTAAGCCTCTTTTAGGAGGCTTGGTTACAGTCTTTTCAAGATCATGGTGTTCTGAATGTAGTTTCTCAGGGATATTAAATAGGATTCAGAACAAGTCCTCCCAGAGGAAGGTTTTTTTCTTTCCAATGTCCCAAGGAATCCTGTAAAAGCTCAAACTTTTTACAGTCTGTCTCAGATCTGGAAGTTATTGGAGTGATTGTTTCAGTTCCTTTGCAGGGACAGGGGATGGGATATTTTTTAACTTTTTTAAAATAATTTTTATTGACAGAGAACAGTTGTACATTCATGTAATAATACACGGCTAGATTAGGAGTTGTGCGTTAGGCTGAAAAGGCAATGTTAACAGGTCCTAACGCTGCTTTTTCACTACCGCTGCTATTATGAGTCTTGCAGGTTTAGGGGCACTTCTTTAGCCTTGCCGCAAAATGACTTACGCAAAATGACTTACGTAAACTTTGTAAACCCTTTTTTCTATGGGACTTCCATAGCACTGATTTTAAAGTCAGTAGTTAAGAGTTTTATGGTATAACGCTGTAGCATAAAGCTCATAACTAAAGTGCTAAAAAGTACACTAACACCCATACACTACTTATTAACCCCTAAGCCAAGGCCCTTCCGCATTGCAAACACTAAAATACATTTTTTAACCCCTAATCTGCCGCTCCGGACCTCGCCGCCACTATAAAAAACATATTAACCCCTAAACCACCACACTCCCACCTCGCAAACACTAATTAAATATTATTAACCCCTAATCTTCCCCCCCTAACATCACCGCCACCTACATTATACTTATTAACCCCTAATCTGCTGCCCCTAAATAAACCCTAAACTAGTTAAAATATGGTTACATTGTAGCTAGCTTAGGGTTTATTTTTATTTTACAGGCAAGTTTGTATTTATTTTAACTAGGTAGAATAGTTATTAAATAGTTATTTACTATTTAATAACTACCTAACTAAAATAAATACAAAAGTACCTGTAAAATAAAACCTAACCTGTCTTACACTAACACCTAACACTACACTACAATTAAATAAATTAACTAAATTAAATACAATTAAATAAATTAACTAAATTAAATACAATTAGCTAAAGTACAAAACCCCCCACTAAATTACAGAAAATAAAAAACAAATTACAGATCTTTAAACTAATTACACCTAATCTAATAGCCCCCCAAAATAAAAAAACCCTAGCCTAAACTATACTGCCAATAGCCCTTAAAAGGGCCTTTTGTGGGGCATTGCCCCAAAGAAATCAGCTCTATTACCTGTAAAAAAAAAAAAATACAAACACCCCCCCAACAGTAAAACCCACCACCCACACAACAAACCCCCCAAATAAAAAGCTAACTAAAAAAACCTAAGCTCCCCATTGCCCTGAAAAGGGCATTTGGATGGGCATTGACCTTAAAAGGGCAGTTAGCTCTTTTGCGGCCCAAAGCCCTAACCTAAAAATAAAACCCACCCAATACACCCTTAAAAAAACATAACACTAACCCCCTGAAGATCGACTTAATGTTCTGAAGACCGGACATCCATCCTCAAGGAAGCAGCAGAAGTCTTCATTCAACCGGGCCAAAGCCCTCAACGAAGCCGGGAGAGGTCTTCATCCAAGCCAGGCGAAGTGGCCCTCCAGATGGGCAGAAGTCTTCATCCAGACGGCATCTTCTATCTTCATCCATCCGACGCGGAGCGGCTCCATCTTCAAGACATCCGACGCAGAGCATCCTCTTCATCCGGAGTCTTCTTACTGAATGACGGTTCCTTTAAGTGACGTTATCCAAGATGTCGTCCCTTAGATTCCGATTGGCTGATAGAATTCTATCAGCCAATCGGAATTAAGGTAGAAAAAATCCTATTGGCTGATGCAATCAGCCAATAGGATTGAGCTCACATTCTATTGGCTGATTGGAACAACCAATAGAATGCAAGCTCACTCCTATTAGCTGATTGGATTAGCCAATAGGATTGAACTTCCTAATATTTTTTAAAACATAAAAAAATATCACAAATGAAGTATTGACACCATACAATGAGGGTTACTGAATGATAATACAGTGGTTATCACTCAAAGGAGAAAACCTGTGAGCTGGATGGATGTGGATGGAGAGCAGAAGCTTAACCGCTGACCAAACACAGGCTAATACCAGCAAGGAATTACTCCACCTGTAGGCGACACAAGCAGATGACAGACGTAATAGTGAGATAAAAAGTCTTATAGTTTCGACGTACGTTTCGCTTTATGTGTGGGAACTATAAGACTTTGGAACTATAAGACTTTTTATCTCACTATTACGCCTGTCATCTGCTTGTGTCGCCTAGAGGTTGAGTAATTCCTTGCTGGCATTAGCCTGTGTTTGGTCAGCGGTTAAGCTTCTGCTCTTCATCCACATCCATCCAGCTCACAGGTTTTCTCCTTTGAGTGATAACCACTGTATTATCATTCAGTAACCCTCATTGTATGGTGTCAATACTGCATTTGTGACGTTTTTATATGCTTTAATAAATATTACTTTTTACTATTTGAGTGTGAGATACTGTTTGCCTACCAGTATAAAGTAGGTGTGTGCGCAATATCCTGAGCCTGGATTGGCTCCACCAAATGTGGGTAGCCATTTGTCCGTTTTTACCATCTGCTCCAAGTGGGTTACAGAATTACGCTATGGTGTGTTTTTTCTCCAATCATTTTATTTGAGGACGAATTTGAAGATATCGAGTGTAGAACATCTCCTCGGGAACGAATATATCCTTCCAATCTATGAACTTTGAGTTCACTTATTTCTTTTTCACATATATAAGAAGGCTGTCTGTGGCTGTTTACATTGTTTTGAACATGGTTACTATATAATGGGATTCAGGTAGCTAATATTAATTTAATTAAACATAACGCAGCACAGGAAGCTAAAATCTAATGTACAAGATTGCTGCATGGCACAATATTTAATGAAGGTAGCTTGCTATTTAGTTGTCAATATAATTTGTGGGAGAATATGCATTTACATTGCATCAAAAGAAAAATGCAGCACTCTCTGTAACCTGATAGGGTAGTTCATTAACAGAATTCAGCTTCAAGTTAAACAAAGCCTCTATCAATATCCGTTGCAATTAACACAATTGCAGGAGCTGTTTATGACTTTATTCTCATCAGTATCAGTGGGCAGCCTAACAGGCAATTCTCACTGTTTGTGCCCCTGCAGTGTAAACCCCAAGAGACTGACAGCTTACCATAGTGTGTGACCTCTGACCCAGCCACTTTCTTTCTTCAATTTTACTACTTTTGAACAGTTAATGAACTTTGTACATGGTTAAAAAGATGTCAGCACAGTGAAACGATAAAACCTGCTGTGAAAATCTCCATTGTTTCTCGAAGTCTAATTGACCTTTCACATCTCAGAAAGGCGAAGAAATCAATATGCTTATTTAGTTGCCCTATTTTATTATTAGCATGCTAAACATTGCACTCAAGACATTGACACCTAAACACCCTAACATGTACAGAAATGACTTCTCATTAATAATCATAATATTAATCACTGTTACCCAGAACCAGAATCTGACTGCGAAATCTCTCAGTGGAAATTGCTATAATCTTTCAAACTACAGGAACAAGTATTTTTTTTTTTTCAGAATAATTGCTGCTGTCTTCTTATTGAAAAATATCCCATTAATGGCAGCTTTTAGTTACATAAATTGTGTTGATTAATTTTTAATTTCTAGCATTTATACGCATTGCAGAAGTAAAGACCTTTGATAATTTAAATTGCTATTGCAGTAATTACTAAAATAACTTACATCTGTTCAAAGGTTCATGTAGTTATGAACAATTCAAACTATTCATTATTAACTTCTGTTCTTTGCACTAAAACAATTATGTTCATCAAAATTTCCATCAATTACAAAACTTTCTCCTTATGTTATGCAGTTTTTCAAATCACAAAAGCAGTCACTCTGAAATGAAACAGCAAAAGTCTATGGAAAGCTGTTGCTTTTTATTCTTTGTTGAAGCAAAACTCCGTCCTATTATTCAGTGTGTTTTAAGTTTGGTTTTACATACAGTACATGTTACACAAACTACATTTTGGACAGTTGTGCCATTTATCTATTGTCTCCCCTTATGTTTGTTTAACTATCTTGGAAGAATAGTAATAAGTTTGCAAGGTAGGAGATTACTTGGTAAACACAAATTATTAATTTACCAAGGGTGAGCAAAACTTTTTTTTTTTTTTCTGAGGATTTAATATTTAATCTGAGGATTTAATGTTCTTAAAATGTGAAGGAACAACATCTGCTAAGTCAAAGACAAGGAGCTAAATGCTATGTAAGTTATTATAATTGTGTTTTCTTTAAACATTCTGGTGAAAACAGATTATTTTCTATTATCTCTATTTAAATAATCTGAACAAATCGACTTACTGTTATTAAGTGGCAGAACATTACATGCTAAATTATAGTGGATTCTTACAGACATTTGCTATGGCCAGCCACCAAGCCTATGGACACTAATCATGTTAGTCATCTCACTGCAACTAGTTACATTTTGCCTGGTTTCATAAACCACTAACAAGCCAGATTTTCAGGATTTTGATTAGAGCATAGGTAAAATAATCAGTTGATCAGTATCCATGGTTATTATCCTGCTCTCACCCAAGGTAATCTTGATAACCTGCCCTGTTAGTGTACTCTAAGGATTTGATTTGATATACACTGCCTAAAATAAAGCCTACCTCCTATTTCCTGATCTCCCCAACTGGTATTAGCTCTAAATGTCCCTTCTTGCTTAATCACCCTATTGTGGCATAAAATGAAGAGGCTTAGAAGGTAATGTCAAATAAAAGGCATATATTCTAGTGGAAATAATCAATATATATATATATATATATATATATATATATATATATATATATATATATATATAAGCAGAAAACAAGCGCAACCCAGATTCAAGGTAATATAAAACAATTTATTGAGCAATCCTCATGCGCATATATATGCACTTACTAGAAATCAGCTAAAACAGGCATATCTGTAAAAACACTGCTTGACTCTGTTACCATAACAGTTTGAGATTGTCTCAAATCCTATACTAGAACTGTCTGTTCAAACCAGAAAACCGTAGCTCAAAAATGGCTAACACAGCTAAGAATGTCCAAAGGAGGCTCTTCAAAACCCCTCTGACTTGGCGCGCGTTTCGTTTGCTGACTAAACAAACATTTTTAAGAGTTAAAAATGTGTATAACATATGAATACCTAACCTCACCTAAATATCGTGCCCAATAAACACACCCCTTTATTCATTGGGTAGTGTATAAGATCAGATGACCAATCCTAGGCACTTTTTCTCATTACATGTGATGCTCTTACGTAATAGACTATGCGTGATAACTGGGTACTATCCCCACCACTACTAGAAAGCGGATCGCATTATAATTAAGAAATGACCCGTCTTACTTATATCTGATAGATGAAAAAGCTAACACAGTTTACCGTTAAACTCAGACTGCCCTACAAAGTAAACTGCCAATGTTTACTTTATATGTGTTCATTCAAATATAAATGTCTATGTTTAAACCTATAGGTCTAAGAGTCTTTAGTTGTTGAATCCAAAAAGTTTCCCTTCTTCGGAAGTCTTTCAATCTATCAAGCCCTTTTGAAGCTGGTATTTGCTCTATAGCTTTTATAACAAACTCTTTAGGATTTCTATTAACCATTTCTGTAATCGAGAAGTAAAAGGGAAAAAATACATATTAAAACATTCTTGAACTGAAAATCCTATGAAGTATATATTCTTCAATGCTCATGTGATTTACTTTATGTAGGATGTACAGAAATACTTTTGAAAAAGAGATGCTTAGAATATATCAATAGCATAAAAGAGGGAGATCTCAGCTATGGGGTCTCTAAAAACTTTACAGTAGTTCATAATAAAAATCCTAAAGAGTTTGTTATAAAAGCTATAGAACAAATACCAGCTTCAAAAGAGCTTGATTGATTGAAAGAACTCAGAAGAGGGAACATTTTTGGATTAACCAACTAAAGACTCTTAGACCTAACGGTTTAAACATAGACATTGATTTAGTAGCCCTTTTGTAGTAGGAAAAGCCTTTTTAATTATATTTGATTTCCAGAATATTAACTATGCTCAATGAGTAGGTAATCTAGGCTCAGAATCTCCTTAGAAATAAGGAGTTCTTTATAAGTGAAATATAATGTTTAATCTCAGTATCTGAGGTTCATTTCCTTTAATCCCAATCATAAGAGCGCTATTGATTTACCTTGATCAGTGATTGATCTCAACAGTGATAATATTTTTGCACTCCACTTGTAATCTATCCCTATGTTTGGTTGGAATAGAATTGGGTACTTCTTCCAAGTACATCTAGGAGTAGAATCTAAATGCAGTCACCAATCAGCAAGCGCTACACAGGGTGCTTAACCAAAAAATGGGCTGGCTTGTAAGCTTACATTCCAGCTTTTTCAAATAAAGATACCAAGAAAATGAAGAAAAATTGGTAATAGGAGTAAATTAGAAAGTTGCTTGGAAATTGCATGCACTATTGGAATCATGAGCGTTTAATTTTGACTAGACTATCATTTTAAAGTTGTGGTGTTTTGGGAGCAGTGGCGGACCTACTCAACAAAGGGCCCTGGTGCAAATTTTGGGCCCCCCAAAGGTAACTCAGTAGTAAGCAATATTAATAATATAAATGCTGCTCTATATAAGGATTTTGAAGATAGATAGATACATAGATAGATACATAGATAGACCTGCAACCTCCACTAATAAAAGGCTCCCCTACATTAGGATTGTATAAATTCTACACACACATTTGCATAGACTGGGTGCTATGGGTCCCACAGCATTTGGGCCTTGGTAGCACTGCACCTGCTGCACCAATGGTAGTTCTAATTTTTTAGGAGGCATGTGCTTAAACTCACCTGGAAAGCAAAGCAGTTGGTTGGAAATATAACATTCCAAAGTGTAGTACAGATAGCTGCCAGTGTATAAGCCATGGTCTGGAGCTCACCTGGGAGATTACGCAGTGGAAGAGGTATGGTCCCACTCTGCAGGCTGGCAGGAATTTTGTGATTTTCCCACCAGACCTTATCAACCTCTTTCTGGTATCAACCAAAATCTTGTATTATTTGACATGTGTGTCTCCTCACATCAGTGCTGGTAAAACTGTCAGAAATAAAAAGTGTGCACGGAGCTCTCAATTAAGCAGTTATTATTATGGCCAAGTACTTTTTATAATCAATTATATCTGTAGGCTGCTCATTGACACTTGTATTATTGACTGATTAGTGGCTCCTCCTTTTTTGAATTTCACTTATTTTATAAAAAATAATAATCTGTGTTTTCTAATACACTGCACCCTTATATAAGCTGTGGTTGATAAATACTTTGGTACAGACACTTCACAATTTATCTCTGATCTGCTCCCATGTTGTATTTTTATAGCTGAATTATCTCTGAAGCCTGGGAGTGGAAAAGGTTATTTTCTTTTTTTCTTTAAGCTTACCTTTAATAATAACACCATTTATTTATTTTTTTAACCTGGAGGTGGGTACAAATGTTTAGCTTTAAAATGTATCCATCTCTTCCTTTTCCTTACAGATTTCTCTTCTCTTTACATCCCTCATCACCTGCCTCCTCTGACCCTGTGCCTGCTGCCCTTGATAATCACTAGCATATATACTGACTGGTTCCCATAGAACTATTATTCCTATCTTTCTAAATCTCTATCTTCACAGGAGCTCCTGATACACTCTCAACTCTCTTTTCTTTAAAGGGCCACTGTAAGTAAATATTTTCTATGCCTGTTACTAACTAACTACCCCAAATACGCTTTTTATCAATAACATTTCATTAACATATCTCTACCGTATATCAGAAATTTTGTCTGCAAATTTAATTGTTTTCCAAACCCACTCCGTGGGTATCCTTTGCTCTGTACCAATCTGTTTACAATACCTAGGTTTCAAAATGGCTCTTTAAACACAAAGTTATTGGTTTAAGTATTTTGAACATGCAGTGCTGAAAATAGTGGGCAGGATAACGTGACATCATCGGCGAATAAAAGATATAACTTTTAGAACGTTATGAAACTTTGTTTTGGAGAAAATATAGGTAAGTAGGTTTTAATTAATGTTCATTAACTTGTTAGTGTTTAGCTTAAAAATGTTAAAAATTAAAATAGAAAGTAATCCTTTAAGGGGCTGTATACTGTAAAATTGTTTTTCCCTTAATGTGCTTCCAATAACTTGTTATACCAGCAGTAGAATATCAAACATATGAGAAATTGCATCTTTAAGTTTATTTTTTATATGAAACAGCTGTTTTTGTTATTTGACACCACAACCTATCAAAATAGGTTGAGCTTGCAGATTTCCTTATGTTATCACTTTCTCTACACACAAATGCTTATCTGTTAGCATACCAAATCCCAATACTTAGAAAAAAACAATCGGATAGATTACGAGTCTTGCGTTAGCCTTAAAAAGCAGCGTTGAGAGGTACCAATGCTGCTTTTTAATGCCCGCCGGTATTACGAGTCTGGCAGGTACAGGTGTACCGCCCACTTTTTTCCGCGACTCGAGCATACCGCAAATCCACTTACGTCAATTGCGTATACTATCTTTTTAATGGGACTTGCATAATGCCGGTATTACGAGTCTTGAAAAAAGTGAGTGGTAGACCCTCTCCTGTCAAGACTCCTACCGCATTTAAAAGTCAGTAGTTAAGAGTTTTATGGGCTAACGCCGTAACATAAAACTCTTAACTAAAGTGCTAAAAAGTACACTAACACCCATAAACTACCTATTGACCCCTAAACCGAGGCCTCCCCCCACATCACAAACACTTAAATACATTTTTAACCCCTAATCTGCCGACCGGACATCGCAGCCACTTCAATAAATATATTAACCCCTAAACCACCGCACTCCCGCCTCGAAAACATTAGTTAAATTTTATTAACCTCTAATCTGCTGTCCCTAACATCGCTGACACCTACCTACATTTATTAACCCCTAATCTGCCAACCCCAACGTCTCCACAACTATATTAAATGTATTAACCCCTAAACCTAAGTCTAACCCTAACCCTAACACCCCCTAACTTAAATATAATTTTAAATAATCTAAATAAATATTACTAGTGATGTCGCAAACATAAAAATTTGGGTTTGCGAACGGCAAACGCGAACTTCCGCAAAAGTTCGCGAACCGGGCGAACCGCCATTAACTTCAATGGGCAGGCGAATTTTATAACCCACAGGGACTCTTTCTGGCCACAATAGTGATGGGAAAGTTGTTTCAAGGGGACTAACACCTGGACTGTGGTGTGCTGGAGGGGGATCCATGGCAAAACTCCCATGGAAAATTACATAGTTGATGCAGAGTCTGGTTTTAATCCATAAAGGGCATAAATCACCTAACATTCCTAAATTGTTTGGAATAACGTGCTTTAAAACATCAGGTATGATGTTGTATCAATCAGGTAGTGCAAGGGTTACGCCCGCTTCACAGTGACAGACCAAACTCCCGCAGTGGGTACAACATCATCATCATCACACCGTACGTCCATGTGTGTAATGCTGCCTGACTGAGACATATCCCTGTTATCTACATCCCTCATTTCTTCCAACTGATGTGTAAATAACTCCTCTGACAGATCAAGTGAAGCGGCTGTGGTGCTAGTGTTGGTGGTGGCGACAGGCGGGCGAGTGGTAACTTGAGAGGTGCCCGAAGCTAAGCTGGAGGAGGATGGTGCATCAAGGTTCCGAGCAGAAGCTGTAGAAGATTGAGTGTCCTGTGTTAGCCAGTCAACTATGTCCTCAGAACTTTTCGAGTTCAGGGTACGTGGCCTCTGAACACTGGGCATTATTCTAGGACCAAAGGGAATCACAGCACCACGACCACGACGGCCCCTGCGGCCTCTGCCTGTCATTTTTTTTTTCGATTAGTGGTACTATGCGTGCAAGCTACTGTGACAACAGATATGAGTGGCACTGTGCACTGGCAGAAGTTGGCAGAGTAGACGCTGTAGGCCTGACACACACGCTTGCAGACAACTAACTGCTATTCAATCTATTACAATCAAAATTGTATTTTTTTTTAAATGTACACTACTGTTACACCAGATATGAGTTGCCCTGGTGTGACACTGTGCCCTGGCAGGCCCTGAAAAATCTGTTACACATCTACAACCACCAAAAAACAACCATGCTAAATAGTTTCTAAATTTTTTCCTGAGTTTAGAAATACCCAATGTTAACATGTTCTTTGCTTTTATTGCAAGTTATAGGGAAATAAATACAAGAAGCACTTTGCTATTTCAAAACCACTTTTTTTCAAAATGAGCGCTAGTTACATTTGAACCCTGATATCTGTCAGGAATACCTGAATATCCCTTGACATGTATATATTTTTTTTTAGAAGACATCCCAAAGTATTGATCTAGGCCCATTTTGGTATATTTCATGCCACCATTTCACCGCCAAATGCGATCAAATAAAAAAAAATTGTTCACTTTTTCACAAACTTTAGGTTTCTCACAGAAATTATTTACAAACAACTTATGCAATTATGGCATAAATGGTTGTAAATGCTTCTCTGGGATCCCCTTTGTTCAGAAATAGCAGACATATATGACTTTGGCGTTGCTTTCTGGTAATTAGAAGGCTGCTAAATGCTGCTGCGCATCACACGTGTATTATGGCTAGCAGTGAAGGGGTTAATTAGGTAGTTTGTAGGGATCTTGCAGGGTTAATTTTAGCTTTAGTGTAAAGATCAGCCTCCCACCTGACACATCAGACCCCCTGATCCCTCCCAAACAGCTCCCTTCCCTCCCCCACCCCACAATTGTCCCCTCCATCTTAAGTACTGGCAGAAAGTCTGCCAGTACTAAAATAAAAGATTTTTAATTTTTTTTTTTTTTAGCATATTTACATATGCTGTGGTGTAGCATCCCCCCTTAGCCCTCAACCTCCCTGATCCCCCCAAAACAGCTCTCTAAACCTCCCCATCTGCCTTATTGGCAGCCATCTTGGGTACTGGCAGTTGTCTGCCAGTACCCAGGTTGCAAAAAAAAGTAGTTTTTTCTGGGGGGGGGGGTTCTGTAGTGTAGCTTCTCCCCCTCCACAGACCAACCCCCACCACCTGCCTGATCTTTTTTTTTTAATTTAAATTTTTTTTTTTTACATTTTATACCAACTTTTTCTGTAGTGTAGCGGTTCCCACCCGCTCCCTACCCGTGCAAGCGCCCACCTCCACCCTCCCGTGCACGCGCGCATACGTGCGCGCCCCCGGACATCCCAGCTCACGATCCCGCCCCCCTCCACTGACTGCTATTATTTCACAGTCAAATTTCTAGTTTTTTTTTTTAACCCCTTAAGGACCAAGGCCATTTTTCAATTTCTTTCCCTTAAGGACCAGGGCTATTTCTAAATTTCTGCGGTGTTTGTGTTTAGCTGTAATTTTCCTCTTACCCATTTACTGTACCCACACATATTATATACTGTTTTTCTCGCCACTAAATGGACTTTCTAAAGATATCATTATTTTCATCATATCTTATAATTTATTATTAAAAATATTATAAAATATGAGGAAAAAAATGGAAAAAAAACACTTTTTTTCAAAATGAGCGCTAGTTACATTGGAACCCTGATATCTGTCAGGAATACCTGAATATCCCTTGACATGTATATATTTTTTTTTAGAAGACATCCCAAAGTATTGATCTAGGCCCATTTTGGTATATTTCATGCCACCATTTCACTGCCAAATGCGATCAAATAAAAAAAAATTGTTCACTTTTTCACAAACTTTAGGTTTCTCACAGAAATTATTTACAAACAACTTATGCAATTATGGCATAAATGGTTGTAAATGCTTCTCTGGGATTCCCTTTGTTCAGAAATAGCAGACTTATATGGCTTTGGTGTTGCTTTTTGGTAATTAGAAGGCTGCTAAATGCCACTGCGCACCACACGTGTTTTATTCCCAGCAGTGAAGGGGTTAATTAGGGAGCATGTAGGGAGCTTGAAGAGTTAATTTTAGCTTAAGTGTAGTGTAGTAGACAACCCAAAGTATTGATCTAGGTCCATTTTGGTATATTTAATGCCACCATTTCACCGCCAAATGCGATCAAATTAAATAAAAGAAAAACGTAAAATTTTTCACAATTTTAGGTTTCTCACTGAAATCATTTACAAACAGCTTGTGCAATTATGACACAAATGGTTGTAAATGCTTCTCTGGGATCCCCTTTGTTCAGAAATAGCAGACATATATGACTTTGGCATTGCTTTCTGGTAATTAGAAGGCCGCTAATTACGCATCACACGTGTATTATGGTTAGCAGTGAAGGGGTTAATTAAGTAGTTTGTAGGGAGCTTGCAGGGTTAATTTTAGCTTTAGTGTAGAGATCAGCCTCCCATCTGACACATCAGACCCCCTGATCCCTCCCAAACAGCTCCCTTCCCTCCCCCACCCCACAATTGTCCCCGCAATCTTAAGTACTGGCAGAAAGTCTGCCAGTACTAAAATAAAAGGTTTTTTAAAAAAATATATTTTTTTATAGCATATTTACATATGTTGTGGTGTAGCATCCCCCCCTTAGCCCCCAACCTCCCTGATCCACCCCAAAACAGCTCTCTAACCCTCCCCATCTGCCTTATTGGCGGCCATCTTGGGTACTGGCAGCTGTCTGCTATTATTCCACAGTCAAAAAAGTGTTGTTTTTTTTAAATGTACACTACTGTTACACCATATATGAGTGGTGGCACTGGGCAAGTGGGCACAGTATACGCTGTGAGCCTGACACACACGCTGGCAGGCAGACAACTGCAATTAAATTACACAGGAAAAAAAAGCAGACTGATGTTCTAGCCCTAAAAAGGGCTTTTTGGGGTGCTGTCCTTACAGCAGAGATCAGATGAGTCCTTCAGGACTGTAGTGGACACTGAATACACTAGCCTAGCTATCAATTTTCCTATTAAATCAGCAGCAGCTACACTGTCCCTCCTCTCACTAATAATGCAGCTTCCAAATGAATCTAAAATGGATGCTGTCCAGGAGGTGGGAGGGTCTAGGAGGGAGTGTCTGCCGCTGATTGGCTGTAATGTGTCTGCTGACTGTGAGGTAAAGGGTCAAAGTTTACTCAATGATGAAGAATAGGGGGCGGATCGAACATCGCATATGTTCGCCCGCCGCGGCGAACGCGAACATGCTATGTTCGCCGGGAACTATTCACCGGCAAACTATTCGCGACATCACTAAATATTACTATCATTACCTAAATTATTCCTATTTAAAACTAAATACTTACCTATAAAATAAACCATAAGCTAGCTACAGTATAACTAATAGTTACATTTGCATCTAGCTTATGGTTTATATTTATTTTACAGACAACTTTGTATTTATTTTAACTAGGTAGAATAGTTATTAAATAGTTATTAACTATTTAATAACTTCCTAGTTAAAATAAATACAAATATACATGTAAAATAAATCCTAACCTAAGTTACAATTACACCTAACACTACACTATCATTAAATAAATTACCTAAATTAACTACAATTAATTACAATTAAATTCAATAAACTAAATTTCGAAAACAAAAACAAACACTAAATTACAGAAAATAATAAAATAATTAAAAAAATTAAAACTAATTACACCTAATCTAATCCCCCTAATAAAATAAAAAAGCCCCCCAAAATAATAAAAATCCCCTACCCTAGTATGGAGGTTTGGGGAGTCCCAGATCTAGATAGATATCGTACAGCAGTCTTTCTACGTAGAATAGTGGACTGGTGTACACCTCCCCTTGAATCACGACAAAACCCTGGATGACACTGGAACACGATTTGACTAACATGGCCCAACTGGTGTATATTGTTGGCAACCTAAAGGAAATCAGCCAGCAATAACAAAAACTTACCCTATAATTAAAGAGACATTTAGTGTGTGGTCCAGGATTCTAACCAAGTATCCACATCTCTCAACAGTCCCCTCTCCTTTGACAACAGCCCTAGCCAATCCTGATTTCATTAAGTGGGGATGTTGGTTACACCTAAAGTGCAGTGCTGTTTGGAACAGACTTTCTCCCGCTATACACAATACTTGACTCAGACAAGCTGATGTCTAAACAGCAATTATCAGAGTTGGGAATTACACAATTCACTGACTGGTTTGGATATTTGCAACTTAAACACTTTGTACATACCCATAAATTAAGAAACCTAACCACTAGGGAACGCTCTCCATTTGAAAAATTGTGTACCCTTGATTCGCCCCCACTGCATACTATCTCAGCCCTGTACCAATTACTAATCACACCCTCTGAATTCAAACAAACCTCGACAATACTATCCTGGCATAAAGAACTCCCTTACACACTCTCAGAAGATGAATGGTATGCTATATTTTTACAGACAAGGCAAATCCGCACACTCGGCCGCATTACTAGAAACTAACTATAAATTTCTGCTTCGGTTGGTTATCTCAACCCCCCATAGGTTAAAATATATTTTTCCGGAAGCATCGGACAGATGCTGGAGGAAATGCTCAGGAGAGGGCACACCTTACCATATCTGGGTGGGAGTGCCCTAATGTGCTGAAGTTTTGGACAGAGGTAAACCAGGAGATGAGCAAGATGTTGAACCATGATCTTCCTCTAGACCTCTTTAATATACCTATTCCCATGTCTTGCCTAAATTCCCGTTTAAACAATACTCATCCCTCCTTCAGTTAGCTATCTGTAGCGCCAAACAAATTATCCCTAGATTATGGAAATCGGAAGCCACGCCCACATTACAGATGTGGAGATCACAAATGGAGATAAACTTGTCACTGGAGAGGTATTTTATTACAACTACAGGCAAATTGGACTTCTATGCTGAAATTATGTACTTTTGGGAGTCCTATCATCACCCCAGACAGATGTGAACCCCCTTAGACTTGCACCCTAGGCTTATATAATTGAGGAGTTTAGCATGGAATTTGTCAGAGAGAGAATTAATGATCACTTTTAGTACAATGGTGAGAAGTGCCATTCCCTGACAGCTGAGGGCACAAACACACCACTAACTATATCCACCTTGACTTAAGATGGTGAGGATGACAAAATGAATAGAGGATGGTTTCGCTGGAATAGCCATCTATACAGAGTACTTACGGAATTTGACCCTTTTGGGTGTTTGAATGAGGTTCATGACTTGGTTTACAGAACATCGCAGGCCGTGTAAGCGGGAATTGTTTTCATTATACTGCAGTCTTTATATGTATGAGATCATTACTGTTGGAAAGGGGAAGATATTGTTTGTGCCCTTTTATATGCAAATTATATAAAAATCATCACAGAAGTCACCGTACATTAGGCTATGACTGTAATAGTTTATTCACTGCTGAAGTCCTGTTATTGTTGTATCGCAATTTTTATTGTATTGTAAAATTTGACATAAATAAAAAGATTAAACAAAAAAAAATCCCTACTCTATACTAAATTACAAATAGCCCTTAAAAGGGCTTTTTGCATGGCATTGCCCCAAAGTAATTAGCTCTTTTACCTGTAAAAAGAAAAGACAATACCCCCCAACATTAAAACCCACCACCCACACACCCAGCCCTACTCTAAAACCCACCCAATCCCCCCTTAATATAACCTAACACTACCCCCTTGAAGATCACCCCACCTTGAGACGTCTTCACCCAACCGGGCAGAAGTTGTCCTCCAGACGGCCAGAAGTCTTCATCCGATCTGGGCAGAAGAGGACCTCCAGACGGGCAGAAGTCTTCATCCAGGCGGCATCTTCTATCTTCATCCATCTGGAGCGGAGTGGGTCCATCTTCAAGCCATCCGATGCGGAGCATCCTCTTCCATCCGATGACTAACACTAAATGACGGTATCTTTAAGTGACGTCATCCAAGATGGCGTCCCTTCAATTCCGATTGGCTGATAGAATTCTATGAGCCAATTGAATATGAAACTTAAAAACAACCTTCTTTTATTTCTATTCTATATCACCACTTTTCAAGTATTCAAAAAACATCTATACATAGGAAGAGGTTTTTGCCCTTCCATGATATACTTATGAAAGACCTAAAAAATTATTTAGGGGGTCCTATTGCTTAATAAATCTATCAATAAATGAATGGCAGTACAGAACCCTAAAGTTTGGTTATATAATATGCCTAAAATTACCTATTTCAAAGATCCCTATAGGAGTTAAATAGTGGGTTTCTCCTTATTTATTAAGGGGGACAGCGTGAATCATACAAGAAAGGACTGAATATCTAACTCCACATTTAAACCCTTCGGTAGTAGACAGTCCAATTTTTTAATCCAAAACATTTCACGTTGCCTCAATTTTAAGAGTCTATTAGTATCCCAGACATTCAGAGCTATCCATTAAATAATTGTAATTTCTAAATCCTTGGGATCCTTATTGTTGGCCATTGCAAAATGTTGCGAGACGCTATGTGTATCCAATCCTTTATCAATGTTAGTTAGATGTTCCCTGAAACTGTATTTGACCTTTCTTTTTGTTCTTCCTACATACATTAAATTACATCTACATTTCAATTGATACATCACATAGGTGCTAATACATGTGCACCTACTTTTTGTCCTATATTTCCTAGAACTGTCAAAGTTAATGAAGGAATTTTTTCTGCTCCAATATGTGGCACATTACACAACCTAGTCTTACACTTGTAAGTGCCTGGAGCACTCCCCCAATCTGCAGGTCCCTTTTGTGATTTATTTCTTAGTTTAGTAGGAGCCAACATATTTTTCAGATCCTGTTTTTTTTCTAAAAATTACCTCTGGTTTATCCCCAATAGATTTTTTGAGAATTGGATCAAGTTGCAATACTTACCAATGCTTTCTTAAAATGCTTTTAATTTTTTTTATGTTAATTATTAAATTTAATGATAAATTTAGGATTGGAATTCTCAATTTGTACTATCGTTTTTTTTACTAGTGTTTTCTATGAGGGACCCCCTATCCATTTGGTATGCCCTCATCTTTGGT
The DNA here is from genome assembly GCF_027579735.1 of Bombina bombina. NCBI lineage: Eukaryota > Metazoa > Chordata > Amphibia > Anura > Bombinatoridae > Bombina > Bombina bombina. The sequence continues at coordinate 293,819,312 of NC_069502.1, read as the reverse complement.
ACTGGCCAACAAGTGGTCTGTTATATCCCTTCTCCACAAACTTTTTATTAAGTATTCCAGCCTCGTGAATGTAATCTTCATTTTTTTGTGCAATTGCGTTTTATACGTTTTATTAGAAGATTGAACACACATCGAATTTTCATACCATCTATATTCTTTGATACTATCAGTACTCTGATTGGACTTTGTGAGTTACTCGCATTATATAAGTGTACTAAAGCTGTTTTTGCTGTATTACTGCTTCATAAGTGTAATATTGATTTGAAACATTCATTTGTTTTTTTTACTAGTATTCAGATTAATGTTTAAATTGTTTTATTATCAATAATCAGCAGTGCCTAGTATAAATGTTTTAGTGTGTTTGTATTTTAAACAAGCTAGTCTCATTTCACGCCAGCTGTATGCAGGTGAAATTTGTTCAATATTTACAATATGCTTATTTAACTGAAAGAAAAGTAATAAATATTAAACTATAGGCAAAAACAAGTTAATTTGCAGTGAAAAATATTTAGTTTTAATTGATGCCAGCTGAGCCTTTGGCCTCTAGGTTATTAAGGTCTGTCGGACCTGATCCGACAGTGTGATCAGGTCCGACAGGACCTCGCTGAATACGGCGAGCAATACGCTGTTGCAAGAACGCCGCCCCCTGCATACTCGCAGCGCAATAGGCCGCCAGCAGGGAGGTGTCGATCTACCCGATCGTACACGATCCGGGTAGATTTCCGGCGATGTCTGTCCGCCTGCTCAGAGCAGGCGGACAAGTTATAGAGCAGCGTTCTTTGTGACAGCTGCTTCATAACTTGCTGTTTCTGGCGAGTCTGAAGACCTCGTGAGAAACATGGGCCATCAAGCTCCATTCGGAGCTTGATACATATGCCCCTTTATATCAGCCCCAGGTGTTCTCTAGTTACCTTCTTTAACAAACAGCAAACTGCTTTCCTTTCCGAGCACGCGTCTTCTCACTGTGAAGTGGAGAGCTTTTATTCAGAAGGAAACAAGCTGGAAGCAATGGTTGAGAGGCCCAGCTCACCACATAACCTGTAGTAAGAGCTCTAAACGTAAACAAAGTGTACAAACATAGGCCAGGGGTAAGTGAGCAATGAAATTAAACTTAGTAGCTGAACTCTCTCAAATACTTTAATCAGCTACTACAAAACAAACAACAATTAAGTAACTGTAAGCTTGTAAATTCAAATATTAATTAAAGATGTACATTTGTAAAAATATAGTCTCTTTATCAAGATAAATATATACTTACATAAGATACTTAAATGCAGATCTTCTGATAGTAGAGGAATACAGGGTTAAGTTAATTGAAGTCAAACAATCCAGGTCAAGGCCTCACAGGGAAAAGCAACACAAAATCATTAAAAATATGCAAAGTCCAGAAACAAGCTAAAGTCTCAAAACAAGTTAGTGCAAACAAAGGGTTAAACAAAAGTCAAACCAGTATATCTAATTGCCAGAGTAAGAGGAATTAACATAATACACAAGTAATCACATGCTGCAAACACAGAGATCATATAGACAACTGCAACTAAGGTCTAATTGATCTTTTAGGCCTCCTTAACAGACAAATCTATATCATGACACCTTCTCTCTAGTGATGTTGCGAACCTAAAATTTTTGCGTTCGCTAACGAGACGAATGCAAACTTCCGCAAAAGTTTGCGAACCTGTCAAACCGCCATAGACTTCAATAGGCAGGCGAATTTTAAAACCCACAGGGACTCTTTCTGGCCACAAAGGTGATGGAAAAGTTGTTTCAAGGGGACTAACACCTGGACTGTGGCATGCCGGAGGGGGATCCATGGCAAAACTCCCATGGAAAATTACATAGTTGATGCAGAGTCTGGTTTTAATCCATAAAGGGCATAAATCACCTAACATTCCTAAATTGTTTGGAATAACGTGCTTTAAAACATCAGGTATGATGTTGTATCGTTCAGGTAGTGTAAGGTTTTTTTTTTTTTTTAAATGTACACTACTGTTTTAGCAGATATGACTTGCACTGGTGTGACACTGTGCCCTGGCAGGACCTGAAACGCACACGTGTGAGGGAAACTGACTGCTATTATTTCACAGTAAAAAAAGTTGTTGTTTTTTAAATGTATGTACACTACTGTTTTAGTAGATATGACTTGCACTGGTGTGACACTGTGCCCTGGCAGGACCTGGAGCGCACACGTGTGAGGGAAACTGACTGCTATTATTTCACAATAAAAAAGGTGTTTTTTTTAAAAAAGTATGTACATCTACTGTTTTAGCAGATATGACTTGCACTGGTGTGACACTGTGCCCTGGCAGGACCTGGGAACGCACACGTGTGAGGGAAACTGACTGCTATTATTTCACAGTAAAAAAAGGTTGTTTTTTTTTTTCTTAAATGTATGTACCACTACTTTTTTAGTAGATATGGCTTGCACTGGTGTGACACCTGTGCCCTGGGCAGGGACCTGGAGCGCACACGTGTGAGGGAAACTGACTGCTATTATTTCACAATAAAAAAGGTGGGTTTTTTTTTTAATGTATGTACACTACGTGTTTTAGCAGATATGACTTGCACTGGTGTGACACTGTGCCCTGGCAGGACCTGGAAACGCACACGTGTGAGGGGAAACTGACTGCTATTATTTCACAGTTAAAAAAAGGTTTGTTTGTTTTTTTTAAAATGTATGTACAACTACTTTTTTAGTAGATATGGCTTGCACTGGTGTGACCACTGTGCCCTGGCAGGGGACCTGGAGCGCACACGTGTGAGGGAAACTGACTGCTATTATTTCACAATAAAAAAGCTTTTTTTTTTTTTAAAAGTATGTACAACTACTGTTGTAGACAGATATGACTTGCACTGTTGTGACACTGTGCCCTGGCAGGACCTGGAATGCACACGTGTGAAGGAAACTGACCTGCTATTATTTCACAGTAAAAAATAGTTTTTTGTTTTTTTTAAATGTACACTACTGTTTTAGCAGATTATGACTTGCACAGGTGTCACACTGTGCCCTGGCAGGACCTGAAATGCACACATGTGAAGGAAAACTGACTGCTATTTTTTCAAATTAAAAAAAGTTTTTTTTTTTTTTTTTAAATGTACACCTACTGTTTTAGCAGATATGACTTGCACTGTTGTCACATTGTGCCCCTGGCAGGACCTGAAACGCACACGTGTGAAGGAAACTGACTGCTATTATTTCAAATTAAAAAAGGTTGTTTTTTTTTTTTTTTTAAAATGTACACTACTGTATTAGCAGATATGACTGTGTACTGGTGTCAACACTGTGCCCTGGCAGGACCTGAAACGCACATGTGTGAAGGAAAAATGACTGCTATTATTTCAAATTAAAAAAAGTTTTATTTTATTTTAAATGTACACTACTTTTTTTAGCAGATATGGACTTGCACTGGTGTCACACTGTGCCCTGGCAGGGACCTCAAACGCACACGTGTGAAGGAAAAATGACTGCTATTATTTCAAATTAAAAAAAGTTTTTTTTTTTTTTTTAAATGTACACTACTGTTACACCAGATATGAGTGGTGGCACCTGGGCAAGTGGGCTCAGTATAACGCTGTGAGCCTCGAGCTGGCAGGCAGGCTGCAATTAGATTACACAGGGAAAAAAAAAAGCAGACTGATGTTCAGCCCTAAAAAGGGGCTTTTTGAGGTGCTTCCTTACAGCAGAGATCAGATGAGTCCTTCAGGACTGTAGTGTGACACTGAATACACTAGCCTAGCTATCGATTTCCCTATTAAATCAGCAGCAGCTACACTGTGCCTCCTCTCACTAAGAATGCAGGCTCCAAATGAATCTAAAATGGATGCTGTCCAGGAGGTGGGAGGGTCTGGGAGGGAGTGTCTGCTGCTGATTGGCTGGAATGTGTCTTGCGACTGTGAGCTACAGGGTCAAAGTTTACTCAATGATGACGAATAGGGAGCGGATCGAACATCACATATGTTCGCCGTCTGCTGCGAACGCGAACATGCTATATTCGCTGTGAACTATTCGCGGCAGAACTGTTCGCAACATCACTACTTCTCTCACCCCTGTGACATTCTGTATCCCAGAGAGCATCTTTACCTTCTATGGAAGGCATATCTCATCTCTCTGTAATGTCCAGGTTCCATCCTTCTTATTATGGAATTCCCCTGAGAAGTCTGCACTATTATTAACTAGAAAAGTTTTGATTATCTGCTCATAGAAATAAATAAAGTTCTCTGGGAAACTGAAGCTGTCAGTTTTTATTTTAAAAGAAGAAATACAAAGTGCAATGCAATTTGCAAAATACACATAAATATACAAAGAAGTTACACAGGAATTATGAAAGCATAATCAGAATTTGTAAAATCACAATCCTAAATACTCTGCTGCATACAAAAAAAACTAACCAGAAAATGTAATGTTTAAATGTAATAAAACCTAAGTGTAAAGTAATATAAAATACAAAGCACAAAAAGAAAAATGTAGCAGAACTGTGATGTCATGCAGTACTATATCACACTGGGCTTGTTTCTCCTTCTCATACAGAAATGCAGGGTATGATCCTTTAAGAAGTATAGCAAAATCAGTCTGTTAAGAATTTCACTAGCAATCCCGTGAAATTCATCGGGCTCTCTATCACACCTTTTGCTATGCTGTTTAAAAAATAAAAAGTCATAAGTAACTAAAAAATGTGTCTAGCATATTTAATGTTGTTTCAAATGTAGTTAGTGACCATACAGATATCTGTGTGATGTCCAGGTTCCATCCTTCTTATTATAGAATTCTCCTGAGAAGTCTGTTCTATTATTAACTAGAAAGGTTTTGATTATCTGCACATAGAAATTTATAAAGCTCTCTGGGAAACTGAAGCTGTCAGTTTTTCAGTTTCATTTTAAAAGAAGAAATACAAAGTGCAATGTAATTTGTAAAATACGCATAATATACAAAGAAGTTACACAGAAATTATGAAAGCATAATCAGAATTTGTAAAATCACAATCCGATTCCTAAATACTTTGCTGCATACAAAAAAATACTAACTAGAAAATGCAATGTTTAAATGTAATAAAACTTAAGTGCAAAGTAATATAAAATACAAAGCACAAAAAGTGAATGCAGCAGAACTGTGATGTCATGCAGTACTATAACACACTGGGCTTGTTTCTCCTTCTCATACAGAAATGCAGGGAATGCCCCTTTAAGAAGTATAGCAAAATCTGCCTGTTAAGAATTTCACTAGCGATCCCATGAAATTAATCAGGCTCTCAATCACACCTTTTGCTATGCTGTTTAAAAAATAAAAAATGTCATAAGTAACTAAAAATGTGTCTAACATATTTAATGTTGTTTCAAATGTACTGAGTGACTATACAGATATCTGTGTTTGAAAAGTCTTTTTTTATCCTGCTCTTAATATAAGGTTTTTCTCTCCATTTTACAAGGTACCCTACTGTGAGTTCCCCTCTCCAACTGAATACACACAGCTGGCAGTAAGGCTGTGCACTTTGTCATGTATATGGCAAAACAGCATATCAATAAATTCCATTAAATACATTGTGATGAGTAACTTTAGTGTAGGTGAAACAAAAAGAGCTAAAATGTAATTCTGCTACAGCCAGCATAAGAAGATGGAAAGTCGATATGTTGGAACAACTATCAACCTTTATTAAAGGTGTTAATATTTTTCTAAGAATGCTGACATTACTAGCAATATCACGTCATAGTAATATATTATTAAAGCAGCACTGATGATAAAATCCCATGTCACTCCTTTGAGAAAAATATTTTTTTTAGTTATCAGCCTTCAGTAAAGTATCCTTCCCTATATCTGTAAGGAAATCTTAAACCTTTTAAAATTATATTTTTATTCTTATTAATAATAATAATATTTATAATTATAATAATAATATTTATAATTATAATAATATACTGATTTGAATCTAAAGTGCCTAAATATACCACAACAATTTGCAAGAAATGAATTGTGTGAACAAAACCAGATATACTGGACGTTATCCAGTGGGACCTTAAAACCAATGGTTAATTGGGAGCAAAGAGACTAGATGTACAGGGAGTGCTTGAATAATATAGGTCTGATCATATGGAGTAAGAAATCAAGATTACTATTTGGCTATGTAAAAGGCATATTGTTTAAATTAAGGGGGTAAATTATGATTTTCAGAATTAGTTAGTTTTCAGGTAGCATTTAAATATATTTAGATTTTTGGAACAGTCTGAGGAGACATATGTAAGCATCCCCAACATTACCTATGCTGAATGGTTAGCTGCACTGAGAGAAAATCACTGATAATGAAGAAGGAGCCAGAAACAGAGATATCAAAAACACAAGATGGTGTAGATTTTTCAAATTAAATATCAAGTGCCAAAAAGGTACTCACAAATTTTATTTTACTCAAAAAGTGCTATTCTCTTGTGCCGAACTATTAGAAGTAACTCAGTTGACTTTCACACCGGTAACAGGATTCCTCCCTCAAACATGGGATTTCACCCAGATCCTGGGTTGTCACTTTCACAAAAGCTTAGATCGCCAAATACATAAAACAAAAGTGTGTTTTATTAAAAATATAAAATAATATAAAAGTATATAACACTCACAATGCATTTCTGGACTTTACCGTTTCATTAGTTGAGTATATGCATATTCCATAATCTCAGGTTTATATCTACATACCGGTTTTTCTAGTGTCGCAAGGCACATGCACAATGACTCATACAGCGTCATCATGACCCTTCTAATTCTTACTTCGCCCTGCATGAGCACATAGATTCCCCAAATGCGTCTTGTCACTATGTTCATATCATATTATTCACATACAGATCACATATTAAAATGGATGTATAAGTTTCTAACATCACATATCAAAACAGAACTTCTGTGCGCACGCAGTCCAAGAAACGATCTCTTGGATTATCATCATACCAGTGTTTCTTGACTAATATATTTATACTAGTCGCCATCCATAAAAAGGTCTCCTACAATTACTGCGCCCAGAACACACCCTCTCCCATATTTTCTTAGGTAACCATGACATTTCAAATTGGCATCACACATCAACACAAAAATAATACAGGCTTTCTAAAACCATCACATTTATGTCAAGTAAAACTAACACATGCCTGCACATACTATGTGGTCCTTAATTAAAAAATCATCCCACTTATACAGTATGTCTCACAAATGACCAGATCCCTCTAGTCTCAGTTACCACAGTCATCTCCTATCATGCCTGTTTCTGAGGATTTATTATTCATTTTTAAAAGTAGTCATATCTATATTCCCATTTAAAGGAACTATATCTCCAGATCCAATAGGACTCTCTTTGTCATAGACATGTCAGTCTATTTGATCCCCATGATTTCGAAATCCATTCAATATGTACAATTTTGATGACATCCTTGTTTCATTCATGTTGACATACAACATGTCTGGGTACACTGTGTTTCAGAAAAAAAGTTTATCTATATTTCTAAGGTGTTCCCCCAATCTTTTCTTGATGGGGCTACACATTCTACAACATACTGTGAGCCACAAGCACACTCTAGGAGATATACCACAAATAGTGTGTTTGTATGTGATATGAGTTGTGATCTAAAAAACATCTCGTATTGGAGGAATCAAAATAATTAATACCTCCCAGAGCGTGCTAACACATCTTACACAACTTCTTCCCACATTTGAAACCTCCCTCTTCCCAAGTTTCATTCCCATGAAAGAGACTTTAGGAATTATGTGGTTACCATATTACTGGGAGCTAGTTTGTTCTTCAAGGTGTGAGCTTTCATAAAAGTGTGTCATCAACAATATTTCTCAGAGTGGGATACCCTTCTTAACACAGACCAATGTTTTTTTAAGGATATCTCTAATTGTTCCATGGTTACTATTAAATTTAGTTATAAAACACAATTTATTATCTTTATTCTTAGATTTAGTATGAGGTCTCAACAGCCTACTCCTTTCCTTTTCTCTTGCTTTTAGATATCCTTGATCAATCAATTCTATTTGGTAAGTCTTCTCCTTAAATCTATCTTCCAAGATGAGAGACTGCAATTCAAAGATCTTAGCATCCGTGCAATTTCTTCTAAATCTACAGAATTGATTAAAGGGGATAGTTATCTTCCATGGTAGATAATGGTTACTCTTAAAATTAAAATAACTATAAGGCGTAGATTTATTAGAAAAATTTCAAGCAGGCATGATTTGTATAACGTATCATGTCCACTCGACATCGCTAAATGCAGACTGCATACACTGTCCGCATTTATCATTGCATAAGCATTTCTGGTAATATGCTTGTGCAATGCCACCCCCAGCAGCCAATCGGCCATTAGCACGGGCTATCCATCATCCCGATTGGATAATTCTTAACTTCCTCTTCAGGCGAGTATCCGCTGCTTTATAAATGGAGCCCTATGTATCTACCTTTTAAAAAATGTTTTAGTAGCTATACAACCTTCTTTGTCCCTGTATGATATCAATCCAAAAAGTCAATTTAATCTTTTTCAGTTTTAGATGTTAAAACCATGTTGTTGGAATTGAGCTGATCCACAAAAGTCTGAGCCTGAATATTATTGCCCTCCCGAACAAAGATTAGGGGCATCCAATCAAAAGCGCATCCGAGATCGTGTAAAAATGTCATCCTACCAAAGGCGCATCCGAGATCGCGTAAAAACGTCATCCTATCAAAGGCGCATCCGAGATCGTGTAAAAACGTCATCCTATCAAATGCGTATCCGCGATCGGGTAAAAACATGATCCTATCAAAGGCGCATCCAAGATAACGTAAAAACGTCATCCTATCAAAGGCGCATCTGAGATCGCTTAAAAACCTCATCCAATCAAAATCCGCATTTTACAGCTTTGAATGTCAATAAGAAACGTATTTATATTTTAAAAACTAGTATGTGCTATATTGTTATCTATGAAGCATGTTTATTTCATGTAATGCACAGCTTCACATAATGTAATGCTAGATAACGTAATACTGTGATATATGAACTATAATCCATTCTTGGTAATAAATATATATTTCATTAGAATAGGAGGATTCTGAAAAATCAAGGAAGAAGCAGGGTTTAAATGGACATAAAACACACATTTTATGTTACACGATTATGTAAGAAATGTATTTTTTAAAAAGATTTTAAATTAAATTATATTATTTAAATTTGCTTTTTTCTCTTGTTATCTTTTGATGAAATGTGTTTCAAGGTAATCTCAAGAGCTGCAAACAACCTATGTTCTACATGCTGATTGGTGACTGCATATATATACCGATTGCCATTGGTTCACATATGTGTTCAGTTAGAAATCAGTAGTGCACTGATACTCATTTTAAAAATTAGACAAAGAGACTGAATTAAATTTTATATTTGAAGGAAATATTTTTTTTTTCTAATATAGTGTTAGACATAAAGGATCATTTATTGCTTCAATGTCCCTTTAAGGATTAACAACATAACATATATTTAAAAAAAAATATGACAGGAATAAAGATGACAAATAACATATTAATAAATTAAATTTTATTATGATGTCTGAAAAGTTAATTAAATAATATAAGTGACAAAAAAGTCAGAATGATAAATTAGCCCCATTGGAGCAATCTGACAAGGTGACATAGTGCATCACAGTCCTTGGAGGGAGTTGACAGGGAAAACACAGCCCGATTGGAGCCATCTGACAAGGTGACATAGTGCATCACAGTCCTTGGAGGGAGTTAACAAGGCAAACAAAGGCCAACACAGCGCCATTGGAGCCATCTGACAAGGTGACATAGTGCGTCACAATCCTTGGAGGGAGTTGACAAGGACAAAGGCCCACACAGCCCTTAGTATAAATCTGACATGGTGAAATAGTGCAACAGGCACAACAACAAAGATTAAACTGGCCAAATGGCAACAATAAACATCACAAATAAAAATAACATGTGGATGGAAGATTCTGCGCCCTTGGACCATCTCCGGTTCCTCCACTTATGGGGCATCAGCATCCCCCTCATCGTCCTGTGCATTTCCAGCTGCGGATTCATGCATTGACTCTAACCGCATCATGTGTTCTAGAGTCAAGTTCTGAATCCGCAGCTGGGCATGCATGGTGTCATGCATCCTTCCCAGACTGTTCCACAGCATGGTCTGCTCTATACGTGCTAGAGACTCTCGCGTTAACAATGTTGAGTCACAACCTAAACAAAAAAAAATATGAAAATTAGTGATAATTACAGAACATAATAAAAAGAGAGTAAAGAGACATTGTAATAATAAAAATACAAATTATTATTATAATTAAACATGCTAGATAGAAGATTTACACATTAAATATGTTCTTCATAGATAAACCATTAAACGGACAGTTTACTAAAAAAATGTTCTCCCCTTTAATTTGTTCCTAATGATTCACTTTACCTGCTGGAGTGTATTAAATTGTTTATAAGTATTTCCATTGTCCTTACATTGGCATTTGAAATGGATGTTGATTTCCCAAAACAAAAGATCGGAAACATTTAGATTAATCAAATAAAGAAAAGGTTTGAGTGATGGGATTGGGCTGCCGCTCTGGGGTAGCCTGTACAGCTGGGGAGTCAGGTGCCTGGGGAGTTGGTGCCTGGGCAGGTGGGGGAGCTGTACGGGCAGCAATACGGGGAGAGCGGTGGGGGGGGGGGCAAGGAAAAGTGTTTTGGGAGGGACAGGACAGGAGGAAGAATGGGAAGGGCCGTTAGTGGGTTCTGGCTGGGGAGGGGCGGGAGGCTGATGCCCAGAAGTGGAAGGTCCATCTGAAATATATAACAAAAATATATAGACATATATGATATTAAAAATATTATTATCTTTAAAGAAATTAAGATTCAACATTAGTTAAAGTCCGGATTCTTGTTCTCATAAAATATTGATACAAAGTCACAATAATGACTATGTATTAAGTTATTGATTGATTTGAATCAAATATAATTACTAAGAAGATTTAATTGATCCTTTAAACTCTGAATGTTCACTGTTATTTTTCATGTAACATTTCATAAATACAAATTATATTTATCAAAGTCAACATTATATGCTAATATTTATGATTTGATAATACATTTATATTTTGGATAATATTTTGGTATGCATTTATGCATTTGAGATTGAAATGCAATAGAGTTCTTTTAGACACATGCCCGCAGATTGATTTCAGAAAATCAAACAATTGAATAATATGGGAATGTGTAATCTTATTAAATTGAAATGGCCATTCCACCTAGCCTTTTAAACCAGGTAAACACTGATTTACATATATATTTTGGTGATTGCCTTTGTAATCTTAAATGGACTCATTTAAAGCTTGATGCTTCAATCAATTACTCTTCAGAATATATACACAGTAGATACTATCATTCATATTATCTATTAATAATATAATCTTCTAAATCTGATTACATTTTCAGATTAATTTTGTGAATCTCTCTTTTACATTAGGATTAAATGTATGTCTTCCCAATATTAATAGACACATTTAGAAATGCATGCTTTCATTTTGTGGAATATTAATGTTTGTTGGATTGAAATGGACAGTCTACACATAAATATTTATAAAATCCATTTACATATCATACATCATGAAATTAAATCAAGGAATTTCAACATGATTATGTTTTATGTATACTTAGAAGTGGTTTAGAAGTTCTAAACAATGATGACATAAGGATATGGTCTGTATCTAGGCACTCAGATGAATAGCAATGACTGTCTGTACATTGTACAATCAGAAGATGATTATTGGGGTTTTGCATGGAATATGGATGTGACATCATGATGTCATTAATGACAAATCATTCATAAATTTAATAAAATTAAAACATGTGTTCATGCTGCATGATATAGAAAGGGGGGCAGTAGTGTATTGTCAAAATAATGGAATAATACATTTTAAAGGGACAAAGCTGTAGACTTTGTTTTTCTTCAAGAGAATGAGTTTTTAAACAATAATACATGTTCAATACATGTTATATATATTTGACGTACCATCAGACTCAGAGGGAGCCACTTCCTTCTCCATCACACATGTTACATCAATCTCTGTAAAAACATAATATGTTGTGTACACGTTAAAATCCAATATTCTAACATATGTTACTGTTGCTCAAGGACACACATCAATGTTGCATAAAAGAGATACTGAAACAAAGTTATGAATTACATCATTTTGATGGAGCATGCAAATGAAATAAGATTTGTAATTATTGATGAGTAATAATTGCATTTTAGTATTTTGAAAATATTCATAAAAGCTGGTATAGACTAAGAAGATTTGAGATCTTAATCTTAAAATAACTATATATATATATATATATATATATATATATATATATATAGGTGGCCCTCGGTTTCCGCCAGTTCATTGTGCGCCATTTCAGAATAACAACCTTTTTTTCAGTCATGTGCAGTAATTAAAATAGCCACTAGGCGGAGATGTCCAGTTGTTGTGCAGCAAAGTTATGCAACTTAACACGTCTGAAATTGATCTGTGTACACAGAGCAGACATTAGCTATCGAGCAGCCACTTCCATATTATCTTCCTGTCCAGTTGCTTGAGGTGAAGGTGCCTAACTGCCTATTAATCACTGCAGATTGAAATGCATAGAATAGGTGCAGACCCAATATTATCTAACATGCTAACAATGCAGAGAACTGACTGCAGAAAAATGCAAGTAAAAAAAACGTTTTTGTTCATTAAACTTAGTTTGCTGATGATGCACTCTGTTGTGTGATTATTTTATTAGGTGTTGTTAGCAAATGTTTTTGTTCATTAAACTTAGTTTGATGATGATACAATCTATATTATTAGGTTTATAATGCTGTTTAGCATTTAAAGTCTTCATTTCAAAGCTTTAAAAACAATGTATTAGGTGTTACTTATGTCAGTTTTGAGAGGGGCCTGCGATCGCTTCCAGCAGCTCTGAGGGTATTGCAGTGATGCCTCGATATCGAGGCATCCTGCAATACCCTTTTACAAGCCTCCGATGCAGAGAGAGCCACTCTGTGGCCCTCTCTGCACCAGAATGTCATTGGTGGGTGGGAGCAAGGCAGGTAAGCGGGTGGGCGGTCTGCCAAGGGCCTGTGATGTGCAAGGGGGTGGGATCGGAGGCCGGATCGGAGGCGGCAGTGTCCGGGGGCGCACACGGACGCACGCGCGTGCATGGGGCGGCGGGCAGGCGCGTGCACGGGGCGGGAGCGGGTGGGAACTGCTACACTACAGAAACATTTAATACAAAATTGGGAGAAAAGGGGGGATTTTAACTTAAAAAACAATCGAAGGGTTCTGGGAGGGGGGAAGCTACACTACAGAAAATGTCAAAAAAGGCAAAAAAATTATGAAAGCATATTTTTTTTTACTAAACTGGGTACTGGCAGACAGCTGCCAGTACCCAAGATGGCGCCCATTAAGCTTGAGGGGGAGGGATAGAGGACTGTTTGATGGGGGATCCGTGAGGTTGGGGGGCTAAGGGGGGATTCTATACAGCAGCATATGTAAATATGCTACAAAAAATACAAAAAAAAATACAAATATACCTTTTATTTTAGTACTGGCAGACTTTCTGCCAGTACTTAAGATGGCGGGAACAATTGTGGGGTGAGGGAGGGAAGAGAGCTGTTTGGGAGGGATCAGGGGGTCTGATGTTTCAGGTGGGAGGCTGATCTCTACACTAAAGCTAAAATTAACCCTGCAAGCTCCCTACAAGCTACCTAATTAACCCCTTTACTGCTAGCCATAATACACATGTGATGCGCAGCGGAATTTAGCGGCCTTCTAATTACCAAAAAGCAACGCCAAAGCCATATATGTCTGCTATTTCTGAACAAAGGGGATCCCAGAGAAGCATTTACAACCATTTGTGCCATAATTGCACAAGCTGTTTGTAAATAATTTCAGTAAGAATCAAAAAATTGTGAATTTTTTTATTTGAACGTATTTGGCGGTGAAATGGGGGCATGAAATATACCAAAATGTGCCCAGATCAATACTTTGGGTTGTTAACTACACTACACTAAAGCTAAAGCTAAAATTACCCCAAAAAGCTCCCTACATGCTCCCTAATTAACCCCTTCACTGCTGGGCATAATATACGTATGTGCGCAGTGGCATTTAACGGCCTTCTAATTACCAAAAAGCAACGCCAAAGCCATATATGTCTGCTATTTCTGAACAAAGGGAATGCCAGAGAAGCATTTACAACCATTTATGCCATAATTGCACAAGCTGTTTGTAAACAATTTCAGTGAGAAACCGAAAGTTTGTGAAAAAATTTGTGAAAAATTGAACGATTTCTTGTATTTGATCGCATTTGTCCCTTGACATCAAGGGATGTTCAGAGATTCCTGAAAGATATCAGTGTCCCAATGTAACTATCGCTAATTTTGAAAAAAAGTGGTTTGGAAATAGCAAAGTGCTACTTGTATTTATGGCCCTATAACTTGCAAAAAAAAAACCCAAAGAACATGTTAACATTGGGTATTTCTAAACTTAGGACAAAATTTAGAAACTATTTAGCATGGGTGTTTTTTGGTGGTTGCAGATGTGTAACAGATTTTGGGGCTAAAAGTTAAAAAAAGTGTTTTTTTTCCATTTTTTCCTCATATTTTAAAATTTTATTTATAGTAAATTATAATATATGATGAAAATAATGCTATCTTTAGAAAATCCATTTAATGCCGAGAAAAACGATATATAATATGTGTGGGTACAGTAAATGAGTAAGAGGAAAATTACAGCTAAACACAAACACCACAAAAATTTAAAAATAGCCTTTGTCACAAACGGACAGAAAATGGAAAAGTGCTGTTGTAATTAAGGGGTTAATGATATTAAAATATATTAGTGAACACAATTTGGACATCACTAAATCACATTAGTATAGAATATTCAAAATAATATACTTAGAAATGTGAAGACTAGAGCACTAATATGAACAATAAATTTACAAGTTCATCAAGGTGATTGTAAAGAAAATGTCTTTCACATATGTTTGATTTCTTACTATATTAGACAGCCAATTCTTCGCATATGAATCGATGGCATATCTAAATATAACTATTGATCCCTGTTAAATAAGACAGACACACACACAACACTTTGAATAACAACTCTTGAGAAGCAGAAACTAATTTATGTGGCACATAAATCCGTTTGTGCAATGTACATTAATCTGTTTTAGGACACAACACATATTGATCACAATGCAAAACATAAGATATATTCTAAAATATGTCATCATGGTGATGTTAGAATATGCTTGGATATATAAAGGTTGTCCAAGGGTGAAAGATGTGATTTAGATATCAATATTGTTTCATCAAAACAGTGTAAGGATTAATTAAGATATTTAGTATTAATATTCAAAAATAAATTTTCTTTATTTGACAATGTCGCTATTAATGAATTTTCAAGTCCATATGTTGATGTATTGAATGGTATAGAGCATACAATTCCAATCAAATATATAATTTTATGCTATCATCAAGAATAAGTATCCTTCTCTCTTCAAGGGACATGAAACTCTAAATGTGTAATTGTATTAATCTTCATGATTCAAATCCAGCCTGTGATTTCAAAAAAGCTATCAAATATACTAAGTTTAGATAATTTGCATCATTGTCTTTGAATCTTTTTTTAAAGGAGCAATTATGTACTACTGGGAGTTATCTGAAAACATCTGTTGAACCAATGAAAATAGGCAATTTTGTGCATCAACCAATCAGCAGGTTATTCACAGTAATGCATTTCTGCTCCTGAGCCTACCTAGATATGCTTTTCAACTAAGGATACCAATAGACTGAAGCAATTTAGATAATATAATTTAAATTGAAAGTTGTTTAAAATCACATGTTGTGTCTAAATCATAAAAGAAATATGTTGTGTTTCATGTCCCTTTAATGATAATAAGAAAATATCAAAGCATATGAGATGTATATTTATATAATCTGCACAAATGTACAAATGTGTTAGTGTGGTCTAAATGTAGCCAAAAACTGTCAAGCACTACCCAGGGGCAGAATACAAAATGGTCATGACCCTAATATTACATTAAAGGGACACTAAACCAAATATTTGCTTTCAAGATTCAGAAAGAGCATGCAATTTTATACAAATTTATAATTTACTCCTATTCTCAATTTATCTTCGTTCTCTTGCTATCTTTATTTTAAAAGCAGGAATGAAATCTTAGCAGCCAGAACGTTTTATGTTCAGCAACATGTATAGCGCTTGCTTATTGGAGGCTTACATTTAAACAACAATAAGCAAGCATAACCCAGGTTAAAAAGAAAAAAAAGGGCTGGCTCCTATGCATCACAATCCTGCTTTTTAAAGAAAGATAGCAATAGAACAAAGAAAAAATGATAGTTGCTTAGAATTGCATGCTCTATCTGAATCATGAAAGAAAGAAATTGGGTTTATTGTCCCTTTAAAATGAAGATATCAAGAATCGAAGTAATATATTGAAATACTCATAAATTGCGATTTTTATTATAATGGAATCCAAACTCTGATTTGTGATTCTTATTTTAAAATAATAACAATTTGATTTAGAGTATCCATATTAATATATATCAATGTGATTGGATTATGTAATGTTATGTCAAAGTTTGTAAGGCAAAAGTAAATAAAAATGAGACATACTACACTGTGACGAACACGGGCTCGAGGTTCCAGCAACAACATCCATATCTGTAAAAGATTCAATCAGGATTGGATATCATTAATAATTCAAAATGTTGTGCTGACTTCAACAGTGTAATAATGTCCATATAACTCTTGTGAACTGCTCCTCAAAAGAGGTCCCAACAAATGCGGATGTCACAGAGTTTACAGGTGAATAACCGTTTATATTGTGTACACTCAAGACTCTCATATAATGTATAAACAGAGTGCTTACCGCTCCGGTGTCCGTCAGAGGCTGTATGGGTTGAACGCTATCAGCGTAGTAACGAATGCAAGACACTCAGGTTTACTTGCTATTGAGCCGTCCACCCTCCGGTATGAACTCGGTAAACAATCCACTATGATTCCGTCAGGTGAGTACCTGTGACGTAGGCTGTCCTATACTGAAACTGTTAGAGCTCTCCTTGACTCTTATTCAACCACAACGTATATACCACAAATTTCACAGTTCAGTTATTAGGAATAGAATAGAGAGAGATGATTGTATACATTAAAATATAATTTTATTGAATTTGTTAAAACAGACCTGGCACAGCACATAGGAGTCTCCACTTCTGACGCGTTTCCTGCCTCACGGGAGTTCATCAGAGCATTAGGAGAATACTTAGAGCAGCTGTGTGATTGGACCCTTAGGTTTACCTGAGTGTTTAAACAGCTGCTCTAAGTATTCTCCTAATGCTCTGATGAACTGCCCATGAGGCAGGAAACGCGTCAGCAGTTGAGACTCCTATGTGCTGTGCCAGGTCTGTTTTAAGAAATCAATAAAATTATATTTTAACATATACAATCATCTCTCTCTCTCTTCTATTCCTAATAACTGAACTGTCAAATTTGTGGTATATTGGATATCATTAATACAAATCAGGCCATGGACATAAACAATCAGATATTTTAATTCTAATTGACAAAGTAAAATTCTATTTGTATTCACAAGTTCATTGTTTTCTAAATTAATTAATAAATAAAGCGATCATGTATTATTATTTTCAATCTTTTATGTTGTTGACTGTCGCTTTAAGTCATTTTTTTCTTATTGCATTGTCATCAATTGTTAGACATTGTTTAATTATTCTTTTGATCTTGCTAGTATAGCTTTTATAATGCAGAAGATTGTAAATAAGGATACTGTATTCTTCACATATATACTAATTAACGTATACATTTGACCAACATGTCTAAAGCAATGCCACTGTTACAGCAAACATATGTTCACGTGTGTGCGCAATTATATCTTTCGTGATCATTGTGCAATAATTCAAAGCATATATGCGCATCCATGATTTGAACAACATGTCTAAAGCAATGCCACTGTTACAGCAAACACATGTTCACGTGTGTGCGCAATTATATCTTTCGTGATCATTGCGCAATGATTCAAAGCGTAATTGCGCATCCGTGATTTGAACAACATGTCTAAAGCCATGCCACTGTTACAGCAAACACATGTTCACGTGTGTGCGCAATTATATCTTTCATGATCATTGCGCAATGATTCAAAGTGTAATTGCGCATCCGTGATTTGAACAACATGTCTAAAGCAATGCCACTGTTACAGCAAATACATGTTCACGTGTGTGCGCAATTATATATTTCGTGATCATTGCGCAATGATTCAAAGCGCAATTGCTCATACGTGATTCAGAATTGATTTGGATATAGTAGTGTGATGAGTATCATTTTTAAAGACTTTAAATACAGGGAGTGCAGAATTATTAGGCAAATGAGTATTTTTACCACATCATCCTCTTTATGCATGTTGTCTTACTCCAAGCTGTATAGGCTTGAAAGCCTACTACCAATTAAGCATATTAGGTGATGTCCATCTCTGTAATGAGAAGGGGTGTGGTCTAATGACATCAACACCCTATATCAGGTGTGCATAATTATTAGGCAACTTCCTTTCCTTTGGCAAAATGGGTCAAAAGAAGGACTTGACAGGCTCAGAAAAGTCAAAAATAGTGAGATATCTTGCAGAGGGATGCAGCACTCTTAAAATTGCAAAGCTTCTGAAGCGTGATCATCGAACAATCAAGCGTTTCATTCAAAATAGTCAACAGGGTCGCAAGAAGCATGTGGAAAAACCAAGGCGCAAAATAACTGCCCATGAACTGATAAAAGTCAAGCGTGCAGCTGCCAAGATGCCACTTGCCACCAGTTTGGCCATATTTCAGAGCTGCAACATCACTGGAGTGCCCAAAAGCACAAGGTGTGCAATACTCAGAGACATGGCCAAGGTAAGAAAGGCTGAAAGACGACCACCACTGAACAAGACACACAAGCTGAAACGTCAAGACTGGGCCAAGAAATATCTCAAGACTGATTTTTCTAAGGTTTTATGGACTGATGAAATGAGAGTGAGTCTTGATGGGCCAGATGGATGGGCCCGTGGCTGGATTGGTAAAGGGCAGAGAGCTCCAGTCCGACTCAGACGCCAGCAAGGTGGAGGTGGAGTACTGGTTTGGGCTGGTATCATCAAAGATGAGCTTGTGGGGCCTTTTCGGGTTGAGGATGGAGTCAAGCTCAACTCCCAGTCCTACTGCCAGTTTCTGGAAGACACCTTCTTCAAGCAGTGGTACAGGAAGAAGTCTGCATCCTTCAAGAAAAACATGATTTTCATGCAGGACAATGCTCCATCACACTCGTCCAAGTACTCCACAGCGTGGCTGGCAAGAAAGGGTATAAAAGAAGTAAATCTAATGACATGGCCTCCTTGTTCACCTGATCTGAACCCCATTGAGAACCTGTGGTCCATCATCAAATGTAAGATTTACAAGGAGGGAAAACAGTACACCTCTCTAAACAGTGTCTGGGAGGCTGTGGTTGCTGCTGCACACAATGTTGATGGTGAACAGATCAAAACACTGACAGAATCCATGGATGGCAGGCTTTTGAGTGTCCTTGCAAAGAAAGGTGGCTATATTGGTCACTGATTTGTTTTTGTTTTGTTTTTGAATGTCAGAAATGTATATTTTTAAATTTTGAGATGTTATATTGGTTTCACTGGTAAAAATAAATAATTGAAATGGGTATATATTTGTTTTTTGTTAAGTTGCCTAATAATTATGCACAGTAATAGTCACCTGCACACACAGATATCCCCCTAAAATAGCTATAACTAAAAACAAACTAAAAACTACTTCCAAAACTATTCAGCTTTGATATTAATGAGTTTTTTGGGTTCATTCAGAACATGGTTGTTGTTCAATAATAAAATTAATCCTCAAAAATACAACTTGCCTAATAATTCTGCACTCCCTGTATATTTGCAATTGGGTGTATTACTATATTCAAATTGGATATTTTTAAATTGTGAATGCTAACAATTAATATTTATAACTTTTGTATGATTAGATATTCAATGTATGAAATGGCGAATGGTAGGGATTTTACGGATGCACGATTTCATTTTATCTCTGTGACGCATATTCTGGAGAGCGCAAGGAACATCGTTCCTATTTCATGTATGACAAATCTAAATTCAGGTATCTAAACATCATATGTAGCATGTGTTGTGAGATCTATATAGGTTGAATATATGACTATATACATATTTCTTAAATATCTACTAGATTGTAAGTTCCCACGGGAATAGGGCCCTTGATTCCTCCTGTATGTGTTTATAAATTCTGTCCTGTCTCTTAGTCTTAGAAGTTTTATACTATTGTTTTATTTAAATGATCTGTATCCATGCACAGCACTGCGGAATATGATGGCGCTTCCTAAATAAAGTATAATAATAATAACATTATATGAATTAGGATATTTACCTGGTTCAGATTCTCTAGCTCCTTCTCCCAGGTCTCCGATCGGAGAAGCTGCTGCACTGGGTTCAGGGTCTGGACTTTCAGAGCCAGCAGCTGGGGAAGGAGAAGAAATAGTCTAGCAACCGGATGCAAATCTGCAGGGGAAACGGAGATTGAGGAGGGTGCATAAAGTCTAAGTTTGCAGGTATATAGTGTCCGTGGGGGTGGATCCTGCTTTCCATCCCTCTGACAAGCTTTTACCCTCTCCCTTATGAGGTGGACTTTTTTGTGGAGCCGCAACCTCATATCCCCGAATCTCCGCATGATTTGATCCGGGGTCCTCTGGATGTCACACACCACAGTAACCGAATGAATGATAGACAACCAGAGGGCCTTCCTAATTTTCTGCTTCGTCGACTTCTTCTTGTTCCCAAACAGCTGCGGATAAAAGCCCTTGACCGCGTAGACCAGTGCCGCACTTTCCTCCTGTGTGAACCTGGGAGACGTCATGTCTGCCGAGTTGGGTATATATATATATTTATTATATATAGAAAATATATATCTGCCAGCAGGCATTAGAGAACTGACAAAAATGGCAACATGTAATGGACTTTTATATGGTGAAGTAAACATGAGCTATACCATGGGACATGGTATCTGTTCATCTGAATGGATACCATTTTTAAATTTTGTTATCATGTCTGTGAGACCATACTGACTCAGGTTATGTTTGTGTGATGAACTCTGATTGGCCAATCCTTAATGTTTCAGATATTTGTAACTTCCATACACATACCTCCGGGGGGTGCTGTTACTACATTTGGCATGTAGATTTATTTGTAATTTATGGGACTGTTATGCATATATGTGTGACGCAGATTTAATATACATGATCTGTTAAATATTAAGAATATTAAGTATTGTTTACATTTGACCTTGCTTTGATTTTTACTCACGATAGTAAATATAATCCAGTCTATGTTTAATATTGATCATGTTATTTATTATGAATATATTTTATTGTAAAACCTAAACATTGTATGTCTTCATAGTTTATTAAAGAAATATCGTGACTCATTGTGAAGTATTGAAATTGCTCTATTAAATGTATTTTTAATCCCAACAATGCACATCGATTGTGTGCTAGTGCGTGACATTAGAATAGAATTTTTAAGATGCGAATCTCGTGTTGCAAGATACGTTTAACACGCTATATTTCTGAAATGCGTAATTTGTATTTATAATAGAAATAGCTTGGCTAAATACTTTTTATTTTTATTTCCATGATTGTTCATTATTATCAAATAAACATCAAGCTTGTATTGGTCGGAAATGCTCACATATTTTTTGTTGGGCAACGGCGTATTTTTTTTTTTTAAAGGGACATTACACCAAAATATTTTCTTTCATGATCCAGATAGAGAATACATTTTTATACATTAAAATGCAACTCAATCTATTTAGCTTATTCTTTAGCTATCCTTTACAGAAGAAATAGCAATGCACATGGTTGAGCCAATCACACAAGGCATCTCTGTGCATCCAACAATCTTCAGCTAATGATCATATCTAGATATGTAAAGGAAAGTATAAGAAAAGAATGAAGCAAAATATATAATATAAGTACATTTTAATGGTTAAAATCAAATTTTAATTAGGAATCATGAAAGAAATGCTTTTGAATTAATGTCCCTTTAATGAGCTGATATGCAATATTTAAACTTATATAAAGACATCTGTCTAAACATTGTAAATATGCATTTTTTTCCCCTCCCACAAATAAGTAGATATTTCTCAGTAATGCTTTGTTGATCCTAAACCTATGCATCTTGTTTGTGTAAATTTAGGATAACATGAAAATAAACCAAGTCCATTTTTATTTTATATTCTAATATACTCTGTCTGAATCATGGAAGATTAGATTATTTTGTCATTTCACTTTCAATAAAAATTAAATATCCATCACAAGCTCTAAACTAAAACTATCGGCTAGATTACGAGTTTTGCGGTGAGAGCTGCTCGGTAATAACTTGCAAGTTATTGCACCGCTAACTTCCCTACAGCGCTGGTATTACAGGTTTACAAAAACCCGGCGTTATCAGGCAAGAAGTGAGCGTAAAGCAAAATTGAGCTCCATACCGCACTCCAATACCAGCGCTGCTGAAAGCTGCGGTGAGCTGGTTTTACGTGCTCGTGCACGATTTCCCCATAGACATCAATGGGGAGAGCTGGATGAAAAAAAGTCTAACACATGCAAAAAAGCAGCATAAAGATCCGTAACGCAGCCCCATTGATTCCTATGGGGAAACAAAATTTATGTTTACACCTAACACCCTAACATAAACCCGAGTCTAAACACCCCTAATCTTACACTTATTAACCCCTAATATGTCGCCCCCGACATCGCCGACACCTACATTATATTTATTAACCCCAAATATTCCGCCGCCAATGTAGCTGCAACCTACCTACACTTATTAACCCCAAATCTGCCACTCAAGACATCGCCACCACTATAATAAACATATTAACCCCTAATCCGCCGCACTCCCGCATCACAAACACTAGTTAAATATTACTAACCCATAATCTGCCACCCCTAACATCGCCGCCACCAGTTCCAATCAGCCAATAGAATGCGAGCTCAATCCTATTGGCTGATTGGATCAGCCAATAGGATTGAAGCTCAATCCTATTGGCTGATTGCATCAGCTAATAGTTTTTTTTCATCTTTAATTCCGATTGGCTGATAGAATTCTATCAGCCAATCGGAATTCAAGGGACGCCATCTTGGATGACATCACTTAAAGGAACCTTCATTCTGGAAGAGTTGTCGTAAGAAGAGGATGCTCCGTGCCGGATGTCTTGAAGATGGAGCCGCTCCGCGACAGATGGATGAAGCTAGAAGATGCCGTCTGGATGAAGACTTCTGCCCGTCTGGAGGACCACTTCTGCCGGCTTGGATGAAGACTTCTCCTGGCTTCGTTGAGGACTTCTTGCCGCTTGGATGAAGACTTCTCCCGGCTTTGTTGAGGATGGATGTCCGGTCTTCAAAACTGTAAGTGGATATTTGGGGGTTAGTGTTAGGTTTTTTTAAGGTTTATTGGGTGGGTTTTATTTTTATATTAGGGTTTGGGCAATTGAAAAAGAGCTAAATGCATTTTAAGGGCAATGCCCATACAAATGCCCTTTTCAGGGCAATGGGGAGCTTAGGTTTTTCAGATTAGGATTTTATTTGGGGTGTTGGTTGTGTGGGTGGTGGGTTTTACTGTTGCAGGGTTGTTTTGATTTTTTTTTACAGGTAAAAGAGCTGATTTCTTTGGGGCAATGCCACGCAAAGGCCCTTTTAAGGGCTATTGGTATTTTAGTTTAGGCTAGGGTTTTTTTTATTTCGGGGGGGGGCTTTTTTGTTTTGATAGGGCTATTAGATTAGGTGTAATTAGTTTAAATATCTGATAATTTATTTTTTATTTTGTGTAATTTAGTGTTTGTTTTTTTGTAATTTAGTTAATTGTATTTAATGAATGTAATTGTAGTGTAAGGTTAGGTGTTAGTGTAGGATTTTAGGTTTTATTTTACAGGTATCTTTTTATTTATTTTAGCTAGGTAGTTAGTAAATAGTTAATAGCTATTTACTAACTATTCTACCTAGTTAAAATAAATACAAACTTGCCTGTAAAATAAAAATAAAACCTAAGATAGCTACAATGTAACTATTAGTTATATTGTAGCTAGCTTAGGGTTTATTTTATAGGTAAGTATTTAGTTTTAAATAGGAATTATTTAGTTAATGATAGGAATTTTTAATTAGATTTATTTTAATTATATTAAAGTTAGTGGGTGTTAGGGTTAGACTTAGGGCTAGGTTTAGGGGTTAAAAACTTTAGTATAGTGGCGGTGACGTTGGGGGTGGCAGATTAGGGGTTAATAACTGTAATGTAGGTTGAGGCAATGTTAGGGACAGCAGATTAGGGGTTAATAATATTTAACTAGTGTTTGCGAGGCGGGAGTGCAGCGGTTTAGGGGTTAAGATGTTTATTATAGTGGCTGCAATGTCCAGAGCGGCAGATTAGGGGTTATTAATTTTATTTTAGTGTTTGCAATGCGGTAGGGCTTCGGCTTAAAGGGTAATAGGTAGTTTATGGCTGTTGGTGTACTTTTTAGCACTTTAACTATGAGTTTTATGGTACAGCTTTGTAGCGTAAAACCCATAACTACTGACTTTCAGTTTACAGTATGGATCTTGACGGTATTGGCTGTACCGCTCACTTTTTGGCCTCCCAGGTAGACTCGTAATACCGTTGCAAAGGAAGTCCCATTGAAAAAGGTCTTTTTGAAAGCTGGGGTAATTATGTTGTGTTATGGCCAAAAAAGTGTGTGGTGCAGCTAAACCTTCAAGACTTGTAATACCAGCAGTAGTGAAAAAGAGCCTTAAGGCTGCTTTTTCACCCATACCGCAATACTCGTAATCTAGCCATAAGTATTTTGTAAAAATTATGTAGTCATGTGTGAACATAAAAAATCTATTTAAATATATGATTTTAGATAAACATAAAAGGTACAGTAAACTAAGAAGATATTTAGTTTTATACAAAAAACATTATTGCATTTTTGATCCCATTATATGAATATACGTTTGACCTGTGTGAGAACCTTGTTTGTAATATGTCCACTTATCTCCATCCTTTCATGGAGATTTTAAATGATTCAAAGCAGACTCTTAAAGGGACAGTATACTAGAGGATTTTGACAAAGTAATGTGTTTAAAAATCATTTTTATCAGCAGAGTATATAATGCATGAAATATGATTCATGTTAGTCTATGAATTATTATTGGGAATTTAAAACCACAAATATGTGTATTATCTTGGATAGATAGTCTGACCTCCTAACTTAAATGGACAGTACACTGTAATTTTTTTTTTCCATTAATGTATTTTAAATGACTTGTTATACCAACTGCAGAGTATAAAATATTTGAGAAATTCCATTTTCATGCTTATTTGAGTATATGAAGTAGCTGATTTTGTGCTTTGAAACCACAGCCTATTACAATGTGTTGAACTTGATCTCATTATGTTCTAACGGCTAGATTTAGAGTTTTGTCGGTAACGACCCGCGTAGCTAATGCTGGCTTTTTTCTGGCCGCACCTTTAAAATAACTCTGGTATTGAGAGTCCACAGAATGGCTACGTTAGGCTCCAAAAAAGGAGCGTAAAGCATATTTAACGCAACTTCAACTCTCGATACCAGAGTTGCTTACGGACGTGGCCAGCCTCAAAAACGTGCTCGTGCACGATTCCCCCATAGGAAACAATGGGGCTGTTTGAGCTGAAAAAAAAACTAACACCTGCAAAAAAGCCGCGTTCAGCTACTAACGCAGCCCCATTGTTGTCTATGGGGAAACACTTCCTACGTCTGCACCTAACACTCTAACATGTACCCCGAGTCTAAACGCCCCTAACCTTACACTTATTAACCCCTATTCTGCCGCCCCCGCTATCGCTGACCCCTGTATATTATTTTTTAACCCCTAATCTGCCGCTCCGTAAACCGCCGCTACTTATATTATCCCTATGTACCCCTAATCTGCTGCCCCTAACACCACCGACCCCTATATTATATTTATTAACCCCTAATCTGCCCCCCACAACGTCGCCTCCACCTGCCTACACTTATTAACCCCTAATCTGCCGAGCGGACCGCACCGCTATTATTATAAAGTTATTAACCCCTAATCCGCCTCACTAACCCTATAATAAATAGTATTAACCCCTAATCTGCCCTCCCTAACATCGCCGACACCTAACTTCAATTATTAACCCCTAATCTGCCGACTGGAGCTCACCGCTATTCTAATAAATGTAATAACCCCTAAAGCTAAGTCTAACCCTAACACTAACACCCCCCTAAATTAAATATAATTTTAATCTAACGAAATTAATTAACTCTTATTAAATAAATTATTCCTATTTAAAGCTAAATACTTACCTGTAAAATAAATCCTAATATAGCTACAATATAAATTATAATGATATTATAGCTATTTTAGGATTAATATTTATTTTACAGGTAACGTTGTATTTATTTTAACCAGGTACAATAGCTATTAAATAGTTAAGAACTATTTAATAGCTAAAATAGTTAAAATAATTACAAATTTACCTGTAAAATAAATCCTAACCTAAGTTACAATTAAACCTAACACTACACTATCAATAAATAAATTAAATAAAATACCTATAATTATCTACAATTAAACCCTACACTACACTATCAATACATTAATTAAATACAATTCCTACAAATAAATACAATGAAATAAACTAACTAAAGTACAAAAAATAAAAAAGAACTAAGTTACAAAAAATAAAAAAATATTTACAAACATTAGAAATATATTACAACAATGTTAAACTAATTACACCTACTCTAAGCCCCCTAATAAAATAACAAAGCCCCCCAAAATAAAAAAATGCCCTACCCTATTCTAAATTACTAAAGTTCAAAGCTCTTTTACCTTACCAGCCCTGAACAGGGCCCTTTGCGGGGCATGCCCCAAGAAGTTCAGCTCTTTTGCCTGTAAATAAAAACATACAATACCCCCCCAACATTACAACCCACCACCCACATACCCCTAATCTAACCCAAACCCCCCTTAAATAAACCTAACACTAAGCCCCTGAAGATCTCCCTACCTTGAGTCGTCTTCACCCAGCCGAGCCAAATTCTTCATCCAAGCGGAGCAAGAAGAGGTCCTCCATCCGGTAGAAGTCTTCATCCAAGCGGGGCAGAAGAGGTCTTCCATCCGATTGAAGTCTTCATCCAAGCAGAATCTTCTATCGTCATCCATCCGGAGCGGAGCGGCAGCATCCTGAAGACCTCCGATGCGGAACATCCATCCTGGCCGACGACTGAACGACGAATGACGGTTCCTTTAAATGACATCATCCAAGATGGCGTCCCTCGAATTCCAATTGGCTGATAGGATTCTATAAGCCAATCGGAATTAAGGTAGGAATATTCTGATTGGCTGATGGAATCAGCCAATCAGAATCAAGTTCAATCCGATTGGCTGATCCAATCAGCCAATCAGATTGAGCTTGCATTCTATTGGCTGATCGGAACAGCCAATAGAATGCTGAAATAGGAGTAAAGGAGCTACTTGTAACCAATTTAATACACTCTAGCAGGTTAAAAGGATCATTGGGAATAATTTAAAGGGGAGAATTTTTTTGGGTGAACTATCCCTTTAATCCCATGTTTAGACATATACATACTTCTTATATGTGCCAAACAATCAACATCTAACATTTTCAATTCTTAATCCCTTATATATTGTATGGCCCACTGTGAGTGAAATATCTTACAAAGGCTGTATTTATAAAGCTTTGCCTTAAAGGGACATTAAACAAGAATATTTTCTTTCATGATTTAGATGGATAATACAATGTTAAACAAATTTATGATATATTTATATTATCTCATTTGCTTTTGTCGCTTGATATTCTTTCCTGAAATGCATATCTAGATAGGCTCAGGTGCTGCTGATTGGTGGCTGCACATAGATGCCTTGTGTAATTGGGTAACCCATGTTCATTGCTCTTTATTTAACAAAGGATACCTAAAGAATGAATTAAATTAGATAATAGAAGTAATTTTGAATGTTGTTTAAAATTGTATTATCTGTCTGAATCATGAAATCTAATTATGTGTTTAATGTCCTTTTAAGGACAAAACCATTAGGAATAGGTGTAGTTGACATTGTATAAATAAACTAAATTAAAATAAAGGGTAACGGAAATACCTATAGAAATGTGATACACTCCAACAGGTAAAGAGTATAATTGTTAGAAATTATATTTTGCAATATCTATAGTTAACTGACCCTTCAAATGACTCCACTATAGTGAAAAGTCATCAATATGTCATACAATAAATAGCTTGGTATAAAAGTGAAAATAAATTACGTTTGATTTAAAGATAATTTAAACTATATTACATGGGAAAGAACTAAAAAAAAATATGGATACCTAGGAAAGATTATATAGATTAGAATATAAATCTAACATTAAACTACACTGTCACTTTAATGTAAGAAGTTAAAAACTTTAATTTCTTAAAAGTGAAATGAGAAAAGTTTTTATTTATAATTTATACTACACATCCTTGTCATAAACATTTTATGATTTTGACATCTATTAATCACACATCAAATCATAGATGACTGTATCTAACTCCACCTTGAATTTGGTAAGATACTTGACTTTAAAATTATATGCTTATTCTGTTCTGTGTTGATATTTTTTCATTACTTTACCAATCATGGGACTAATATTTTGTTTACATCTCAGAATATTAGATGGATGTATTTCTTCTTAGCTTACTGTGTTAGAGATGTATCAAATAATATGTATTTAAAAAAAAAAAAAAAAAAGATAATGGGGCATATGTATCATGCCCCGTGTTTCTGGCGAGCCTGTAGGCTCGCCAGAAACAGCAGTTATGAAGCAGCGGTCACAAGACCGCTGCTCCATAACCTGTCCGCCTGCTCAGAGCAGGCGGACACACATCGCCGCAAATCAACCCGATCGAGTACTGGAGCTGCTGGTGCAATGCTGAATATGGCGAGCGTATTGACCTGATCAGTGTCCGACAGACATTGTTAACTAGAGGCCATAGTATGTAAATATATTTATTTAAAATAAGATTTTGGAATTCATCAAAAAAGAAAATCTGAAAAAGAAAGAAAAGAAATATTAAAAACATTAGTCAATTAGGTTATTTAATGAACACATGTCTAAAAATATTCAGTAAATCTAATAATTTACAAATCATCTTCTGTCTATACTCTAACATATATGGTTTGTCTGGATATTAAAAACAGGTTCATACTGGAGATCTTTATCTATCCATGTTTTTAAATTGATCACATTAAACAGCAATTATGAAGCAGCGGTCACAAAGGCCGCTGCTCCATAACCTGTCCGCCTGCTCTGAGCAGGCGGAGAGACATCGCCAGAAATCAACCCGATCGAGTACGATCGGGTTGATTGACACCCCCCTGCTGGTGGCCTATTGGCAGCGAGTCTGCAGGGGGCGGCGTTGCACCAGCAGCTCTTGTGAGCTGCTGGTGCAATGCTGAATATGGCGAGCGTATTGCTCGCCGTATTCAGCGAAGTCTGGCGGACCTGATCCACACTGTCGGATCAGGTCCGCCAGACTTCAATAAATAGGGGCCATTGTGTATAATTACCATCTGATGTTGTCTTTGAAAATCAGTTGGCAAAGTCATTACAGGAGTCAATGCCAGAATCATCTGATGTATAAATTACCTATGATAAGAATAATATAAGATAATATTTTGATCTAATCATTTGTTGAACAATCCTAGCATGTTTGCACAATTCTCTACTTCTCATTTCCCTAAATTGCACACATATTTCATGCCCTGGTTGTTATACCACATCCCCTTTAATGTTTTTTCAATATACTGGTATGCATTTCCTTCTCTGCATTTCAGGCCCTGGTTGTTATCCCACGTCCCTTTAATGTTTTTTCAATATACTGGTATGCATTTCCTTCTCTGCATTTCATGCCCTGGTTGTTATCCCACGTCCCTTTAATGTTTTTTCAATATACTGGTATGCATTTCTTTCTCTGCATTTTATGCCCTGGTTGTTATCCCACGTCCCTTGAATGTTTTTTCAATATACTGGTATGCATTTCCTTCTCTGCATTTCATGCCCTGGTTGTTATCCCACGTCCCTTTAATGTTTTTTTCAATATACTTGTATGCATTTCCTCTCATGTCTGAATTTCTGACTTTTTCTGTATAATTGTTATCAGCTCCATTGTATAATTTCTGTGTGCATCCCCCAGCCATTTGCTCACCCCCCCCATCTAATTTACAAGTAGTAGTAGTACTAACTAGTCTAGTTGTAACACAGCTGCCTTGAATCAAATCATTCCAACCCTAATTTTACTACTATATACAGCTGAGAGCTGGCTTTGAGGCCTTGGCTCTGAAATTCAAAGTGGCTCTGAATTATAAGTGGCCGAGTTAAGAAATGGAGTTTGGAAACTGTAGGAGAAACTGCAGA
The DNA here is from genome assembly GCF_027579735.1 of Bombina bombina. Lineage (NCBI taxonomy): Eukaryota > Metazoa > Chordata > Amphibia > Anura > Bombinatoridae > Bombina > Bombina bombina. Next base: position 293,788,773 of record NC_069502.1, on the reverse strand, counting down.
CCCCACTAACAGGTAATCCTTACTAACTGTACACCTGCACAATGCTCTCTATGTTCTTTCTGATCTTTCTGTCTGCCATCTTCCTAAAACTCACTTCATGCCCTTATAAAATCAATAATCCCCACACTATCCTTATCTCTCCCTCCCTCCTCTCATCCCCTATGCTGTCCTCTCATGAACTACTCTGTTTCCTTAGCAATACTTCCCCATCTAACTCTCCTGTGTCTAGTCATACGTGCTCCTACAAGTCTCACTCTCACCTTCTGTCACTCTCACTGCTACTACTGCTTACTTCTGGTGACATCTCTCCTAACCCTTGCCCTGCAGCAATCACCACACTCATACACTCTAGCTCAGTCCCCCACAATACAAACTCAAGTTCGTGCGATCCCAACAATCTCATTTCCATTAACCCACAGCGCTTATCCCCTCTCTTTTCTTGTGCCCTCTGGAATGCACGCTCTGTCTGTAACAAACTTACAACTGTTCACGACCTGTTTGTTTCTAACGCTTTCAATCTTCTAGCAATTACTGAAACCTGGCTTTCTTCCTCTGACACTGCTTCCATTGCTGCTCTAACGCACTGCGGTCTCCACTTTAGCCACACACCTAGGCCAGATGAGAGACATGGTGGTGGTGTTGGAATCTTACTGTCCCCTTCTTGCTCCTATCAGCACCTCCATCCTCATCCATCTCTCTCCTTCTCCTCCTTTGAAGTCCATTGCATCCGCATTTTCTCCCCCCTCTCCCTCAAGGTGGCAGTTATCAACCTTCCCTTGGACCAACCTCCCAATTCCTTGACAACTTTGCTGCCTGGCTTTCTCACTTACTCTCTACAAATACACCTGCTCTAATCTTAGGGGACGTCAACATCCCCATTGATAACCCATCTACCCCTGCTGCCTCTAAACTTCTCTCACTCACTAACTCCTTCAGGCTCTCACAATCCACCCTATTCCCTACTCACCGTGACGGACACTCTCTTGATCTGGTATTCTCCTACCTATGCTCTCCTTCTGATGTCACCTGTCGCCCATTTCCCATCTCAGACCACCATCTGCTCACCTATAATCTCAATGTACAGGCTAAACCTATTTCTACCCCCCGCCTCCGCACCTGTAGAAATCTGCACACTGTGGATGCTCTCCAACTTTCTAACCTTATTCAAAAACACCTTCCCCACACTTCCACGATATCCTGTCCTGACCTTGCTACAAACCACTATAACAAAACTCTCTCCTCTGCACTCAACACCCTTGCTCCTCCACAAATACGCAAAACCCCACGTCATCAGTTCCAGCCCTGGCACTCTCAGCAAACACGCTATCTACAAAAATGCTCCCATGCTGCTGAACGTGCCTGGAGGATATCCCGCTTTGAACATGATTTCCTACACTATAAGTTCATTCTTTATTCTTACTCCTCTGCCCTTCACTTAGCCAAGCAAAACTACTTCTCTTCTCTTATATCTTCTCACTCCTCAAACCCTAAACGTCTCTTCTCCACTTTCAACACTCTCCTCTATCCACCTGCACCACCCCCCTCATCTGACTTTAGTGCTCAAGACTTGGCAGATTACTTTTTCAACAAAACACTTACCATCAGAAGCAACATCCCACCACAAGACTGCAACCTTTCATCTCTGCCCCCTGTCACCCCCTCAAACACTCTCAATACCTTCCCCCCAACCACTGAGAATGAAGTGAGTTCCCTAATATCTTCCTCACGCCTCAATACATGCCCCCTTGACCCTTTCCCTTCACATCTAATACCCTCTCTGTCCTCTACCCTCACCCCAGCTCTTACTCACATATTCAACCGATCCCTTACTACTGGTCTCCTGCAAACTACCGCCCCATATCTCTAATTCTGCTAGCTTCTAAAGTCCTGGAAAAACTAGTTTTCGATTGCCTAACACACTTCCTACCCTCCAACTCATTGCTTGACCCCCTGCAATCTGGCTTCCGTCCCCAACACTCAACTGAGACTGCCCTCACCAAGGTTACTAACAATCTTCTATCTGCTAAAAACAATGGCCACTATTCTATATTTATCGTACTTGACCTGTCTGCTGCCTTTGACACTGTTGACCATCCCCTCCTCCTACGGACTCTCAGCTCCCTTGGACTCTGTGACATTGCCCTCTCCTGGATCCACTCTTATCTCTCTAATAGGTCCTTTTCTGTCTCATTTGCAGGTGACTCATCCTCTCCACTACCTCTGTCTGTTGGAGTACCTCAAGGCTCTGTTCTAGGCCCTCTACTCTTCTCTATTTATACTTCCTCACTGGGTAAACTTATTAGTAGCTATGGCTTTAACTATCACCTCTATGCTGATGATAATCAGATCTACCTATCCACCCCTGCACTCTCTCCTTCTGTCCTTTCCCACATCAGCGGCTGCTTATCTGGCATTTCTTCCTGGATGGCCTCTCACCACCTAAAAATCAACATGTCCAAGACTGAGCTTCTTCTAATCCCCCCAACTAATTCTACTCCAGTTTCTAACTTTACTATCACTGTCGGTGACACCACTATCTCCCCATCACCCCAAGTCCGCTGCCTTGGAGTTACACTCGACTCCAATATGTCCTTCATACCCCACATCCAATCACTCTCTTCATCCTGTCGCAACCATCTACGCAATATCTCCAAAATTCGTCCTTTTCTGAGTGCTGAAAATACTAAACAGCTAATCCATTCCCTAGTAATTTCCCGGCTTGACTACTGTAACACCCTACTAACTGGCCTTCCTCTTTCCCGCCTCTCCCCCCTTCAATCCATCCTAAATGCCTCAGCTAGGCTAATTAACCTCTCCCAACGCTCTGTATCTGCCGCACCCCTCTGTGAGTCCCTTCACTGGCTCCCCATTCAGAGCAGAATTAAATTCAAAATTCTCACTCTGACCTATAAAGCCCTTACCAATGCAGCCCCCCCATACCTGTCCTCACTCATCAACAAATATACTCCAGCCCATCCCCTAAGGTCCAACAACGATCTACTCTTTGCCTCTTCTACCATCACCTCCTCTCATGCTAGACTACAGGACTTCACTTGTGTGGCACTAACCCTCTGGAACGCACTTCCTCGTGCTGTCAGACTTTCCCCCAACCTCTCCTCCTTTAAAGGCTCCCTAAAGACCTTTTTGTTCAGGGAAGCCTATAACCAAATCAGTAACTAATGAATTCCACTTGCCTAATAGTTGCCCTCATCTAACTTCACACTAACATCATTCCCACCTTTGCAGTCCCCGCCTTCTGTTTCTCACCCTCCTACCCATTTAGATTGTAAGTTCCCACGGGAACAGGGCTCCCAATTCCTCCTGTATTTGTTTGTTAAATTTTGTCTGGTGTCTCATATTGTACTGTCCTTTTATCTTTGTTACCTATGAACAGCGCTGTGGAATCTGTTGACGCTTTATAAATAAACAATAATAATAATAATAATAATAACAACTCTACAGGGAACTAGTAATTTCTTGATCAATTTGTCATAACGGTATTAACGCAAGAATAAATGAATTAGCGCCCCAATTGAAACGCTGGTATTACGAGTTTAAAAGTCTACGCATTTTGCATGCGTTAGGTAAATCTGACAGTCCCGTGCACAAGCACGTCTTCCCCGTAGAAGTCAATGGGCGAGAAAAATTTGAAGAGAAATAAAATCCAACACTTGTGCTGAGCGTAAAGTGAGTGACGTCATGTTCTTGTGTGAAAAAGCAGCTAAATCGTGTTGATTTCCTATTAAAAATCTGTTTTGTGTAGGTAATGGGCTGTATATTGTTTGTATGTATCTAATTGTGTATGTTCCCGTCTGTCTATGTAAGTCAATCTACAATGGTTTTGTGTGCCTTTTTTTTCAAACACCCGAGATCTCGTAACTTTGATCCGTTTTATTTTGACATGAAAAATTTTAATATGAAAAATAAATATTGTGGAGTGTTTGTATGAGTGTAAGTGTACTTTGTGTAATGTTTTTGTAGTGATTTGTGGATGTTTTTGTTAGCGGTATATCATTAACTACTGAGTCTGGGTATCGTTATGAATTTGAGCGTAGATGGTGATTTTTGTGGTGTTACGGAAACTTATAATAGCAGTGGTAGTGAAAAAGCAGCGTTATGAGGCTTTTTCGCTCATAACACAAAACTCGTAATCTAGCCGTATGAAAATAACCCCCCAAATAACCCCCCCTAATCTAATGCTAAACTACCAATAGCCCTTAAAAGGGCCTTTTGTAGGGAATTACCCTAAGTTAAACAGCTCTTTTACCTTAAAAAATACTAAGTCCCCCCTCTAACAGTAAAACCCCCCACCCACCAAACCTCCCAAAATAAAAAAAAACTAACACTAAAAAATCCTAAACTACCCATTGCCCATAAAGGGGAACTTGTATGGGCATTGCCCTTAAAAGGGCATTCAGCACTTTTTCAAAGGCCCATTAAATCCCTTATCTAAAAAAAAAAAAAAGAAGCCTAAGTCTAACGGTTCCTGAAGTCCGGCAGTGAAGTTTTCTTCTAAGCTGCGATATCTTCTACCTTCATCCAGGAACAAGCCGGTGCGGAGCGGAATGCGGAACTGAAGATCGGTGACTGTGGAACTGAAGACCGGCGACAGAGTGTGGAGATCCTCTTCATAAGATCACCGCCGCACACTGAGGATTGAATTCAAGGTACGCGTTTAAATATGGGGTACCTTGCATTCCTTTTGGCTGATTTGAGTCTTCAAATTTAAATTAGCCAATAGAATGAGAGCTACTGAAATCCTATTGGCTGTTCAAATCAGTGTGTTTTTTATTTTGGGGGGGTTTGGTGGGTGGGGTTTTTTACTGTTAGAGGAGGGACTTAGTATTTTTTAAGGTAAAATAACTGTTTATATTAGGGCAAAGCCCTACAAAAGAACCCTTCAAGGGCTATTGGTAGTTTAGCATTAGATCAAGGGGTGTTTTTATTTTGGGGGGCTTTTTTTAGGGGTTTAATTTTTTTATTTTTGATAATTTGGTTTATTATTTTATGTAATGTTAGAATTTTTTATTTTTTGCAATTTTAGATTAATTTTATTTTTATTTATTTTTTATTTTTAAGTAATGTTAGCTTTTTTATTTTTATTGTTTGTAACTTAGTATTTTTTAATTTAGGTAATTGGGGTTAATTTAGGGGGTGTTAGGTTAGGGTTTGGCAGTTTAGGGGTTAATAGTTTTATTAGGATTATTGCATTGTATGGGTTTGGTGGATTAGGAGTTAATAGATTTATGAGGTTTTGTTGCGATGTGGGTTAATGGCGGATTAGGGGTTAATAGTTTTAATAGGTACTTTGCGATGTGGGTTAATGGCAGATTAGGGGTTAATACATTTATTAAGTAGTTTGCAATGTTGGGGTTGGCGGATCTAGGGGTTAATAGTTTAATTAGGCATATTGTATAGTGGGGGGTTGTCGGTTTAGGGGTTAATACTTTTATTATTCGTTCCAATGTGGTTTTGATGGTGGATATAGGGGTTTTACATGTCAGGTTTATTTTTGGGATATTTAAAAAAATAAATTCTTAGGCGCCACAAGTTTCTAACATGCCATAGTCAATGGCGACTCCAGAAATTTCTGGACATCGCTAGTTTATCCAATTTACAGCAGTTTATGAACTGGCGCCGTATATGTGATACCCCAATGTGCAAGGTGAAATTACGGGCGACACGGGTTTCAGCAGTTGCGCTGAAGCTTGCACCCCATATGTAATCTCGGCCCATGTCGTTAAAATACCGACAGTAGAATATCAGGTTTGCCCAAAATTCTAAAGAATTGATATATCAATCTTCAAAATAATCCATAAACAGGTTCGCAAAACCTGGGGCAAAAATGGTGCTCATGGCTTTTTTTTTAATCGATAGAACAAATTGCTCCTTGAAAATAATTATTTTATTTTGTAAAACAAACATGATTGCCTCCAAAAGAAACCTTTTTGTTTCTCCAGCATACAAATATCCCCCTCCAGATAAATTCTGGTGGTCTTTAATCCCAAAGAATGTTGTATATTGGAACAAAAAGAGGATACATCACATGTTATACATAACAGATCTATTTTTAAATTTCTGCTAACTTCAACATCAGATCTGATGAATCTCTAATACAAGACGACAAGACACATTTGCGGACTCTATGTGCTCATGCAGGGTGGAGTAAGAAAAGGAAGCATCATGACAACGCTGTATGAGTCATTGCGCTTGTGCCTTGAGACACTAGAAACAGATATGTAAATGCTCAACTGAGTACGTTTTCTGTCACTTCATATTTGATTGATTTGAAGAATCTACACCATTGGGGCGCCCTCTTGTGTTTTTGTTTTCTGTAGACTGGATTCTTCTTTGAGCGGTTAGAGATTTTGGAAAAAGAGCAGTTATAGACTAATATTTCTTATTTTTTTGGCTCATTTAGTTTTGATTTTCTGTTTAGAGATAGAGACATGGCTGCATAGGTCCTAGGGCTGATTCACAAAAACTTTCCAGGTTTGAGTTAAATTATAATGCAAACTTCAAAGGGGCATGACTCACTTAAGGGTTAACTGGCAATATGCTACCAAAATAGCTTTTTTGCTTTGAGATGACGGGCATACTTCTAAAATCACATCAGGACACCGACATCTACAAATGGCATGTTTATCATTTTTATTTTAATATTTGATTTGAAGTCACACTTGTGCTGTTACATTTGTCACTAACAGTTTTAAAACAGGATTGTACAATCATGAGTTCTATAGGAGTCTATTGCAATCAATTTCCATCTGCACCACTACTAAACCATCTGATTGCCAAATAAATGTTGGCATGATGACCCATACTAGGGACCATTTATTTATTGCTTTATTTTCCCTTTTAAACATTCACAAGTATTGTTTATAACAATATTTTTTTACCTGTTTGTTTAAAGACCGTTTCTATTTGGTATGCTCTGAAAACAATATGGCGACTTCAAACAAAATGGTGCCTTTGTGCATGACAGTGCCTTTCTAAGTACGTTCATTAAGGAGCGTTCCTGTTTAGGAATTTAAAAGTCTAGGCACAAGTACGTTGAAACGCACTCTGTTGTGACTTTGTCATAAAGGTCAATCTCATTTGATGGTCTCCTAGGCAGATACAGGATGGGATTTACGCTTTACAGTTTTACTACTTTTTAAATCTAGTATAAAAAGATATCATAAGTCTTTCAATAGAAACCGTAGCCGGCATCTTATTTTAAGAACATGCGAAAATGGAAAAAAGGAATTTGTGCATTGTACTAAGCCCTGTTTTTTTTTATACAGAGAGTGAGCAACAACAGCTTTTTCTCTCCCAAGTCAAAGAGCCGTATTGCGAGGGTGTATTGGTGCAGGCCTCGCCGGAGGCAGAAAGAGGGCTATAGGAAACTCTCTGAGTCCCATGAGGCTGATTGGGAACAGCCAATTCACAAGTTTGCAAGTTGCCATTTTTTTCTCTTCCCCTTAAGACTGTGAAAAGTACCCTAAGTGTTGCGGGTGGAAGTGCCGGTCAAGCCCAGGAGGGTCCATCTCACAGTGCTGCCCTGAGAGACGCGATACAGCTGGGGGCTGCGAGACATTCAGGTCAGCCCAAAGAGCAGGGGCAATATGGTCCCCTGACAATTCAAGCAGGAGCGGGAGCTCAGGAGCAAGAGTCGGAGTGAAGGCGACCACACACCCAACACATACCTACCTGCATGCTAGAAGCGGCCGGTGGACACGGAGGAGCAGCTTCTCGAACACCGCTCTCCCCCCCTCCAGTAAGTCGGCGATTTGCTCTGACGTCAGAGCGCGACGCCAGAAGCTGGCGTGTCCGGAGCAGTCGACTGGTCCTGCAGGGTGGCTAAGAACGCCTGAAGCTCGATGAGAGAGCACCCCGAGAAATCTGGCCACCAAGGTGCTGACACGACGTGCCGTGAAGTCGAGGGGGGGGGTAAGTACATTAATACAAAGGTATCCTACACTGTGGGAGAGTTTATAGCGGAGTCTAAGCCAAAGGGTAAATCTAGTCCCGGCTGAGCAGACACGGACAGGGGTGTGTGGGAAGCCAGTAAGTAATTGAAGATAAACCTTAGCGTGGAGCTGGACTTATTGTTCACTTTGTCGTTATATACTTAATTTGGAGCGGTTACAGCCTCTAGAGAGAGTTACTTTGCACAGCACGAGAAAGACCGTTCCTTTTGTTTTCTGCTCCTATTTTCTTGTATAAGACTGTATTATATCTCAAGGGGGTTACCTGGAAACTGGAAAAGACTGCCGTTAATAATTGTGTCCGAGAACATGTGGACTCTGAGTTCTTTAACTACAGAGGACAGAATATTACCAAATTCACTGGTCTCACCCTCTACTAGCAAGTATCTGCCAGAGAAACTTGATATATTTAATGGTGTGGGCTCTTGCGTTTAAGAGTCCGTATAGCTTTCTCTTAAATAGATAAATACCAGGATGCTAGAGATAGCAGGCTGTACAAAGTAAACTAAAGGTGACAAACACTTTACTAGGTCAGTCTGGCTACTGTGGCTGATCTTTATCCCATAACGTGTGCATGAAGCAATATTAAAGCAGGGCATATTGGGACATCTACTGCCTAACCCTCAGGGTATTCTGGTTAAATTCAATCTGCTTAGCTTAAAATCTCTCTATGTATAACCTGTTAAAGGAGACTTTAAATCGCCAAATGTTCATATTTTGATGCTATGTAATTGTGTTACTCTGAAAGATTGGAGCTGTTTTGTATATAGTTTCTGGTATCAATAATTCTGGACAGTCAAGTGTCATACTGTATCTGAAAATGTGAAAGGTCAAACTGACATTTTAATCTAGGCCCTGCTTTTTTTTTTTCTCTAACAAAATCAATTCCGACTGAGCAACTTTAAAAATAAAGAAACTGCTCAGAAAAAGCTGTACACAGAGGTTAGGCTGCAGACCAGAGAGGCTCTATTGCCGAGTTCCAACAGGGGCATAGTGGTATAGCACAGTATCTGCTCTTTTCCGTTTCAGATTTAGGATTACTGAACCAGTTAAATTTCTCTATACATTCATCTAGGGGTTAATCAGGGAAGTTTGCATTTACATAATAAATGGAGAAATACATCACAAATCCCAAAAATAAATCCCCAGCCATGCCTCCGAGGAGGGATAAAAAACAAAAACCCCTACAGGAAAATTCACAAGAAATTTCTTTCAGAAGTCCAGATTTGAATCTGGAAAAACAACTCACTACGAATCAGCTGGCAGATTTAATTCTGCCACAATTTGAAATAATAAAGGGCGAGATTTCAGAGATCTTAAGCGAAATAAAGCAATTTTCAAGCAGATTGGTAGAGGTAGAAAATCGAATTTCGAGTATTGAGGACAGACATTTTAAACAGGAATCTGCTATTGACACGCACTCAGATGAGATAAAAGCACTAAAAGCTAAGATTGAGGATCTAGAAGATAGGTCCAGGAGGAGCAATGTGCGTGTCATAGGACTACCAGAGTCCAGAGAGTTTGAAGACCTCCTACTATTCAGCTCCCAGACTTTACCCAAACTACTAGGCCTACAAGGCGCAGAGGGAAGACTCCAGGTAGAGAGAGCACACAGGGTAGGCGTGACAAGACAGTTAAAAGATGGTAGTATGCGACCAAGAATGGTCATGATAAAATATTTAAACTTCCAAGACAAAGTTAAAATCATGCAGAAATACAGACAGACCCAGACACTTACTATAGACACCAAACAGATTCTGTTATTTCAGGATTACTCATTAGAAACCTCGACAAAAAGACGTGCAATGGCACCATTCTGCTCAGGCCTAATAAAGGCAGGGCTGAAGGCAACTATGAAGTACCCAGCAAAAATCACGGTACTGGGCATGGATGGTGCCATTGCATTAAATACAATTGAGGATGCTAAGGAGTTCTGCAGAGACAATAACATAGAAGTATAAGCAGTTTCCAAAGAACAGGGTAATCTATGGCTTTGGAGACTAAATTGGTGACTTGGTTAGGATCAAAGGGTAAGGGGGGGGGAGGGATTGGTTTCATACTCTTTTCTTTTTTTTTTTTTTTTCCCCTTTCTTCGTTTATTTTCTTTACACAAAATGTCTAGACATAGAATAAATGAGTAATTCATTAAACATAATCTCCTGGAATGTAGGGGGAATAACATCTCCAAGTAAGCGCAGGAATGTTCTCAAGTTAGCTAAAAAACAACATCCAGACATTATTTTACTCCAGGAATTACATCTTAAGAAGGTAGAGATAGGAAAGTTAAAAACAAACTGGATTGCTGAAATAATCGCTACACCTTGCGAAAAACGCAAAAAAGGCGTAGCAATTATGTTGGGCAGGGATTTAGCATACACGATAATCAAGCAGGAACTAGATCCAGGGGGGAGATATATAGTACTACAACTGAAGACAGATCAAAAGATCTGGACATTATGTAACCTATATGCCCCGAACACCTGGGACTTTCAGTTCTGGGAGAAATTGACAAAGGTTATATCCCCATATATTGGGCAGAATTTGATAGTAGCAGGAGATTTTAACAGTACTATGTGCCCTGAGCTAGACAGGCATAGAATCAGGAGCAGAGCGGCTAACAACAGGGAAGCCAAATATCTGCAGAGTTTTGCACGTGTGCTAAAACTTCACGATGCCTGGCGAATCCAACACCCAGACACTCTGGAATTTACATGTGAATCGGGCGCTCATAAAAATTTCTCCCGAATTGACATGTTTCTGGTAGATGAGTATATTATGAGAAACAACATTGAGTCACAGATTTCAGAGATTATTCTGTCAGATCACGCGATAATTGGCTTAAGAATTGTGTGGAGTACTCTCTCCAAAAAAACTGTGAATACCTTTCGTTTCCCTCAATATATGTATAGAAATGTAAAATTTGTAAACTGGCTGCAACAAAGATGGGGAGAATACTCCACACAAAACAGGGATTACATAAATAAAGTTGAGGTGTTCTGGGAAGCAGGGAAAGCGGTCATGCGGGGGGGAAGTAAGAGCCTACATGATTAAAAGAAATAAAGAAAATAAAGCAAGAGAGTTACAATTATCAAACCATCTTAAAAATAAATACGCGAAATACCTCAGAACACCCAATAAAGAGAATTGGGATTCATATAAAGCAGCAAGAGTGGAAAGAGAATACTATCTAAATAAGATCGGGGCATATGAAGAGTTGAGGAATAGGGCGACATTTCAGGGCAGTCAGGGTATATCGGCTAAACATCTGGCTAGGCTGGTTAAATTTAGGAGAAAATCAAATCAAATTTTCTCAATCAGGTCTGAGGGGAAACTCTTGAGTAATAAAGAGGAAATCAGCAAGACTTTTTTTGAGTATTATAGTAATCTCTATGCATGGGAAGAAATGAATGAGAAGCAAAAAGAGCAATTCTGGCTGGGTTTAGATGTCCCCCAAATTTCGCAAGAAGCGTTACAGATAATTAATGCTCCTATCACCGAAATAGAAATATTAGAAATCATAAAAAAATACAAACTCGGTAAAGCTGCAGGGCCGGACGTTCTTACTTCAGAGTTTTATAAAATCACGGCGGCAGAAATAGTAGGCACCTTAAATAAACTATTCAACCAATATTATCAGCAGAAAGACATGAAATCAATCTATTTCTCTGACTCTGTAGTTACTTTGATTCACAAGAAAGCGAAGGATCCAACCAATGTAGCGTCATATCGTCCGATTTCGCTCCTCAATCAGGACTACAAAATATTAATGTCTCTTATTGCAGAAAGGTTAAAAAATTTTATTACAGAAATTATCCATCCTGACCAGTCAGGGTTTATCGCAGGAAGAAATGCAGTTAGAAATATGCGCAGAGTTCTCACTACAGTGGACTACCTTCATCGGATCGACCAGGACGCCGGAAAGAGAACTCAGGGGGAAGATATAGCCTTGCTCACTGTAGACGCCGAGAAGGCTTTTGATTCAATTATCTGGGACCATTTAATAAATTCGTTGAAGAAGTTCGGTTTCTCCGGCGCTCTGGTCGATTTGATCGGGTTAGTATATAGAAAGCCCAGGTCTCAACTTCTCATCAATGGTGAATTATTACAAAGCATCACTCTAGGCAAAGGAACACGTCAGGGATGTCCACTTTCGCCATTACTATTCGACATTGCACTGGAACCCCTTGCCATATATCTTAGAAAGACCCTCCCACCAATTTTGGTGGGTAATCAGAAGGTGTCTGTGACACTTTACGCAGATGATCTATTAATATTCCTTCAACACACAAAGCAATCCATACCATGCTTTATGAAGATACTAAATACTTTCAGTTCCTTCTCTGGATACAAAATAAATATTAATAAATCAGAAATTCTCTGGATCAGGAAAAATAGAAATAGCTACTCTGACAATTTTAACCCCTTAACGACTGAGGACGTGCAGGGTACGTCCTCAGAAAAAAGGCAGTTAATGCCTGAGAACGTACCCTGCACGTCCTCAGTGTGGAAAGCAGCTGGAAGCGATCCTGATCACTTCCAGCTGTTTTCCGGTTATTGCAGGATGCCTCGATATTGAGGCATCCTGCAATAACATTTTTTACCCCTCCGGTGCAGAGAGAGCCACTCTGTGGCCCTCTCTGCACCGGACATCGATGGCCGCATTCGTTGGTGGGTGGGAGCTGAAGTGGGAGGTGGGTGGGCGGCCATCGATGGCTTCTTGGTAAAAGAGGGGGGCGGGATCGGGGGGCGGTATCGCCGGGGGCGCGCACGGGCGCGCGCGCGTGCACGGGGGGTGGGTGGGCGGGCGCGTGCACGGGGAGGGAGCGGGTGGGAACCACTTACACTACAGAAAGGGCTTTTTTATTATGGGAGAAAGGAGGGATAAAATCCCTGAATAAAGTGATCTAAGGGATCTGGGAGGGGGTGGGGGATTAGTCTTGGGGGGGGGGGGGGAAGCTACACAGCAGAAAAAAAATAAATAAAAAAAAAAATAGACATTTTTACATGCAAACTGGGTACTGGCAGACAGCTGCCAGTACCCAAGATGGCCCCCAATAAGGCAGAGGGGGAGGGTTAGAGAGCTGTATTGGGGGGGGATCAGGGAGGTTGGGGGCTAAGGGGGGAATCTTACACAGCAGCATATGTAATTATGCTATATATAAAAAAAGGATACCTTTTATTTTAGTACTGGCAGACTTTCTGCCAGTACTTAAGATGGCGGGGACAATTTTTGGGGTGGGGGAGGAAAGAGAGCTCTTTGGGAGGGATCAGGGGGTCTGATGTGTCAGGTGGGAAGCTGATCTCTACACTAAAGCTAAAATTAACCCTGCAAACTCCATACAAGCTACCTAATTAACCCCTTCATTGCTGGGCATAATTCACGTGTTGTGCGCAGTGGCATTTAGCGGCCTTCTAATTACCAAAAAGCAACACCAAATCCATATATGTCTGCTATTTTTGAACAAAGGAGACCCCAGAGAAGCATTTACAACCATTTGTGCCATAATTGCACAAAATGTTTGTAAATGATTTCAGTGAGAAATCTAAAATTTTGAAAAATTTAACGTTTTTCTTTATTTGATCGCATTTGGCGGTGAAATGGTGGCATGAAATATACCAAAATGGGCGTAGATCAATACTTTGGGTTGTCTACTACACTACACTAAAGCTAAAATTACCCCAAAAAGCTCCCTACATGCTCCCTTATTAACCCCTTCCCTGCTGTGCATAATACATGCATGGTGCGCAGTGGCATTTAGCGGCCTTCTAATTACCAAAAAAGCAACGTCAAAGCCATATATGTCTGCTATTTCTGAACAAAGGGGATTCCAGAGAAAAATTTACAACCATTTATGCCATAATTGCACAAGCTGTTTGTAAATAATTTCAGTGAGAATCCTAAAGTTTGTGAAAACATTTGTGAAAAAGTGAACAATTTTTTTTATTTGATCGCATTTGTCGGTGAAATGGTGGCATGAAATATACCAAAATGGGCCTAGATCAATACTTTGGGATGTCTTCTAAAAAAAAATATATACATGTCAAGGGATATTCAGGTATTCCTGACAGATATCAGGGTTCCAATGTAACTAGCGCTCATTTTGAAAAAAAGTGGTTTGGAAATAGCAAAGTGCTACTTATATTTATTGCCCTATAACTTGCAAAAAAAAGCAAAGAACGTGCAAACATTGGGCATTTCTAAACTCTGGACAAAATTTAGAAATTATTTAGCATGGGTTTTTTTTGGTGGTTGTAGATGTGTAACAGATTTTGGGGGACAAAGTTAGAAAAAGTGTGTTTTTTTCCATTTTTTCCTCATATTTTATATTTTCTTTTATAGTAAATGATAAGATATGATGAAAATAATGGTATCTTTAGAAAGTCCATTTAATGGCGAGAAAAACGGTATATAATATGTGTGGGTACAGTAAAAGAGTAAGAGGAAAATTACAGCTAAACACAAACACTGCAAAAATGTAAAAATAGCCTTGGTCCCAAATGGACAGAAAATGGAAAAGTGCTGTGGTCATTAAGGGGTTAAAGAAGTACAGAGCATTAATTATCTAGGCATCAAGATTAGTAAGAACCCAGCATCCTGGTATCAGCTTAATTTTAAAGAACCATTTCAGAATCTGCAACACGACCTTGCAAAATGGAATTTATATTATCTTTCCATTTCAGCCGTATTAATGTCATTAAGACTATTATCTTTCCAAAATTCCTATTCTTGCTACAGAATTTACCCCTTTTATTACACAAAAAAGACATTGATAATTATAACAAGGCCTGTGCTTTTTTTATCTGGGGGAAAAAGACCTCACGTATTGCTCTCAATAAACTGTCCCAGGATAAGCGGTTTGGAGGCTTTTCATGCCCAAATATAAAATACTACGATATGGTCTCCTTGGCTAAATTTGGGGTAGATTAGCTTAGCAAATCAGACCATGTTACTTATTCTGAATATGAAACAGAATTAATTAAACCTTTTAACCTGCAGGCAGTACTTCACTGCCCACATAGAAAACTACCAAGCAATATAACTAGATTAGTAACAATTGTAAACGTAGTGATCGCCTGGCAGAATTACTGTAAAACACTGGGAATAGAATTTCAGACTTCTAGACTACTGCCGATTACTGGGAACCCAGCTTTCCCACCAGGACACTGCAATAGTATATTTCAAACCTGGGAAACCAAAGCCCTGATATATGTATCACAGTTGAAAGATCCACTCACTGGGCACATCAGGACATTTGAGAATCTAGCACGTGAATACAGTCTACCATCCCAGCATTTCTATGCATATCTTCAGATACGCCACTTTATAAATGATTATGATAGTAGGTTTAGTAAGCATTGGGCGCAATTAAAGATTGAGGCAGGGATATCTCTATACAAATCAGGTGTTAGAGCCATATCGATCTGGTACCAATATATAATGAGTAAAGAAGGAGAACTACACATTAATCAATGTAAACAGAGATATGTACCTTTCTTTCCCGAACTCCTAGATAAGGATATATTGGATAGTATTGATAGAGCAAGTGAAGCGACAGGTAGAATTAATTTGAGAGAATCACAAGCTAAGGTAATAAATAATTTTTACCTAACCCCAGCCAGAATTGCTAAGTGGTCCCAATCACCGGTTATGTGCCCTAAATGCCATAAAATAAATGCGGATTTGTTGCACTATTTCTGGGCTTGCCCGAAAATTTCGCAATTTTGGAGTAAAATCCAATGCTGGATTAATAGAAAAGTTAGAGACAAGATAGAATTAGAGGCAGAACATATATTCTTTTTGTATCCATCACAAAATGTAGGAGACAGACTTCTCATAAACTTAGTAATCTTGATTGCAAGGAATCAGCTATGTAAAGGGTGGAAGCACAGAGACGCTCCCTCAATTATCGAATTCACAAACACCATGAGAAGCCAGATTTTGATAGAGATAATAGGTTTAGATAAAGGAGCAGCTAAACAGATCTTTTTATTCTTTAAGAAATGGAAAAAAGTATATTCAGGGAGAATCTATAACAGTCCAACAGTATATTCTCTCGCCATTCCAAAACTCTATACCCTTCCTAGAATTAATCTTAGACGGATCATTACCGTCAAGCTGGGCACACAGTCGCTAAGGCTGGGTTAGCATACATGTAATAGCAAGATGGAATCCACCGGCAGTTTTCAAGTGAGGGTATCTCCTCAGTGTTTTTTTTTTTTTTTTTTCCTCTCTCTCTTCCTTTTTCTTTTTTCTTTCTTTTCTTTCTCTCTTTCCTCCTTCCCCCCCCCCCTTTCCCTGAGTTGTAATAATATTTTATTTTTAACATTTTTGTGAGAAATCTTGAGTATAGCTCAGAGTAGATAGGGAAGGATCTGCACAGTATTAGTTTAAGGTCACGATTGGCTCAAGTATCAGACAAGGTAGATGAACTCAAGATTCAGGTTAAGGGACAGATCAAAATAGGTCAAGGATTAGAGACTGTATATAACTGCTCCGGCAAAATAAAGAAGTGATCAGACAATTAAGATAGGAGGAAACAGATAAGTCATCCCGATAAAAAGGAATTCTAATATTTTATCTGACACAGAAAGTTCAAGCTGTTGAGAAATGTATCTTTTCAGTTTGGTTTGACTGGTTAAGTCTTTGATGTGTCAAATATTATACTGTTAGTGTGTATTGTATTTCTGAATTCTTGTTCATAATGTCTCCTTTAAGAAAAATATATGTTTAAATAAAAAAAAAAAAAGCCCTGTTTTTAATATTGTTGGATTCTTTTAATATAAATATTGTACCAAACTTGTCTGCACTAGGAGGCGCCTTTTTTATTTGTTTGTTTTTAGAGTCTGATTTCTGTATTGAAACCAAAGGAGCAGGTGTTGTTTGAATGCAGTGGGCTGAGACACTGAAAAATCTCAGCAGGCTTTTATAGGCATATTCAAGGCAATGTCACTTTGTGAATATATGCCTAATTGATTATATCAAGAAATTACAATATTGGCTACACTAGGAGGCGCCCTTCTTTTCCACCCTTTTGTCTTTCTAAATGGAAATGGTGCCAACTTACTATTGACATTCAGATGGTTTATCAGTGGTGCAGATGAAAATTGATTGCAATGGAATTCCCAAATGCACAATCCTGTTTTAAAATGCAGTTTTGAAAACACCAGTACTATTAGTGACAAATATTATCAATCAAATATTAAACTAAAAATTAAAAACACACTATCTGTAGATGTCAGTGTCCTGATGTGTCTTTTCCTGCCGATCCCCTTAGCTGTACAGGATATCACATATTCAAAGTCTTGTTTGTGCTCGGTTCAAGTGCTTGGAGCTTGATTTGTGAAGTGTGAGCCTACTTGGAATTCTGTTTAGCTTTTGGCATGACTACTGCTTAGAGTTTGAATTAAGTTAAGTTCTGTAGTAAAGCAGAAAAGGCAGTGAGTAATACTGATAGGAGGTAAGTCTGGTATGAGAATGTACTCGACCAGAGCACTGCACTTGGCAGGCACCATGGCTGTGGCAGGATACCAAATACACACAGAGAGAAGCGCACTCACAGGAACGAACAACCAGCTCAATAACACTGTTAGCCTGTTCTATGGTGATTTAATACCTGACTGCAGCTTCTTTTTAGCTTAGTAATAATATATATAATAATAATTTCACAGAGAAGAACTTTCCTGTAGTATATCAATCTGATCCTGCCTATTACGGTCAGTCCACCACCAAAATACCAGGCAATTCCTCTCTGAAAAAGGGACACAGCATCCTAGAAGATCATTTCGGCCTTCATTGGGCCTTGTCAGTGAGGTGTAGCCATATTCCTCTAAGTACACTGAGCAAGGAGTCCACGTCTGGTTGCCCCTTTTTCCCTTAGAGAGACTTAATACATACAGATAGAAGCACACTCACAGTAAAGAACAACTAACTCAATAACATTGTTGCAGGAAACAGGCAGGCATCTTGGCAGTGGCAAGATACAGCCACTCATCTTGATTGTGGTAGAATACAGGCAGTCACCAAATTAACTTTCCAATTCACATCCATTATCTAAATTTGCAGATTTTTTTATATGCACACTTTCTGAGGCACCAATTCCTACTGAGCAAGTAAAAGATTAGCAGAATATATATATATATGCATTGTATGATTGGCTGATGTTTGTCACAGGATGCAGTTGGAAGGAAAATAAACTAATTTTGAAACTTGTCAGAAAAAAAAATCTACTACTCACATTATTGATTATGCTATTCTACTATGTTAAGTGTTCCTTTAACTGTGAAAGGATACTTGCAGGCACTTGACAGGAAACAGGGTTTTCATTCTACAGTCTGCAAACCACAGCTGGGTTGGACAAAGGCCTAGCCTGGGTTAGAAGATGGCCCACACTTTGGTTAAACTGTGGTCCCATGCCAGGGCTAGGAAGTAGTGCACAGTAGGAAGGTCAGATAGGCTAAGGTTAGTAACTTTCAGATGAATGAAGTATAAAATTAGGCATTCAATAAGCAAAGTAAAGTCCAGACAGAAGGTCAAAATACTGGAGAAAACAATAAACCAGGCAACACAACGAATGAGCAATCCTGAGACAGAAATCTAGGCCAACTGATCAGTAAACTGGTTCATAATCCTTCAGAGGCACACACAAACTGAGTTGTGTCAGGGCAAGGAGTATAAAGCTCAGAAGCCTTAAATAGTCCTAGGCTTATTAGATAGAACGTTTAATTGGTACACTTATTTCACACCAGGTACCATTTAAAGAGGGTAAGTACTACATTTGAATAAGGGATCACTTGTTGACTTGGACACCAGATGGATTTCGATGAGGGGAGGAGGAAGATACTTAAATTAGAGGAAAATCCCCCTTTTTTTAACAAGGTGTTACATGCCTCTCTAAATAATAGTTGTTCATCCTGGTAATGGTGATCACCTATTCAACAGGGAGATCCTTTATAAGGATGAGAGGTTCTTTCAGAATCCATATTTTCCTAGAAAATAACATAAGGTGTACAATTTTAGGAAAAGGAGAGACATTACTATCCTTTGAAGGATCTTATGGTCCTCTAATGGACAGATGTTATGACTTTTAGCTCCCAACCATATCAAATATAAACAACTACTCCACTGAAAGAGAGCACAGCATCAAGTAAGAGATTTATATATATGGCAATTGATAATTCTGTAATTATTATGATTTATTTTTTTAAATTGGCAAGCAGTGTAGGACATCTATGGAGATGTATTGTGCCCAAACTGGTGTTTCAGATAGAGCATAATTTTCTATTTACTCATTCTCTTTACTTCTCAGAATTATCAACTCAATTATGTGTAATTATTATTATTATTATCGGTTATTTGTAGAGCGCCAACAGATTCCGCAGCGCTATAAACAAAGGGGGGTAGAACAAAACAATTATAGGGTAGAGGATAGGGTAGAGGGCCCTGCCAAGAGTTGCACTGATGTAGTCAGCTCTTAAGAAGGTGATCTACAAACAGCTGGACTTTTAGGCTTACATGCTAAGAGGGTTCAGGGGATTGCAGTGGAGGAGAGGAACTGGTATTAGGAAAGGTTAGCGTAGGTTGTATGCGTCCCTCAACAGTAGAGTCTTTAGGGAGCACTTGAAGCTTTTAAAACTAGAAGAGAGTCTTGTGGAGCGAGGCAGAGAGTTCCACGAGATGGGAGCCAGTCTGGAGAAGTCCTGTAAACGGGAGTGTGATGAGGTGACAAGAGAGGAGGAGAGTAGGAGGTCATGAGCAGAGCGAAGGGGACAGGAGGGAGAGTATCTGGAGACAAGGTCTGAGATGTAGGGGGGAGCAGTGCAGTTGAGGGCTTTGCATGTAAGAGTGAGAGTTTTGTGTTTGATCCTAGAGGCAAGAGGAAGCCAGTGAAGGGATTGTCAGAGAGGCGCAGCAGATGAAGAGCGACGTGTAAGGAAGATGAGTCTGGCAGAGGCATTCATTATGGATTGTAAAGGAGCTAGGCGGCAGGTGGGGAGACCAGAGAGGACAGAGTTGCAGTAATCAAGGCGGGAAAGAATGAGAGAGTAGATTAAAATCTTAGTTGTGTCTTGTGTAAGGAAGTGTCTAATTTTAGAGATGTTTTTAAGGTGGAAGCGGCAGGCTGTAGCCAAGGACTGAATGTGAGGAGTGAAGGAAAGATCTGAGTCAAATGTGACCAGAGACATCGGGCATGCGGGGTAGGGGTAATGATGGAGTTGTCGACAGTTATAGAGATATTGGGGGTGGAGATTTTGGAAGAAGGGGGGGAAATGAGGAGTTCAGTTTTGGAGAGATTTAGCTTGAGGTAGTGAGAGGACATCCAGGAAGAGATGTGAGAAAGACAGTTAGTGACACAGGTTAGCAAGGAAGGAGATAGTTCTGGTGCAGAGAAGTAGATTTTGGTGTCATCGGCATAGAAATGATATTGGAAACCGTTGTAACTTAATTAGGGAACCTAGTGATGACGTATAGATTGAGAAGAGAAGGGGACCGTGGACAGAGCCTTGCGGTACTCCAACAGAAAGTGGTGACGGGGCAGAGGAGGCCCCAGAGAAGGCTACAATGAAGGTACGGTTTGACAGGTAGGAAGAGAGCCACGAAAGGGCTGTGTCATAGATGCCGAAGGATTGGAGGGTTTGGAGCAAAAGAGGGTGGTGGACAGTGTCAAAGGCTGCGGACAGATCAAGGAGGATAAGCAGAGAGAAGTGGCCTTTTGATTTAGCTGTAAGTAGGTCATTGGTGACCTTAACAATAGCTGTCTCTGTGGAGTGATAGGGACGAAATCCAGATTGCAGCGGGTCAAGAAGGGAGTTTAACGTAAGGAAATGGGATAGGCGTGCATATACTAGTTTTTCGAGAGCTTTGAAGCAAGAGGGAGGAGGGAAATTGGGCGGTAGTTGGATGGGGGAGGTAGGATCAAGGGAAGGTTTTTTGAGGATAGGTGTGACCAGTGCATGTTTCATTGATGAGGGAAATGTACCAGTGCTGAGGGAGAGGTTGAAAATGTGTGTTAGTATAGGGGTAAGGGTAGCAGAGAGAGAGGGGAGCAGCTGTGAGGGGATAGGGTCAAGGGGACAGGTAGTGAGGTGAGAGCGCAGTATAAGTGCTGAAACTTCGTCCTCAGTAACAGGGGAGAATGAGCTAAGTTTCAGGTTTTGAGGGTTGTGGTTGAGCGAGAGTATTTGAGGGGGGGGAGAGAATGGAATTGTGTTGAGAACTGATTTCATGTCTGATGGAATCAATTGTGTTAATGAAGTGACTGGTAAAGTCTTGAGCTGACAGAGAAGTTGTAGTAGGAAGTGGAGGAGGGCGGAGGAGAGTATTGTAAAATGTTACACAGGTTTTCTAGGCTAGAGAAATCAAGGCCTGAAACAATATGATAAAGCTGTGACTGAGTTACACTAACCTATAGTTTCTAGTGTATTTAATTTCCACACACATATTTAAAAGTGCGGCCACACATTGGGTATGATATGCAGGGTTTAGAAACTGGTATCATAATTGTATTGCTCTCCATATTTGCTAAATAAAGTACTTGACATTTACTAAAAGGGAATTAAAGCCTCAAATGTTTATTTCATGATTCAGATAGAGCATCCGATTTTAAATAACTTTCCAATTTAATTCTATTATGAAATTTGCTTAATTCTCTTGGTATCCATTGTTAAATGAACTGCAGTGCACTACTGGAAGTTAGCTGAACCCATTGGGTGAGCAAATGACAAGAAGTACAAATGTACAGCCACAAATCCCCAGCAGCCCCCTAACCTACCTAGGTCTGCTTTTCATTAAAGGATAACTAAACAAATTAGGTAATAGAAGTAAATTTAACATTATTTAAAATGGTATGCTTTAAAACTTGGGATTTAAATCCCTTTAACACTTACTAGGTGTGCAGTACTACTTTGTACTTTTGAGGTAAAATTTGGTGAGTTTATTTGTTTTCCTTCACGCTGAAGAGATTTATGTTTATTGCAATCGGCTGAATAGCAAGTCTGTGATAATGGGGGAAATAAATTAAGTGACAGATAGTCATTTTAAAGTACCACAGATATTTTATATAGGGCAAATCTTTCTCCAGCCTGAGGGGCTGATTTATCATCTTCGGGCAGACATAATCCGCTGTAGCAGATCATGTCTTCCCTACATCAATAACCACTGTAGCAGATCATGTCCTCCCTACATCGATAACCGCTGTAGCAGATCATGTCCTCCCTAGATTGATAACCGCTGTAGCAGATCATGTCCTCCCTACATCGATAACCACTGTAGCAGATCATGTCCTCCCTGTAGCAGATCATGTCCTCCCTACATCGATAACCACTGTAGCAGATCATGTCCTCCCTACATCGATAACCGCTGTAGAAGATCATGTCCTCCCCACATCGATAACCGCTGTAGCAGATCATGTCCTCCCCACATCGATAACCACTGTAGCAGATCATGTCCTCCCTACATCGATAACCGCTGTAGCAGATTATGTCCTCCCTACATCGATAAATGCTGACAGCATACGCTGTCGGCATCTATCATTGCACAAGCATTCCTTGTGAAATGCTTGTGAAATACTGCCCCCTGCACATTCGCGGCCAATCAAGCCACAAGGGGGTTCAATCAACCACTGTAGCAGATCATGTCCTCCCTACATCGATAACCGCTATAGCAGATCATGTCCTCCCCACATCGATAACCGCTGTAGCAGATCATGTCCTCTCTACATCGATAACCACTGTAGCAGATCATGTCCTCCCTAGATCGATAACCGCTGTAGCAGATCATGTCCTCCCTACATCGATAACCACTGTAGCAGATCATGTCCTCCCTACATTGATAACCGCTGTAGCAGATCATGTCCTCCCTACATCGATAACCACTGTAGCAGATCATGTCCTCCCTACATCGATAACCGCTGTAGCAGATCATGTCCTCCCTACATCGATAACCGCTGTAGCAGATCATGTCCTCCCTACATCCATAACCGCTGTAGCAGATCATGTCCTCCCTACATCGATAACCGCTGTAGCAGATCATGTCCTCCCTACATCGATAAATGCTGACAGCATACGCTGTCGGCATCTATCATTGCACAAGCATTCCTTGTGAAATGCTTGTGAAATACTGCCCCCTGCACATTCGCGGCCAATCAAGCCACAAGGGGGTTCAATCAACCCGATCGTATCCAATCTGGCTGATTGCTGTCCAACGCCTTACAGGTGGCGGACGAGTTAAGGAGCATCGGTCTTAAGACTACTGCTTCTTAACTCCTGTTTCCATCAAGCCTGAAGGCTCGGAGCAGAAACAGATGCATGGGGGCCGATTGATGCTTTGATAAATCGGCCCCTGAGTCATTAAATGGCCACTATTATGGTATGAATCCAGCTTAATCAGAGATGAAGAAAATGGAAAAGATTATTTAAATTTACAGCATGCAAATAACGAAGCCTGTAGCTCAGCAAATATGTTTTATTTTAATTTTCAATACACAAATTTAGGTTACCATCTTCTTTGGGCAAAGAGAAACCTCATTACGTAAAATGAGGTTTGGGAGATTTGGCAACATTTTTTCAGCTACATTGTTGCAACAAACTTTGCAACACAAGTTTCATGATCTACAGCATTACAATTGTTAAAATAACATTCTAGAAGATGATACCAGTTGTGTCCGTTTTTTTTAAAGAAATTATTTTTTAATAGTGTACTTCTTGATATCTGAAGTAAAGTTCCCTAAACCTGAAGACAGTGCTTTTCAATTGATGATTGAATATATATATATATATATATATATATATATATATATATATATATATATATATATATATATATATATATATATATATATATATATATATATATATATATATATATAATATATATATTAAGGGACATATTACAAGTGAAGTGCAAATTGCGTTCACATATTCCCCTATAGAAGTCAATGGACAAAAAAATAGAAAAAACCCACATTATCATTTGCGCTTACCCAACATAAAAATAATATTTCACATTCCAATGTTCTTCACATATGAGAATATGTTCTATTTATTCATAAATACATATTTCTACATATGTCTGATTTTTTTTTGGTACAATATATATCTATACCTATATATATAGAAGATTATATATAGGTATATATATATATATATATATATATATATATATATATATACACAGGGGAGTGCAGAATTATTAGGCAAATGAGTTATTTTGACCACATCATCCTCTTTATGCATGTTGTCTTACTCCAAGCTGTATAGGCTCGAAAGCCTACTACCAATTAAGCATATTAGGTGATGTGCATCTCTGTAATGAGGAAGGGGTGTGGTCTAATGACATCAACACCCTATATCAGGTGTGCATAATTATTAGGCAACTTCCTTTCCTTTGGCAAAATGGGTGAAAAGAAGGACTTGACAGGCTCAGAAAAGTCAAAAATAGTGAGATATCTTGCAGAGGGATGCAGCACTCTTAAAATTGCAAAGCTTCTGAAGCGTGATCATCGAACAATCAAGCGTTTCATTCAAAATAGTCAACAGGGTCACAAGAAGCGTGTGGAAAAACCAAGGCGCAAAATAACTGCCCATGAGCTGAGAAAAGTCAAGCGTGCAGCTGGCCAAGATGCCACTTGCCACCAGTTTGGCCATATTTCAGAGCTGCAACATCACTGGAGTGCCAAAAGCACAAGGTGTGCAATACTCAGAGACATGGCCAAGGTAAGAAAGGCTGAAAGACGACCACCACTGAACAAGACACACAAGCTGAAACGTCAAGACTGGGCCAAGAAATATCTCAAGACTGATTTTTCTAAGGTTTTATGGACTGATGAAATGTGAGTGAGTCTTGATGGGCCAGATGGATGGGCCCGTGGCTGGATTGGTAAAGGGCAGAGAGCTCCAGTCCGACTCAGACGCCAGCAAGGTGGAGGTGGAGTACTGGTTTGGGCTGGTATCATCAAAGATGAGCTTGTGGGGCCTTTTCGGGTTGAGGATGGAGTCAAGCTCAACTCCCAGTCCTACTGCCAGTTTCTGGAAGACACCTTCTTCAAGCAGTGGTACAGGAAGAAGTCTGCATCCTTCAAGAAAAACATGATTTTCATGCAGGACAATGCTCCATCACACGCGTCCAAGTACTCCACAGCGTGGCTGGCAAGAAAGGGTATAAAAGAAGAAAATCTAATGACATGGCCTCCTTGTTCACCTGATCTGAACCCCATTGAGAAACCTGTGGTACATCATCAAATGTGAGATTTACAAGGAGGGAAAACAGTACACCTCTCTGAACAGTGTCTGGGAGGCTGTGGTTGCTGCTGCACGCAATGTTGATGGTGAACAGATCAAAACACTGACAGAATCCATGGATGGCAGGCTTTTGAGTGTCCTTGCAAAGAAAGGTGGCTATATTGGTCACTGATTTGTTTTTGTTTTGTTTTTTGAATGTCAGAAATGTATATTTGTGAATGTTGAGATGTTATATTGGTTTCACTGGTAAAAATAAATAATTGAAATGGGTATATATTGGTTTTTTGTTAAGTTGCCTAATAATTATGCACAGTAATAGTCACCTGCACACACAGATATCCCCCTAAAATAGCTAAAACTAAAAAACAAACTAAAAACTACTTCCAAA
Organism: Bombina bombina; assembly: GCF_027579735.1. Classification (NCBI taxonomy): domain Eukaryota; kingdom Metazoa; phylum Chordata; class Amphibia; order Anura; family Bombinatoridae; genus Bombina; species Bombina bombina. Next base: position 293,763,180 of record NC_069502.1, on the reverse strand, counting down.
ACTATTCAGCTTTGATATTAATGAGTTTTTTGGGTTCATTGAGAACATGGTTGTTGTTCAATAATAAAATTAATCCCTCAAAAATACAACTTGCCTAATAATTCTGCACTCCCTATCTATACATATATATATAATATATATATATATATATATATATATATATATATATATATATATATATATATATATATATATATATATTAGAAATACATAGAACATATTATGCTATGTGCAGAACATTGGAATGGGAAATATTTACAGTAATACATAGTTAAAAACCTTTATTAAATATGAATATTTCAGAAATATACGTTTACATGTTTTCATCTTCTTAACTGCAAAGGGCTCCATGCACTTACATGTATGTCTATACATGTGTGTACAAATGTATTTATGTGTTTATAAGTGTATATATGTCTGTAAATACATATATAACACATATCAATACATAAATACATATGTACACATATATAGACATATATATATATATATATATATATATATATATATATATATATATATATATATATATATATGTATATATATATATATATATATATATATACACACACACATATAGATTTTTAAAGATGTATATATATGTATCTCTATGTTTGGCTGCCTTTTTTCCCCCAACATCTGAGACCTCATATCTTGGAGCCCTAATAACTTTTGTGTGCAATTATTTTTTTTAATATTTTTTATTTGATGGTGTTATTATGAGTGTAACTGTACTTTGAAATGTATTTTTGATGTGTTTTGTGCAATTTTTATGTTTTGTGAAACAGTTAACCAGAGCTCTGAAGTCACGGTAACTATTCTAGCGTAAATTGCGATGGCGCTCAAGTCAACTTGTAATACCAGTGGTAAACCTGCCGAGCGCAACCCCTGTGATAAAGCTCTTATAACTTTGATGCACCACTCATAATCTGGCCCTAAAGGTTTCAATATAATAATTGAGCAAACATGCCTAGTATGTACATAATGCACATATATAAATAACATTTAGATTATTAACCAATTATCAGGATGGATTTGGATTTCAATAGGTTAAACTCATACATGTAAATTATGATTTCCCTTATACACTGTACAAAGGGATTCATTCAAAACAATTGTAAAGTAAATTTCAAGGGACCATCAAATACAGTAGAGTTGCATAATCAACAAGTGCATAATAAATAGACAAAGCAATAGCATTTGAATTTTTCACCAGAATTTCAATTCAGCAGTAGATTTTTTTTTCTGACAAATTTCAAATGTGCTTAATTTTTCTGGCCCCTGTATCATATGACACACATCAGCCAATCACAGACTTATATATGTATATGCTGTGACCCTGTGCACATCTGCCTCAGAAAGTGAGCATATAAAAAAGACAAACACAATTTTATAATAGAAGTAAACTGGATAGTATCTTAAAACTGCATGCTCTGTCTGAATCATAAAAGTTTAATTATAACTTTAGTGTCCCTTTAAAGGTGTAAAACTCTTGTTGTATTTCTCAGTTATGCTTGGATTCCAAGTTTTGATTCCCGATAATCTTTAACGTCGGAATTCAATTTGGATTGTAATCACTCGAAAAAATATATGATGTCCATATCGACAGAAACCAAAACCTTATTATAGGGTGCTGATATTGGAAAGATTACCATCAAGGCCTTTATTTGCATTCGTTTGAAGACTTGATCCTGAAAAGATAGCTTCAAGAAAGAAATGATCCGTATTCAAATTACTTTCCAATATTATAACATTAATTTCATTAATTGCAATAATTATTAACATACATTATTATGTTGTTTTTTTCCCTTTGTCCCACCTAAACTATGGTATCTTAAAATATACTAAATGTTCTTACTGTTTGGGGAAAGACGCTACTTCTCCTATCCAGGCTTGTTTTTCTCACCAGTAATGCTGTGGGACATGTGACTATCAACCAGTAAAAATAAATACAGTAGTAGTATTTGTTATCAAAAAATATTGTATGTTTGTTTAAGCGTGTGATAGAAAAGGTTTGAGTACAATTAAAGGTGACATGATACCTACAAGTTGAAGCACTTGAAAGTGATGTTGCATAGCTGTTAAAAGCTTACTAGAACATATCAACTGAACATCTATATGTAAAAAAAGACGTCCTAAGTATTTACAACCCAATGTAAAGAGACTTTAAGCAGCCAATCAGAATGGCTAGTCCCATGACTTGCAATGGAGTGTGCATCTGGCATGTACAGGCACAGTTTTGTTATTTTCCCTATTCAGTTTAAGGAAGATTACTAAAAAAATCTTACGAGATTTCAGTGAAATCTCATGAGAACACAGCAAAACAATGCAAAACCTCAGCACTTAGGATACTGAAAGGCTATTTTTTTTACTTGTAGACAACAGCTGAAGTTTAAATGTTCACAGAACATTTACTTTTGTGAGCTGAAGAAATTGTGAGGTAAAATATCATACACTATAATACATAGAGATGTTTAAGTGATATCTTCATGTCAGCTTTTTATAGTTATGCTGCATCACTATCTAGTCATTTAGCATTTTAGCATTATGTCCCTTTAAAATAACTTTAATAACATGAAAACAGGTTGCACACTTTTGTGTATTGTATTCATTTTTTAATATTTAAACAAATACAAATTTGGAATAAAACAGTACAGCTACTCTATGGGCAGAAAGCTTGATTGAAATGTCAATGTATCTCCTCTATGGTAAACTCATTTATCCCCGATAAAAATTGAATGTAGAAATTAACATAATAACATATCAGGTTTATTCAGTAGGGTAGTAATCTTTGCGTTTGCCAGCAATAAAAAAAGTAATAATTACATTCTGGATTAATAGATATATATATTTTTTTACATTACTATGCCTGAATATTTTTATGCTCTTCTTTTTATTGCTGTTTTGTAATATTTTTTATGACAATAACACATGAGAGATGACTCATGGGCTATGATAGTAGCATAAAATGAAAACATGAAAATGTTGTGCTATAAATTATAATGCAGGAGCTCAGACATTTTGTGAGTCCACAAATTACCTCGTTATATAGATATTCACCTAATTATAATAATCCACCTGAATTCTATGATTCGCCTATGAACTCA